>NC_079152.1:99436284-100057534 GCF_947563725.1 Argiope bruennichi
CGAAAGATCAGGAAGGACATCAACAACAACCACCGAGGACAATTTGAAAGTCGTTGAGAGTTTGGTGATGGAAAATAGACGAATCAATATGTCGTGCAAAGTTGCGAAACGGTGTCATCCTGCGGCAAGATAACTCAAGGCCACATTCTGCATAACGGCCGGCAGAAACAGTAATGGAGTTGGGATTCAAAGTTCTGGAACACTCGCCATGCAGCCCAGATCTGTCTCCAAGCGATTTTCATACGTTTGGACCACTGAAGAAAGTACTAAGGGAAAGAAAGTTTGCAACCGCTGAAGAAATCAGTGATGCCGTGCATAATTAGTTAAACTTTTTTTCGAAAAACTGGTCAAAAATCTTTTTTTCCCCCGTGACCAAAAAAAAAAAAAAAAAAAAAACTTGTGAAACATTAGGAATGGGTATTGAAGTCCAAGGCGGTTATGTAGAAAAATAATGTAAGTTTCAATTTTTTCTCATTAGAATAAATACACCTTTCCTCAAATGTCTCTTTACTTTTAAACTCTTCCTCATAATTAACATGCTTTTTAGAGATTATAATGGCCGACATTTTGGTAAGTGGTTTAAACAAAAGGTAAAACTCTAAAAAGGATTGATTCGCTAATCCTATCAATGGTAATTAGATATAAAAAGTGGTTTTTTAAAAATGTATTTTCATTCCTTGATCTAAAGTTTCAGCTTCCAGTACAAATTTTTTATTTAATTTCAATATAACATATTTGATAAAATTTTTTAAAACAGACTACAGACTCTTTTATAACACATTTGAATGATAATAATTCAGAAATGACAGGATACGGAATCAGGAGTTCCACTGCTGATTATAATATTTAGTTATAAAAATGGTACTTTTCACGATAAATGCAAAACAAAATCTAATATTTTCCCTATACCATGCTTGATATGTGATACTGATACTATTATTATAAAAATGTTTTCTTTAATTACTTTAATTTTTTTTATATACGCTAATCGATTATTCTTTCTAAGGATTTTGCAGTTGCGAGAATGTTAAATTTACCATTCGTTAAGTGATTCGTTTATATATATCATAGATTTCTAGACAATATGCAAAAGTTGTAGCAAGACTCTTAGTTTTGAAAATTATCTCTATTTGTTTTAAAACCCAATATCGAAGACTTATTTGTCAACGAAATGAAATATTATGTTAGCAAATATTGTTTCATTGAAATGAAAAGATACTATATTCATAGAATATGTACATTAGAATGCAAAATTTAGCATTTGAAACTAAATATATAAATATGTTATTTCTTACTATAATTTCACAATGCATTTATTGTGTTAAATTGAATATTCCTATTGTAATAATTCATTCAATAGTTTCCAATTTTCCAACCGATTAACGACAATCTATTTCCTCGCATTTTGTTTTAATTCTTATCAGTACTTTTGGAATCTTAGAATCTTATATAATTCCACTAATTATGTAAGATCTGAACTAATGTGTTCCTAATTAAAAAAAGATGCAATTTTCCCAATCTTTTAAATTATTCAAGAAAGTTAATTTTTAAATTACAAAATATGTTAAGTGGCTATTATATATCAATAAGTCTTACATTTATACCCAAATGTTTTATATTGAAATTTCTCAGCACCAGAGAAAAGACCAATTGAATCCTAGCATTTGAGAAGCCTTTTATTATGTTTAGCCATATTTTCTTATTTATTATTCCATTGTCTCCAATTGAGCGTTTTGATTATTTAAGGTGTACTGTTGTAGAGATGTACTAGTATTGTATTGGGTTGTCTCATAGCAGCGTCAATCGACGTCCGCATAGCTTCAATTAGAACGGAATAAAATTCTGCGCACTTCTTGTTTAATTCTTATATCCTTACAGAAATTAGTTAATAGATTATTTCAAAATCCTTACTATTCAATACCCCCTTGTGTGATGGGTATTTGATTTAGAATGATGGGAAATAAAATTCCAATTGATGCTGAAATAATTGAAGAGAAGATAACCATTAACATATCTTCCTTATAGTGCATTAAACTCTTCTTATTCCTTGGAATGAAGGAAAAAAAAACATTCAGTTTTTCTGTCAAAGCTTCAAAGTAAGAAGTTTCTGAGGTTTTAATTTCATTTGGCATCTAATGGTCAGTTAAAGTTAAAAATATATCACCAAATTATAAAACCTTTAAAGAATAAAATCGCATTCATTCTTTTAAAATGCAAAGTACGTTAATTGTATATTTACTTAAGTTATTTGTTACTTTTTATTAATATGGTGCAGACAGAATAATTCAATCCGAATGATATGTGACAAATTTATGTAATGATAATATGCAAAGAAGCAAACTTTTTTCATGAAATTATGTATTGAATTTTATTATTACATATTATGCATGAAATTTTCATTATGCTTTGACTCACATACATCTTAACACAACGATATACCGTATCATCAGTTATAATGATCATGTTGTTCCAATTCATTTCGTCGTGTATGTTGCAAACTTTGATTAATCGAAGAAGAAGAAAAAAGCTCACTATATCAAAATGAACAGAGAAAAATTAAATTGATCATAAATGTAAAAATTATGGAATACAAGAATTTATAAAAGAATAATGAGATCTATTTGGAATACTAGAGTTCAATGTAAAATGTCAACTGAGTTTGAACTGAAAATGGCATGAATTTTATCATTCTTGAATACTCATCTCCAAGCATTGTTACAAATTCATTATGTATTCATTCAGCACCAGATTCATTATGTATTACGAAAACGTAAAATATTTCAACGAATTAATTGTTAAATTCCCTTAATTAAGTAAATTATATTTCCATTTAAAGAACTAATGAATTAGATCTTTTTATAACAATAGACAACAATCATTCTTTCAAGGTAACTATGAATAACATTTTTACCTAGATGGTTAATGTTTTTCTCATAAACTCAGCATAGAGAAATTTCTAACTCTTAGAGAATGGAAGTATCCAAACAACTTCTACAAACCTTAGTTTTAGAGAAAATCACATTCAAAAATCGATTTAAAGCTAGTTTTTTCGTATAGTTCCAACAATCCATTTGCAAGTTCAGTGCATGCATTAAAATATTCAGCACTTCCCATTAGAAATAGATACGTTCTTTGTTGGGCGATATATTACCATAGTATAAACGATTTGCACTCTTCTCATTATGTATAACCAGCTGAGATTTAGCATGGGTTTGAGCGCAACTGCATAGGTTCAATCAGAAAACAGCCGCCAGTTTGTTGACTTACTTTAAAAGGCTTCTAAAGTCCAAAAGAATTTTTCACAAAGAAAAATCTTATATCGATCATTCTAATTTTAAACGAATCGAAAGAGAAAGTCACGTTTCGTCTTCGTTTATAAATATGTTTATCTGACTTGGGTGTTAAATTCATGAGCAAATAAGTAAATGAGTAAGTTCTGTAACACTCAGTAAGTTTTGAAATTCCTTAGTGATATAAATCGAAGCCAAAATATATTACTTTCTTTAGAATAAAAGATCTTCTAAAACTTGAATGAACGTGCTTTCACTTAATATACTTTTAAGTATGTCTAGAATGTTTCATCAAAAGTTCTAGTTCAATGTTTAAAATCAAGTCTTGTTAATAAGTGTATTTGAAATCAAATTTATCAGAACCTTCAAAAATTAAATGATTAATGCATATGAATTTTTTTAATCATATTTGAGGAGATATATTAACATTAGAAAGCATCATAAGATATAAATGAAAAATAGTCTATGGTGAATCAACATTGACTTAAATTTCCATTAGATAGCAAGGCAAAAGATTAAAACTTTTTTTTTTATTCATTTGATATGTTTCGTCGCACACTGTTCGGTTTAATAATCATTCTTAAAATCTCGAAATGCTTAAATCTCAAAATGGTAATGAAAATCATTCATACACTGAATAAAATAATATATTGTTGAAATAAATTTCTTCTGTAAAACTCTTTTTTTTTGTATTCCTTCATATGTTTGCTAGCATCCTGTTCAGTTTAATAATCTCTCTCTCTTTATATATATATATATATATATATATATATATATATATATATATATATATATATATATATATATATGTGTGTGTGTGTGTGTATAGAAGATTTTTCAGGCATCTAATTATCTCTATCTATAAATTAATAATCAAATATAATTAAACAATAACTATATACGATATTTATGGAAAATTCGATCTGTTCCTAATATCTACATGCGAAAGTGTTTTATTCAAAGAAAATTAAATTTTATAAAATCAAAAACTAAAAATTTTCTAGATAAGCGGTTTAAAATTTTGTTAACATAATTTGTTTCATTACAAATTGCAGTTAAATTTATAGCTTAAATATAAGATATCTGCTATTTAGTATCTGAGGATAAAACTGACTTTAGATTACAGTTTTCGATGTGAAAAACCTAAGCATGTTGTTTTTGATTGGATTTTGAAATAATTTATTACAGAAGATCATAGAATAGAAGTTATTACAGAAGGCATTTTATTTTCCAAAATCCTCAGTTTTAAGTATAGCAAAATCATTTTAAAATAAATTTCTCCCCCAAAAATTATTTCGTTTTAAATAATTTGAATTTTAATACTTTTTTTGTGAAGATTTTGTTTTATTTTTGAGCTACCAATAAAACTTTGCTTCTAGGGATAGGGACAATGTTGAGTTTATCATCTTGAATTTTTCTTGTATTTTTCTTGAGTGTATCATCTTGAATTTTTTTAATTGCAACTTGTAATATAAAGAAATTTTTTATGCTCCTTTGGAGTTTAAATGATGCAAAAGTTGAGATAAAAATTTGATTGCAATCTTAATGGTATTTAGTCTGTTATCGATAGCTAGTTTTAATCACAAACGTCTGATCATATTGATTAGAATCTTGCATTGATCACATTCATTTTCAGCGAAGGGCTAGTTCAAACCTGCTAGACAGCAAATTCTTTATGCATATTCGTCATTGTTAAGTATGATTATTTTCAAATTTACATTTCAACAAACTTCTTCATGTCGAAATCTGTTTCCCCCCTTTGTTACTGCTTTATGCGATGTAAAAACTGAGATGTAATAATTACAAATATATTGCAGTAACATTGCCATCAATACGTATGCCATTTGAAATAGTAATAAGTAACAGTAAGAACAACATAAGTGTTTTGAAATGTTAAGATATTTCTTAATATACTAACTCTTTCTTTAATTTTAAATGGAACATATTTAATAGAAGCACTTTCTTTAAAGTGTAAAAGTAATTTCTTTATTTAAACTATTCCGCAATTTCCAGCCTTTTATCCAACATTCATTCTGATAAATATCATAGAATTTTAGATGAGTTTTTTTTTTATATTTCCTAATATGTTGTTCCAAATTTACGAAATCAAATTTTAAATGAATTAATCTATTAACTGATAACTAAGTTCTGTAAATATTAAAATAGTAAATTCTATTGAAAACAGTCAAGTAGACAAATTTTCAAAACTCTAGCATCCAAGAGTGGGAATTAAATCCGATTACAAAATTCCATCTCAACGAAACTGAGACAAGTCAAATTTCATAAGATTATATAGCAGCAACAGACGTGCGACAAATGCAAAAGCTTTTACGATCGAGAAAGCTCTACAATCCATTCGTTTGTTTTTCAAATGGGAATTACATAATTTATGTACAGATAAATTGTCAACGTGGAAAATCTGTGAAAGCAGGATTGGTTCTGCTCTTACTCACGATAAGCAAAGATTTGTCTTTGCTGAAAATCCTCTTGGGAATTGGAAGTCTTTTATAGTGAGACAGCAAACAAGATGATTTTTGATTGAGCTTACGTTATTGCACCGGAATCCATGCAGATTCATTTCCCGTGGGGTTAAGATAATGGAAAGACTTCAAACCGTTTACATTATCATAATAGACTCCACAATAAGCGGATGCGCTTTTATGATTGTAACGAATTCGGTATTGGCTTGTACAAATTGCATGTATGAACCTGTATAAAACTATTTTAAAACAAAGAGAATTGTTTCCAAGATGCTTATTTCCCGTTGTTTTAGTGTATCATTAATTAAGATACAAACTTTAAGAGCATTCCATTAACAATTATTTTGAAAGAATGATTGTAGATGATGGTTATAATTGTTTTCATAATTCCTTTTATCATTCTTTTATGTTTTTTTTAAAGAGGTAATGCTTCTTAAGCTGAAACCTCACCGAAAGTCTGAATGTCTCTTATTTTTTACTCTCTTTTTGCATTCTGTTACTAAAGTTGTTTGCTATTTTATATTAAAAAATTTATGACCCCACATCAATAATTAATAACCGAAGATAAACATTATTAATCTTATAAATTTAAAAGAGTAATTCTTATATATATATGTGAATTTATTTATTTCGTATATTTTGGAAACGGCTCTAACAATTTGGGATCAAATTTTATCTTCAAATAATGTTTTTACTTTTTAAGTTTATCTATACAGGGTGTTGCCGAATTCGACCGAGAAATTCAGAGGGGTGATAGTAGGCATCAAGAGGATAAAGAATCCCCATACAACATGGGGTCCCCAACGACGTTTAAGGGGTGAAGATCGCAAAAATATAGGGAGTCGGAGAACTGTAAAAAATTAATAAAAAAATAAAAAATGGTGTTTCAACTATGAATTTTTTAAAAATGAAAGCATATTCTTAAAGGCTCGTTTTCATGAAAGTAACATGCTGATTTGAGGAACCAGGGGGTCGTAAATTATCAAAAATGGAAAAGTATTTTATTACCCTTATCTGCAAAAATATTAAAACTTTAAGAAAAATAAAAGCTTGAAAATAAGGAATTTTATACTCCTTAATTTGATATAAGTCTGTAGTGTGAAAACTGAGAAGGTTTTAAGATATTCAATAAAAACTAAAATGTTTGCCGGAAACATCGCTGCAACATCGGCACCGATGTTTACGGAAGGCATTGCAAAATTCAAGAAAAAATTATGAGTAGTGGTAGCAGGCATCAAGGCGATAAAAATTTCCAAATAAATATAAAGTCGCAAACGACGGTGAAAATTTATTTGGTGGAATTCAGATACAGCATACATTTACAGCACAGACATTTTAACATAAGAGAGGAAACGATGAGAAACTTTTATAAAAATTGCTCAATGTTGCGGTCGCGAAGGTCATTACACAACTGACACCGATGTTTAAAGGACAGCCGGACGCGCTGAAACATACCAGGTGTGCTTGCGATTTCTCCAGCAACGACGGCGATCCATGCTACGAGATCTTTCACTGTATCCAAAGGTGTCTGATAAACCAGAGATTTCATGTGGCCCCTGAAGAAGAAATTCAAGGGATTGTAGTCCGGGGAACGTGGAGGCCAATCAACAGGTCCGTAGCGTCAAATCCACCTCCCGGATATGTATTATCTAGGTAGTTACGCACAAAATTCGAAAAATTCGCTGGTGCACCATTGCATTAACCACATGCAATGGCCGGTATACCCGGCAGTAACTCCTGAAGGACGTGCTACAAGAAAACAAGGTACTTTGAGTCACTGGGCATAAGATACGGTCCGAACAGATGATCCCCGAGAATTCTGCCAGATGTTAATACTAAATTTGTGTTGCACGTTCGACGAGAGAGTGATATGGGAATTTTTGGATGACCAAATATGCGCATTGTGCGTGTTGAAGACGCCTTCTCAAGTAAAGCAGGCTTTATCTGAGAATAAAATCCTTGAAGGAAAGAGGGCATCATCCTGTGTGGCACCAAGCATCCATCCGACCAAGCATCCATCCGTGAAGTCCATCCGACGTGGGAAATCGTCATCGCAAAGGAGTTGGACTTTCTGCAAGTGGAAGGGGTACACGCTTTCAGCGCGCATGACTTTCCCCACCATTTCGTACCGAATACCCAATTCAGCAGCAACTGATCGCGTGCTTGTCCATGAGATATTCACAAAGTGCTGCAAAACTCGGTTTTCTGTTTCAGGTGTGCGCATACTGCATTCTTGCCCTGCATTTGGCCTCATTATTTTGAAGGATCCTGTCTCCCGCAGCCATCGATCAATATATGCAAAGCTGCTGTGGTGTGAACAACGCTTACTTGGATATTGCTTTTGGTATATTCTTTGTGCTAGCCGTCCATTACAGTCCGCTCTGCTGTAAATCAAATGCATATCAGCATATTCATCATTCGTGAAATCTGACATGTTGTTTGCGAATGAAACTTATCAATTCTGCACTGCTCTTTAATGAATACGAGCTGCTTTTATACTCCTCGAACCATTAATTCTGCAATGCTTGCTGCTTTTATATTCCTCGAACACATGCAAAATTTACATACGAGAAAGATTCTTTTTCTCGACTAAATTGTTCCAAATCCTCGCATACATAAAACCATTCTCTTCGCCAGACTAATTGTCTCTTCGATGTCTGTTTTTGCGATTTTCACAGAATAAATGTCTCCTGCGACCCTATGTTTTATGATAAATTTTCATCTCCTTAATGCCTACTATCACTCCTATAAATTTACCTTCCGAATTTGGCAACACCCTCTGTAAACATCGGTACCGATTTTGCAGCGATGTTTTCCTGCAAACATTTTAGTTTTTATTGAATATCTTAAAACCTCCTTAGTTTTCACACTATCGACTTATATCAAATTAAAAAGCATAAAATTCCTTATATTTTCAAGCTTTTATTTTTCTTAAATTTTTATATTTTTGCAGATAAGTGTTCTAAACTACTTTTCCGTTTTCAATAATTTATGACCCCCTGGTTCATCAAATCAGCATGTTACTTTGATGAAAAATAGCCTTTATGAATGTGCTTTCACTTAAAAAAATTCATAATTAAAACACCATTTGTTATTATTATTAATTTTTTACAGTTCCCAACAGTTGTCCGACTCCCTATAGTTTTGCGATTTTCACCCCCTAAACGTCGTTTGGGACCCAATGTTGTGTGGCGATTCTTTATCCTCTTGATGCCTACTATCACCCCTTTGAATTTGTCGGTCGAATTCAGCAACACTCTGTATAGGCGCCTTTCCTCAAAAAACGCGTTTTTACGCAACTCCCAATTTATTTTTTTTATAACTAAGTATTACAGCCTTTTACTAAGTGCTCTCATGCTGACAATAGTGCCATCTATTAAATTATTGTGGTACTTGTAGTGTTGTCGTAGGATGACAACCTACTGGTACTTCAAAATTTTGTGAGATGGCGCTGAGGGATATGAGATGAAGTAAGATTAAAAAATGTTTATATGTTATCGGTATGTGATTATATTTTCTCAAAAAAAATTAAAAACTAAATATTTTGGGTGAAGCTTAGTCTCCCAGAAAGATATGAAAGATATGTTCCTAAAGGAAGATATGCAGTTCGCCCTAAGATTAATCATTTTAGATCAATTAAATAACATTTAATAATTTGCAATAAATGCATAATGTAATTAATTGCATGGGGCCATATTATATTTACATTAAACTATTCATTTTCCCTACGGTAAAATTTGGATCGATTTCTTGAGAAGTGAGAGATAATATAAAAAGCTGAAAAATAGTTATTTGTGATGAAACATAGATATATAATTCTGCAATAGTTATATGCAAATTTCAAAAAATAAGATGTTGAAAAAACATATGCATTCATTTTACTAGCTATAGAAAAAAAAAAAAAAAACTAGATGCAAATTTTAGCATCAACGATTATTTCTGTTCAAGACGAATCAAAAATTAAAGAGAATCTATTTTTATATTCATGAGGTAAACGATTTTAAATTTGTGAAAGGAAGGTTTTTTTAATAATGAAGTCCAAATTAATGGTACAGATATGAGATCATAAAGTAATTGAGATAATTGAACAAAATATTTATTATCTTGAAAAATGTTTTAATTACTTTACTTACTTTATCATCTAATTTTGAATATTGCTATAGGAAAAATTCTAAGCGAGAAGAAAAACAAGTTCGTACTGAATATCTAAAGCAACTTAAAAATAGACTTTATTTAAATTCTGATACTAATTTGCTTGCATCTTTACATTACTATCCAAAAATGTATCTGTTTTTGTGCATACTATGTTGACATAAGTTTATTGCATGAATTCTGATATATTCCAGAATTCAGTTTCACAAATTATTAATAAATGTTAGGAAAAAAATAATATAATCATCTACATGGTAATTATATTTCAGATAATGTTTGAAATTTTGAATAAAATTGCAATTGATGAAGTGTTTAAAAATGCACTTGCAAAGAAATTATCTGTTGGCAGAAAATTTTACTACTGTTTGTCATCCATTTCAAAGACATGTTATATATTGAAATCTTAAAAAAAAAGTTACAATTTTAGAAATTATACATGGAAATGAACCAATAGACAAAAGTCAATGCGTATTTTAAAAGAAAAATGATTTGTACAATACTCTGCTTTACTTAGTGGTTGAAAAAGTTTAAATATAACTTTAAGTATACAAACATAGAGGTTATTTCTTCTAAACGATCAAAAACTATTTCAGATAAAATATATTGTTCATAAAATCTCAAGTATCCCTCCGTTATTATTCTCCGGAGAATAATGCTTTGGTAATAAAATATATCTGGATTACATGTACCTTTCCTATCAAAATATGACGAAAAAGTCTTCACAGATACCTTATTAAAGAGGTGAAAAAAAAGCACCAACATAAAATGAAATAAAAGTAGAGTCTAAATAATAATTCAAGGATGTACACTTGGAATTAGAAATATAATATCTAAGCATTTTTCAAACATCAAGAACAATGCTTTGAGTAAAACTTAAAATATTAAGAATCCTTTTCAAAATACTGCCTCATCCATTTGACATATTTCATTCAAAATTTGAAGTATGAAAACAGGAGGAGCAATTTTGATGACTCACTAATACTAATAATTTTAACAATATATTTGTTATTTATCATTTTCTTTCCAACAAACAGGTCATCACACAAACCTAAATCTTAATTTTCTTTTGGGGATAAAAGAAATTCTACATAAAAAAATTGTAAATTCTTAAAATCTGATTTTTGTGTATTATAATAGATTCTCCATGTAAGTTCTATGTACGAGAGTATATAATCAAAAATAAAAATTTAGAATTACATAGGCATATAGGCAATTACAAAGGCATACTATACTATTTTATTGGCAAAGGGAGCCAACCAAAGACACACACACACACACACACACACATATATATATATATATTCTAAATAATACATTTTTTTAAATTTTAACATCTTATTTGCATTGAGTTTGTATGCTCTATTTGAGATATGATTGTATTAAATTCTTACGCGAAATTACTGTTTCAAGAAAATTTAAAAGTTTAGGTTTTTGTGAACTAAGGCTATTTTCTTTATAGAATGGTTTCTGAGTATAAAGTCTGACCTTTTTATGGATTTTTTTTTGCCTTCTTTTAAAAATAAATATATGGCATTTTCAAGATCATTACATTTCTTTTCTTCAATCACTGCGATTTTACTTCATGTTTACGGAAGACAACTATAATATTTCAATGATATTCAAATATCAGAAATCTCATTTTGTTTTTCTATTTTTAGAGTTATATATCTTATTTAAGAATAATGAATTTATATAATTATTCGTCTAAGATTTATAAAGTTGAAGGATCAGATAATTGGATGTATTCAATACAAAGCAGTTACATAAATAATTTCGCTATGCATATGAATTTCCCCATTTGTATTTTTTTATTCATATGGGAAATTATGATCTCTTATATTGATATATAATAATTGTACAGCAACTGTAAGTGAAACAAAAGAGAAATTCGAACAAAATAAAACTCTATATTTTTGAAAATTGGAAAGCAATTTAAATTTTTATTTTAATTTTAAAAAATCTAATTACACTGAGATATTTTTTTAAATAAAAATTTAAGTGCAATCAGATTTTTATTTTTATTTTGCTAGAACTTTACAAATTTAACTTTGGTTCTACTAAAACTTTTTGCTTTCTACAAATTTTGGGCGACACTTAATATTGTTCCTGAGTTTAATACTGATTACTTTTATTCAACATTTATACTGACAAATTTATGACATTAAACTGTTTCATATTTTTAAATTCACAGTTCTGCAGTGTACAATTATACTTCAAAGCAACCTTTTAAAACCCGAAATGCAGTTCTCTTAATGTTGTTGGTTGTTTTACCTTTTCCCGCAACAATAAACTTAGCCGTTATTAAAGACCACTCCCTCTTAGTCCAAAATATTGTATGATATTTCCTCACTATTATTCGATATTTTGAAGACCGAATAACATCTTGAAAGTATCGTAAGAATGATGTTAGACATTTTTTGCTGTATTTTTTGATACTGTAGTGGACATTTTCGTTTATCTAAACCTTCATAATTGATAATGATAAAATAAATAATAATTTCGCTGTGTACAGATAATGTGTACAAAGAATTTGATTGCATGTTTTTATAAAGTTTGATTCCAATTTGTTTTATGTTTGAAAAGATGAAATTTTCAAAAAAAAAAAAAAAAAAAAAAAAAAACAATTTTTTAATAATTTTTGTTGAGCTAGAAATTTGAAATTTTGTACTATTCTTTTTCTATATCATTGATAACAATACTCTATAATATCTAATTTGTTGCTTTCAATGAGGAAACGTAACACATTTGCACACATATTTGTTGAAAGAAACATTTTGCTCTTATTTCATTTTAAACAAAAAACAAAAAACAAAAAAATGAAATCAGTCATATCAGATTTGACATAAAGAATAATAAAAATTATATAGGAAAATACATCAAGAAATTAAATTATAGTTTTTATGTACCTGTATAACAGCAATTTAAACAATGTAAAAGATTACAAAAAAAGTAATTTTAATTTTTTTTTTATTATCGGATGAAAATAAAAAAAAAAATGAATTGAAATCTCTAAGCCCATAAAATATGTCGGTCTCGTCAAGGAAAAAAAAAGAAAATGAAAACACTGAAAGACTTTTTTAGCAGATGTTCCAAAACAAACAACAGCGTTTCGTTGATTGACATTGCGTAGGTAAGTTCGGTATTTCGAAAAAAAAAAAAAAAAAAAAAAAAAGAAATTAAAGATATAGCAAAAAGGCTGATTTAACATTCAGTGAAAATAAAGGAAACATGAATAAGAAAGAACAACAACAAAATAATTCTTGGAATTTTGATCATGTTAAGGATTTTGAAAAAAGATAGGATTAGTAATTGTCAAAATTTAAGAATAAAAAATGGCGGCTTAGTACTAAAATAAAAAAAGTAAGGCTTTTCTGTAAAAACTTTTTAAGATGTTAAGAGAATCTATAAAGAAAATATTTATATATTATTTGAAACAGCTGTTTAGAGTTAATACATAAAAACATTTATAATGTGAGCATCATGATGTTACGGTAAGGAATTGTGATGAAAAAAAATAGTAGATGCATGTTGAAATAAGCTAGATAAAAAGTATGAAAAATATGATGGCGAAAAAAAAAATTAATTAATGCCTTACAGAAATCTGTGTTTGTATCGATTTTTCTTTTAACAAATATAAAAAGGAATATATGATAAATGTTGAGAAGGAAAATATTTGAGATATTCAAAAGGAGAACTTTAATTGTTTAAAATAAAAAATAAATTTTCAAATTAAGAAGTTGGGAACCAACCCTTGTTATTGTTTTTAGTCTAAAATAATAATGCTTAAAATGTTTAGTAAAACTTCCTTATTAAAAACCATTAAGAATGGTGAGATAATTACAGGCAATTATTGTTTCATTTTCCTTTTAAGTGTAGTAGCTTAATAATTTAGAGAAATAACACACTTCTTTATTTTTAGAATTATTAGTCTGATAAAATCAAGCCAATTCTTTCAATTTTCTAATGATGCACAATCCATTAGATTCCGTTCAGTTTTAGTAGACTTTATAAAGTGTATTTCTCCCACTCATTAACTAATTTTATATGAAGTGCCCACACTTTTTTAAAATTAAAGTTATAGAAGAAATAAATATTTATTAAAATGAAGAAGGAGACACACATTAGTTGATACTTTTTATTTAATTAAACAAATTGCATTGAAAAGTTCTAAATGATTTATTTTATTTAAATTAATAGAATAAAAGTTATATATATATATATATACATAGGGGTATATGGTAGGCAAAGTTGAGTTGCTTTTTCCTGCGTCGCCCCTACCCCCTAGTCGAGTTGAGTTGTTTCCCTTATGATTTGAGTGTTTAGATCCTGCATCTCTGTATTACGTCATCGTGGAGTAAAGTTGTTATTATGTTACTTTACGTCTTTAAAAAGACTTAGACATGAGTTGTTTGTTGCTGTTGACCTGAAATGAACCTATGGATTCAGAAGAAAAGAAGGAAAGAGAAGTCTGTGACGTCATATTTGGAAACTTATGCTTCTCTTAGTGGCAGCAAGTATGTGATCATGTTTGTGCAGGAATGGACAGGTGGCATGACGTCATTCAGACTTGAGGCTTTTATTGGTTTTCGAAAAATGGGTTCAGCTGTTTACCTTCTACTTGCTGTTTGTTTCTAACATTCTTATTAGCTGATATAAAGAAATGAAATGAATTGAGCAATGTCAATTTCTTGATGGACTCCTCCTAATTTTTTGAAGAAGATCACTTCATTTTGGAGCTTGCTTCTAGACTGCGGTGAGACTTCCTTTCAGTTGTGGACTGATATGATTTATGAAGTTTTATCTGTCTAAGGCTGGTGGAATTTCAAAACGCAAGAGGGAACATCAAGATAAAAAGCCTTAAAAAATGTGTTTTAACGATCGTGTGGACGAAGAAATAACTACGGATACTTTACCCAAGTATATGGTACATCTTGATGATGATTTATTCATTTTAGTGAATACATTTCAAAAGGAAACTCGAGTATATATTCGAGTCTATTCGACAGATGGAAACGGTGTTTTACATCCAACGAAAGAAGGAATGTCTTTGAAACCAGAAGTGTGGAATTCCTTAGTGTCTTTGGTGAAAAAAGACGTGTGCGTTTTTAATCTTACGGTGAGCTCTGAAAAGTGCGTGAGCCTTCAAAGATTCTCCCAGAAAAAAAACGGCTCCTTTCAACTTGTTCCAGAAAGAGTCTTATTAAAAGGTGTCCAAATTAATCGACTGTGCTAATTATGCAACAAGATATTTAATAGTGTTAACACCCGTTTTTAACGTATACACTAGTAGAACGTGTAAGAGTCGAAATAAGTAAATATCCTGATGATGGACGTTGGAAAGGATGGGATGTAGATACAACTCAAAGGTTTGAAGTACTGAGTAATTCATTGTGTAAGTGTTTGTTAAATTTCATTTCTCACAATATAACTATGCTTTTAAAAACAGAGTGTATTGACTGTAAGCATGGAATATGAAAATGCATGAATGTATCTCTACAAACAAGAAGGATAATTTTGTCACCTATTTTGTAAAGGTTCTTTACAATATTGATTGAGATTCTTTGGCTTCCAAATTGGGAAAAGTAAACATGAATAGACCATACCTCCGATGGTTTGAAAATAAATTATTTTCAGAAATTAATACTGAAAAAATGTTTTTAAAAATCGAAGAAATGCATGTAAGTGAAAAAACGGATGCAACTTCATTATTCTTAGAGATCTGATTTTTTTCAATAAAAGTGTTTTTTTTTTAGTTTTGTTTAGTTTTATCTGTGTTTCATTTTCTTTTTTTTTCACACAACCATATATAAAGGTTTTCTGTAAGTTCGTAAATGCGTTCTCATTAGGAATATGTGAGTGAAAGAAAAAAACTTTTATTCAATATTACTAATTTTTAATCAAAAATGGCACGGCAATTTCTTAAAAAAGTTTTATAAAAATCGTGAGCATCTAGCAAGTTTTACAGGCTCAAATGCTTTGAGCAGGTCTATAGGAAACGGTATAAAGAGTAAAGACATTAAAAAATATTTAGAGTATAAAGAGTCTTGCACTCCACATAATGCAGCAAGACAAAATTTTAAAAGGAATCAAATGATTGTAGGTGGAATAGATGAACAATTTCAGGCGGATTTGTTAAACATGCAGTCTCTGAGTAAATTTAATAAAGAATACAAAAAATGGTTCAGATGCATAGACGTGTTTTCAAAATATGCTTGGGCAAGCCCTTGAAGGATGAAACGGGTCATAGTATTCTAAATGGCTTTCAAAAAGTATTCAAAGAACGTACCCTGCAGTTACTGCAAACGGATAAAGGAACGGAATTCAAAAATAAGATGGTCCAAAATTATCTAAAGAAAATGAATGTACATTTTTTACGACAATAATGAAACTAAAGCTAAAATTTTCAAACGCTTTCAGAGAACTCTAATGTCAAAATTGACGAGATTACAAAATTACAGAATATAACACACGAAAGTACATCGATGTGATTCAAAAATTAATATCTAGTTATGATCCTACGTGGCACTGAAGTATCAAAATGACACCATCTTCTGTAAATATTGACAACCAAGCAGAAGTTTGGCAAAATTTATTTAACAGTCTTTCTCAGCAGAAATCAGGAAAATCCTCTTTTAAAGTAGATAATACGGTTCGTATTAGTAAGTGGAAAGGGAGATTTGAAAATGGGTACGAAAATAATTGGTCTAGAGAAAAATTTACTATTTACAAGATTCTTCCAAGAACCCCGATTGTTTATAAGCTGAAAGATTTTAACAATATTATTGAAGGAATATTTTACGAGGAAGAAATGTAAAAGGTTGAAGATTCCGGTTATTATCCTGTAGAAAAAGTGATTAAAAAAAGAAGCAAAAATGGAAAATTGGAATATTTTATGAAATTTCTGGGTTATTCAGAACAATTAAATGAGTGAGGTTAAATTATTATAAAATGCGAATTTCTTTTAAAATATATAATCAGTATATTAAAAAAATGTCATTCTATCTGATACTTCCCTCCGATAGCTCACTTTATTATTTCCCCGATAGCAAAATTTCAGGATTTGTAGCTCAAATTCCTACACCCTTATTATTAGAAGGAAAATGGAAGTCGGTTTAACAGAAATAATTTACCCACATACGTGGTATAATATAAACGAGAAGAACAATAACTTTGGTTTTGATTTAGATGAGGGAAAGTTAATTACCAGAAAAATTCCACCGGGTTCTTATGAAACTGTTCCAGATGTTTTAAAAGCAATGTTGTTGCCTTCGAAAGAAGATTGAATCAGTTTTAAATTTAATACTAACAGCAAGGGGGTGATAATAAAAACAGAAACGAAATCAAGAGTTGTCTTACAAAAAGGTTTGGGCAATCTCTTAGGTTTTTATCCTCATATTGTGGAAGGAGTTGAAGAAAGCTCATTCGTAGCTGATTCACAAGCAGCTTTCCCAGTATTTTATGAATACAGCAATATACTGCAGCCTGTCGTTGTAGGACATGTTGAAACACCCCTTTTAAGATTTGTGAGAATTTCCGGGAAAGGCGGAAATGTATCAGCGCTCATTCTGACCTGCCTATTTATGCGCCCGTGATTCGACATTCCTTTTGGTTCCATTTGAAAGGAGAAAAGTAATTATCGTTTTGCGTTTTTGAATGCGACAGATCCTATAAATAGGCGGGATTTCTTAGTGTAGGCATTAATTTTAATATTTTGATTTGAAAGATGAGTTTTATTACAAAAGTGCCGTATGCTTGCTGCTCAACGAAATTCAAGGAATATTATACGAGTCACAAAGGTTCTGGAATTCCGTATTATGAGGGAGTGTCTTTTCAAAAAGGATATGGATTAGGTGGAATATTTCACCATTGGTTTCGAGCAGCATTACTATTACTAGTGAAAGGAGGCAAAGGAATTAGAAAAGACGCTCTCATCTCAGGAATGAATGTGATGATAGCGATGTTGTTTCTTGGGAAATTATCAAAATCGCTGCAAAAAAAAAAAAAAGAAGTAAAGAAGATGAAAAAATCTGGCTCGAAAAACTATTGGTCATGTACAATCAATGATGGGAAAAGGAAAATATAAAAGGAAGAGAAAACAACAGAAAGAAATAATTTAATCTAAGGTACGAAAGAGAAGAGTTCGAGACATATTTGACTCTTAATGGCTTACATTTTGAAAAAATCTCCAGAACGTGACAAATCGGAACTGGAACTTTTTATTTACTTCCAACTCTAAACAGCAGTAGAAAATGGTCAGTTGGTTGGATATATGTATATATATATATATATATATATATATATATATATATAACCAAAAATATTAGCATTAGGTAATTAAAACCCTATAAATGAAACAATCTAAAATTAAAAATATTTTGAAAACGAATCTAAATTATTTCGGAATCGCAATTATGATTCAAACTAAAACTAAAACATGAAAAGAAAAAACACCATATTATTGCCGGATTCTTATTTTATTTGGTACTTTTTTCCTATAAACTTGGTTTTTATTACTATTGTATATATATATATATAGAGAGAGAGAGAGAAATTTCAATAGATAGAAAAAAAATCAGGACCTGTTTTTGTATCTTATGCATATATTTCTGTTTTAAAAATTATGTCTCGCAAATTTAGCTGTTTTAGAATGAAGTTTTGCGGCATATAAAATGAAACAATATATTGTGTTGTGAATAAATTCACGAGCCTTTTCATTTCAAATTAACAAATTGTGCAGAAATAAAATGCAATGGCAAAGGTTTTATATTACGTGAAAAGAGAATTTATTGCGAATAAGATATTGTCTTTTAATTTTTTAATTTTATTATTTTTGTGAATTTTGAATCATTAAAATGAAATATCAAGTAGGGGAAAACTAAGCAAATTTAATAATGTTTTCCTCTTCAATTTAATTCAGTGACTTTATTTGCTATATTTCTATTGTACGCGGCGAAGGAACAATTTGTATTTTTGAACTTCGTGTATCAATAAATAAATAAAGAATACGCAATGTAAAAAGCACATTTAAAAAATAATTCAAGAGATTTAAAAAATAAATTTTCAAATTTAGAATTTATTTGGAGGAGCTCCTGAGTATTCCATAATTCAATAACAAATATTTTGAAATTTTCTATTTAGTATATATTGATAGGCTGTTTTGAAGCATTCTTATTAAATAAAAAACTTTATATGGCATAACCATTACTTCCTTATGCATTATTTTGAATGAAAGTTCAAGTAATTCTGTTGAGATGACTTATGAAAAGAGTGATTCGCTTTCTTTTCGTCATAGATTCATCTTCTAATCTGCAAATTTGAGTATTGTCATCCTAGGTTTATCGCAAAGAACTATAAATACTCGATTCTCTGAAGATAGTTTATGGTTTCATTTCTAAGAAGTAATTTATTTTGAGAAAAATCAATTAGTCATGAAATCTCAAAATTTAAAAGCACTTATATATTTTCCAAAAAAAAAAAAAGGAACAATGAAATACTGTTGGCATTACTAGAGCACTGATAGCCTTAGAAAGCTTTTTTTTTACTATTATTGCAATGCCTAAGCAAAAAAATATTTTTGCATAAAAATTAGAAAATGTAAATATGCCCTTCGTAAAATTTTTTTTACAAAAGTTTATTTTCACATGAAAAGCTGTTTTGAGAATAGAATTCATGAGCAAATTCTTTCGTTGCACGTTTGATAATTTATAATTATTTTTTACTGAGATATAGAAACTGAAACAAGCTCAATATTTTAAAAATATTATTTCATAAATAGTATACTGGTTGTAGGTAAATCATACTTTATTCTGATAAATCTCAGGATATATGAAGTTACAAATTAGTATGTTCAAATTCAGTTATTTTATAAATTTAATTAATTAAATAACTGTAAAAAATGTGAATGTGTTCCATAATGTTTGAAGTAAATATAATCCTTGTTTGAAGAATAAAATGGAATTTTTGCACTTATGCATTTAATTTATTATTAAAATCCGGAAAACTCATATCGGTAGACCAATGTTATTTCAAGATAAAAGAATATTTTAATGAAAATGTATCTTTTTTTTAAAATTTCAAACGAATAATTACTTGCTTTAAGCTTTTCAAGAATTTTAATTATTTAGTGTAAAAAAATATATTATATACCTTCGTTACAAAATTAAAAGATACCAAATCGAAAATTTAAAAAAAGTTACCACGTTTTTATGATTTTGAAATATTTGTTACGTAATGGAAACAATTATTGCTTATATTAATACATAAACAGTATGTATTGCATACTGATGATACATTGATATGTGGAATTCTTTTTGTTAAAGTGATGGTATTTCAAAATAACGTGAGAACATTAACATGCGTCCCATTTTTCTTCGATATGGTTATTATTAATACTTTACTTAAGATATATATATTAAATTACTAAAGATACATATAAAGATATATTAAATGACAAATTCTTTTCTATTTAAAATAATTAAAGGGGCAAAATCTTGAAATCAAATATCTCATAAATAAATCTTCGAATAGAATATATCAAAATCGTTTTAACGTTAACAATTTCTGAGATATATTTCAATACATAAATTCTTTGTGAGATCTTGACAGAGTTCTCTAGCCTCAATCACTAAATATTCAATAAACGGATTATGCCAATTTTTATCACGTTAGAAATTCACAACTGTTAAATTGTGGTCCCAGAACCCCACTTCATCAAATACTTTAAATGATAATATCCTATAGAAATATTGTGCAAATAATGTATAATGTCATTGAATAGAAACAGTATTGTAGATTATTAATAGTGCAAAATGAAATTTAGAGGGAATCCTCAACTTCAACAGCAAGATCGATTTTGCCAGTTTCTTTCCCAAATGATTTCACTGCTTAACTATCCAATAAAAATGCTCATTGTTATACAGTCATAATTTAAAATTATTATTTTTTTTCTTTCGGTTTGATACTTCCTAAAAATTATGAGCATAATCATTTTTATGGCCTCCAAAGAATTTAGTATCAGTGAGAATATTTTAGTCATGTTAGCCATCTTTGATAAGCGACATCTTATCAAAAAAATGTTAAATAAAAATATATATATAGAATACAAGTTAAATTTACCCAAAATGAGGTAGCAGCTTGTTTGCTTAGCTATACTTCAAAGTGGCAAAAGTGTAAATTTTGCAACGGTAATTGGTAACTTCTCCATTGTTGAGACTGAGACTTGTGCTTGCAAGAACCCTCGAAATTGAGAGAAAAAATACCGACAACTACTGATGACTTATAGAGGGATCATTAACTTTCATAAAAAATAGAACTTTCAGAAATAAGTCCAATGTTGAGGATGCCGAATTCCGAGGCAAGATAATATTCGATTTTAAGTGAAATTTCGTCTTTCCGATTTCTTCCAAAAATGGAAGCTGGTGCAAACAATTTTTAATGGCATATATAGGAGTCAAGAGTTTTCTTATGAAAAACATCTTTGCGAGTTTGGTGCAGTAATTGGGGCTCGCGAACTCATTCGTGATATTTTTCTGTAGGAAATGCAAAATAAAATTGGGTTTTACTATTTCTTCGAAAATGGAGAGGAGGTTCAAGGCAAGCGACCCTTGATGACATATCCAGGAATCATGAGCTTTTATATGAAATGAAACTTTTTCTAAATGGTTCAATGGTTGAAGTTCGGGAGATCTGTTGCAAAATTTCGTCTTAGAGAATGTATAGTGGAATTTTGTTTGTTTGTTTTCATGTAACAGAGAAAGAAGTAAGCTTGGTGATCTGTGATTGCATATTTACAGATTATGAGATTTCGTGTAAAGCAAGGCATTATTATATAACTTGGCTATTGAATGGGTGACTGCTTCATTGTTTTTACTTTTGATTTAAATATACAGGTTATTATGGCTTAGAAAGTACCTACACATCTGTGAAATATACTTTATGGAAGAAAGCATAAAAAATAGATATCATAATTCATAGTTATCATTTAAGAGCAAATTGTAATAAATTCATGGAAATAGCAATCATAACAAATTAAAAGAATTTAAAAATTGTTATAAAATTAGTTAGCAAAATGATAATTTCATATTTTCAAACTGTTTCATTTGGTATAGCTTTGCTTAATTTCTGAGAATTCTGTTAATATTTTATGGGCTTTTTTATATCTTTCACATTTAATAACATTAATTACTTTATATACCAAGATGCATGAATGCTGGTCCCAACCGGATTCAATAAGACAAGTGACTTTTTGTTTATTAGTCTTATCATTTCAAAAGGCACCAGTTTTATCATTAACTAATAATGATTAAAATCTTGATTTATTTTGATAGTAAGAAAGTTTAGAAAAATAATTAGTGCTTTTTCAGAGCAGACTAAATTTCAAATGAAACTTTGCAAAAATCATATTTGAAAAGAAATGGAAAATCTGCTTGCAAACAAAATCATTCCGTGGATTCACAAATAGCAATGATTTCTTTTATAAATCAAATTACCTTTTAAATCTATAAAAGAGAGTAATCTTCACATTTCGAAAGATTCAATTTCCATAGAATTAATCAAAATTTATTAAATTTAAAAAATAAAATTAACAGACAATACAAGAAAAGCTGTCTTCGACCTAAAAACTGCAATGCATATTGCTTTTTTAAAATTACTTTTGCTTCACTTAAAAGAATTTTGCTCCTTGAAAGGAAAGAAAACACTGTGTTTTAATGAAATAATAGTTTTCGTCTTTATATCGTTAGCTTTATTTTATCCCCTTTATCTTTGTGCTTTCTGTAAGAAGATATCTTGCTTTCTAAAGATAAAAATCTTCGTTTAGATTCTTTCCATTTGTAACATTATCACTAAAGTAACTATTTATCACAATTAAGCATTTTGCATTTTTGTAATTCTCTAATAAATCCTGTAGTATCTACTAATCTTGAAGAGTTTGAAATTGCCGTGTCTATATTTAAAAATAGTGTTATATTTCCGTTTATGCTTTTAAAATATGATCGTTTATATTCATGGTATTCACAAGAACACTAAGAATGTATTATAAGCATGCATCTATTTTAAAAATGTTTTTATAAAATTATGAATTTATTGTGAAAAAATTATAAATCATTCAAAATATTTCCATTTCACATTGATAAATCCCTCTAGAATGGCAAATCTTTAAAATATATTCTCGAATTAATCCATTTTTTATTGTTTTCATAATAATTAAAAACTTTGTTCAGAGATGCAATGAACCATCTTTCGGGTAAACGGAAGAATTAAGATTTCTAGAATATAGCAGACTGATGAAACATCCCAATTAAACCCTTTTAACATTTTCATGGGTGGTATCGAAATCCGAAAACGAGCATTTCCTTGCTGAAAGTTTAATTTTAACACACACTCGTATTTTTTCACTTAATCTGCCTATTTTTGCTTCATTGCTTGTCTCCGTGGTTCAGTAGCTCATATTACACTCTACTCAGTTGCTCTCACGAAGTAAAGAGCAGGAATTTAGCGTCATGGACATTTGGCTTTTGACATTCATACCATTAATACCTATACCTATACTATGACTTTTTGTGCTTTTATTTTCCTATCATATCCATTTTTAATCATCCGTTATGATACGATATCAAAATCTTCTGTATCTTTGAAGCAAATAATTTTACAATTTGTTTTCGTCTTTTGATGTCTTTCGGTATTAATTTGTAAGCATTTGTCTTCTTTGCTTGTGAATTATTCTAATGGCCTTGAACATTTTAAAATTATTGATAAATTAATAGAGAATTATTTAAAATGAAGAAGAGTCAAAATATTTATTCCTAATGAATGCCAATAGACAGCATTAAATTGCTGGATTACATGCATACAGGCATTAAAGTACTGGAAAGAAGAAAGTTCAATTTTATCTTTTAACAATATAAAGGGTGTCCAAAAATTAACGCAAGATTTGAATTTTCCACCATTTGTGCAGTAAAGTGTTGGCAACCCTTTTTAATATTCATTTGACAACTGATATTTTATGTTTAGTAAATGTTGCATTGTGTTTTCACTGTTCAACAATATTTCAAAAATAATGAAAGTTTGGCAGCCAGTTTAAAAATTTGAGATTTGGCCTCCTATATCGTGTGATGTGGACACCATTGGATTTCTATTTATGGAGTTATTTGAAGTCAAAAGTCTATGCCAACAAGCCCACAAGCATGTGTGAATTGAATGTGGAAATTCAACGCTGTATCAACGAAATTTACTCACATTTATGCAAAATGTGAGTAAATTTCGACAAGACAGAACGTATTCGCCAGTAACACCGTGTGTTTTTTCACACATAACTCTATCCTGTGTACTTTATGATTCAATAAAAATATAACAATTTAAAGAACAAAAACTATTGTTTTTTATTTAATTCAAAGCTTGAGTTAACCTGTTGTTCTATGTTGTAACGCTCCATTTTTACTAACCCTAAGTTATCAGCTGTCAAATGTTTTTTTAATTGGGTTGTCAGCACTTTACTACACGAATGTTAGCAAATTCAAATCTTGCGATAATTTTAGGATACCCTTTTCAAAAGTAAAGACACTCGTTATCCTAGCACTTCAGATAAAAATGAGCGCACTTGAATTGGTTTCTAGTTCTAAGGAACGTAACCTTATCTGCAGGAGTACATAAAATGCATGTATGTATAACTTACGTCTGCTATTTTTCAAGATTTATTTATTATATCAGTGAATTCAGTAACTAGGGACAATTTATTTAATACGTGGCAAGAAATGGACTTTCTATTCGATGATTGCTGCATAGCAAAGAGAACTCATGTTGAATACAAAAAAAAATTAAAATTTGAATTTTCCTTTATCCATTTACATGTTTGCATCCATCTAATGTTGTTAATTTGAAATATTTTAAGTCTGCTCTTTTTTTTATTTTTTGAATACCTTTGTATTTGATGGTTTTACAATTTTTCCATCTTTCATGTGAGCCTTAATTCAGTAAAGTTCTTGCTTCGTTCTTTCGAAAATTTTACACCTGGCCTGAACTATTCCTATTTTCATACCAAAATCATCATTTTTTTCAACTAATTTCAGGGTCGAAATTGGTATTTACATGCTGAATTCGATGATGTATAATCGCTATAAGCAGCTGTTAAATTTCATCAGCTCTTTTCTTCAAATGGAAGTAAAAATGCAAATTTTCCTGAAAATTGCGATTCAGAGGTATAAGATCTGACCAATTATTCATGGCCAAATAACTATACTGACAATTAAAATTGAATGATGCTTTGACATGAGATTAGTAAAACAAGACCCGGTGCTAAACGTTACTAGTTACGAGGTAACTTGCAATTCTCTAAAATTAATCTATGTTTCCAATAGCTCCGGCAACAAGCAATAGATAATAGTGAAAGAGAAGACTTATTTTATTAATTATAAATGACGTTAGTTTAACCAGTTAAATTCCGCACTCTTACATGTCATTATTCTGTTCCAGAATAAATCTAATGATGAAAATATAAAATTGAAAAGTTGCTGGTAAATTAATACGAGCTTTATTAAGGGCTAAGCTGTTATGGAAGAATAGGACTTTTAATTACTTTATTTGCAAATATGATGCAGCTTCTACAGCCTACACAGTAACAGAAAACTGGGAGTAATACAAAAATTAATTCAATGTTTAGTAAGTATCTTAATGTATTACTTAAAGAGCTAATTTCTAAGCTTAAAGTTTCAAAAGTTACGACATATATTTATTATAAATACAGTAATTAAATCCCTCATTAATTATCTGAAAAATCTTAACTTTTAACTCGCAGACTGTTACTTCGATTATTCTGCATATTATAAAAATGAGCCTGAAATTTCTGCTATTTGATTCTTTAAGGATAAAATCATGTTGGAAAGAATAATTGATAATATATGATATATCGTCATTATTTAATGATTATAGATCTATTTCAGTTTCAGTTTAATAGTTCAGTTTTTTATAATTTTTTATTAATTTTTGAGTAAACTAATTGCAAAAAATTATGTATGTGATTTTCTTAATCGTCAATGAAGTCTTTCAACTAAAAAGAAAATCAAGATGCGTTGCCAAAAAAAATTCATACATATACATATTCTTCTAATAAAATATATCTGATTTTTGTAATTTTTATAGGATATATTTTGGTGATTGAAATACCCACTGGCATGAATATGATTATATATAAAAAAAAGAGTAATCATAAAAATTCTTTGGACGCTATAATTTCGGTCTAATATAAAACTCATTTAAAACACTATTTCTTTCTGAAAAGTTCCGAATAAAAACGCTCATTTGGAATTCATTTGATATAAAGTATTTTCATAATGGAATTTCAAAATGCTAAATTTCTTTAGCTTTCTTTTTATTTTTTGCACACAAAGCCTTTTTCAGAATTCGGAACATAGAATTCTAGAGGTTTTGGTTTCTTACTTTATTCCATAAATTTTTTCATTCATGAATATCAATATCTGTGAGATATTTTTTCTTATTTTATTTCCATTGGTTTTCGATCGCGAAAAACCGAAATTTTAATATTAATGCAGAACCTTCATCTTATTTGAAACGATAGTATAAAGCATAAACTTCAACACACTAATTCAAATTCAAAAAAAAAAAAAAACTTTATTTGTTAATTTTGAGATAAAGGTAGAATGTTTTCATATTTTCTAACTGAAAATTTCAAACTACTTTAGAAAAAAATGTCATTTATTGATATTAATTATCATCAAATGATATTTATTCAATTGAATGTTTAAAACACCCTTCTTCACTCAATTGCTCATAAAGTTAGTGGCAATGGCCTTTCTGAAACGTTCTCGGTCCTCAATAAATCAAAAATAAATTGTAATTCTTCTGAATAAAATCTTGTAAAAATCGTGTAAAGTCGTGAACGCCACTCAGAATTTTATTTTCAGAGTACTACAACGCACAAGCATTCTATGCGTTGCCGTATAGTAAAGAAAAACCGAGTTTATAGTTGAAAAATGATTTTTCCCTTCAAAAAAATAATAACATTTGACACAGAAATAAAATTTTATTTACGAGATCATATATAAAATGTCATTTACTTTAGCTGCATTTTTGAATTATCATATGCGTTATAACTCATGCATGTATTATGTATTTGCATATGCATTAAATGCGTGCAAAGGCACAGAATAGCAGGCCGGCAACCCATTAGCAAGTTTTGTTCAAAATTTACAAGGGGTCTACGCTTTAAAGCCAAATTTATGTGTAAAATTTTGTCCATCTAGCCATTTGTGTTTTGTAATTATTGTATATATCTTCATATTAATATCTGAATGAATTTCTTTCCAAAACCAACAAATTCTATTCAAGAACCAAATTCCATACATCTAGTCAGGTATTTTTTTGGATTCAGGGAAATCTGAAGCGTGTTTATTCACCAGAATCATACAATTAGAATATATTGATATTTAAAATGCTTTTGCTTTGTGTATAAGAAAATAAAATTATCGTGATTTCTCATTTTTTTAGTTAATAAAAATTCTTTTTCAATATGAGTTTTTGAAATTTATTTATACATATTCTCTTCTATTTAAATAAATTCACATAATAATGATTCTGAAATGAATAACTGATAACAGTCTGCGAAATATAGTTCTAACTACATTTTAAAGGTTGTTCTAATAACGAGACATTAGCCAGACGACATCGAAGGACCCTGCAATTGAAAAGAAAGCTGTCTTTTATCACTTACAGAATACTTTTTGACTGTTTAGTAGATGAAAGACAGTTCATGCGAATATTAAAGTCAAGGATTCGGAGCCTATAGGAATTTTCAATTCCTTAAAATTTCCTTTAAAGTCTTTAGTACCATGGGTTGCATTGAGCTGATAGATTAGATAAAATGGAAGCTAATACCCTCTTTTGTTAAGTTTTCCAGTGATGGGAACGTTTAACAAAAGAGACTGTTTCCTCGTTCCTGTAAAATAAAATTCTGCTAAGTGTTCTTTTTTAAAATTTTCTATGCATATCTTGGTTATTCAAAGATGGATCAAACTAGTCATATAGTCAGGAAAAAAAGTATGCCGACAGAGATGGCTACAATAGATTTCTTTCAAGATCTACGTAGCCAATATTTAATTAAAAAAAATATGTATTTTAGTTAATATCCGCGACTAGGTAAACTTAATTTAACGTATCCTAATTAGTTGAAATAAGTATGTGGATACTCCTCTTAATAGTGAGTTTTATAAATTCTATGAAATTGACTAAGAGCATTGGAAGAGTAAGAGTACGTTGCACTGTATTCTTATCTATATGTATTCTTTTCAAAATATTATTATGATTAAAGTATTATATAGAAAGATGGAGTTTATTATTTTAATTACCAAATGCTTCCATTAATAAAATGATAAAGAAATGGCCTTTTTTTAAAATTAAATTCTAAAACGTTTAAGCTTTGATGCAAACTGAAATTGGAGAGCGTGGTTTATAAATATAAATTTTCAGCTGTAAGGTAATTAAAATGATATAATTAGAAATTATAAGCAGATTTGGTTTGGTTTGGTTATATTAGCGTCCCGTTTGAAGCAACACTTGGGCTATTTTGGGACGGACCTCGTAATTTTGAACCACGGTCAGATGACGAGGACGACACCTGAGCTGGCACCCCCCTCTCCACACCATGCCACACCAGCGGGAGGACGTTTGGTCAGGATGGATTTAACGTGCAACAGACCTCCTTACACGACGGTTCTTCGGTGGAATCGGGTCTCGAACCTGAAACCCTCCGGTTCCGAAGCCGAGACCTTACCACCAGGCCACCGCGACCCCCAATTATAAGCAGAAAAGCATACTCTGTATAAATTTAACGTAATTTTGATGTTTTCTGTCGTATTTTGCAAACTTTAGCTTATTTTACAAATTAAAGTCAAGATTAAAGATTCGAAGCATAAATTTTTCAAATTTTTCTGTCGATTGATATGCGCAGGTATAGCATTTGATCCCTAATAGAATTCGATACTCAAACAATCTTTTATTTTCCGCTCCACCATACAGCGCATAAGTCATATATGTATGTACCTTTTATATGCATACGTTTTCCCGATGTATAATTAACAAGGTTTTTACATAGTTTATCCTTTTAACTTTATTAGTTTCGATTCAGGCTTCAGTCATTTGTCTTATCTATCTAATTCTTTATTATAGATCTTAGATTTAAGTATTTATTATCATCAACTATAGTAATATAAGTTGATGAATATATGTAATTGATGGCAGTAAATACTTACTTATAAATGTATATACATAGATTGCTTAAAGATAAGATCAAATCCGTTATTATCACAAATTATAAAAAATAAAAATTACAAATTAACAAGCGTAAATTAATTAAAATTTTTCTAAAATGGCAAATTGGGAAATAGTTTAAATTCTGAAACTATATTTAGGTAATAGAGAATTTACTTATAGTGGAAAATCAAATAAACTCTTCATGCATTGTAAACAAATAAAAGTTAATTTTTTAAAAACCGATAATGAATTTATTATGCTTTCTCTCTAAATTTTAATTTCTAAAATTACTTCCCTTTTATTTATAAGATAATTAATGTATTCATGCTTTGATTTTAATATATATGGTAAGGAAAGTTTTTCTATTCTAAGAGTTCTTGTCAAGAACCGTACAATCAAAATTCTACGCCAAATTAAAGTAAGAGATATATTTGTCATGCTAATACTTTTGTATATGAATAAACATTTATTCAGCAGTTACAAATACATTACGGCATATTTTTTCAGCATGGTAATTAAGTTAAAGATTAAACAAAAAGAGTTTAAATTCTCTTTTTTATTAATTTTTTTCTGTAAAATTTCATTGTGGTAATAATTTCTAAATTTCACAGAAAATATCAAGGATTTATTTAAACATGCATTTTAATTTAGAGATTACTTAATTTGCGGCGGTCAGTTTTTCTTTATGCATTATAATCTCAGATATACCTTACTTTGATATGGCATACAGAAATGACAAATTAAATATTTCGTATAAATTCAAAATTTTAAAGAATAATGAAGATAAATCTCTGAAGTACATTTTTCTTAAACTAAAACTGATAATCAACAAGTAACAAGGATAGCCAAAAATTTAAACCTGAAATACTAAATTATTAGCATGCACTACAAGTTATGGCTTTTTTTTGAAAAAAATTTTGTTTTCTGATGAATATAATTTTTTCAGTATTATTAATTAAATTCTATGTAATTCTTAGTAAGGATGAGGTAAAATCGATATAAAATGCTTTTAGAAACGTATTTTTTTTCAAAATTATTTCTTTTTTAAAAAAATTATTTTCAAAATGAAATATTGAAAAAAAAAATTCAATATATATTCAAAATTATATGAAAAATCTGTGAATTGCCATACATCATAATACTTTTTGATGTATGAGTGAAGTTTTTTCCTCTCAACACTACCAAACAGAATCGGACATTAAAGACAACAAATATATGATAGGCTATAACCTGGTGCAATCCATAAATTTGAAAATAAATATATTTGTGTTCCCAATTTAGCTTCAACAGACTTAAATAAAATTTTCAAAACAACTTTTGTGTAACAATCATTTGACCAAAAATATGCAAAATATTTTATAGATTGTTTCATACAATACAACAATTTTCCGTGACCATAATATTATTCATATAGAATATATTAGCAAGCAATATCAGCAACAGTTGCGAAACGCAAACAATTGTTATTTCCCAGTTACTTTTATTCATCCTTGGAGTAGATGGAAACCCACAAACACTGCTTTTGGAAGTGCTGATTGTCTTAAGAAAGTGCGAGTCTAAACTTGACTTAGAGCGCATTTTCTCCAGAAAGAGGTGAGTTTTCTTCTCCTAAGCTGTATTTATAGCACAGTGGTGCTTAGAAAACGAGAATAAGCTTAGTTATTATGTAAGGTCATGTCTGAGCTCCGTCTTTACCGGAAATTGTGTCTGACAGAGTGTCTTTCCCTTTGTTACAGTTATCTTTATTGAAGAAATTGAAGTATTGAATACTTACAGATCTCTTTTAAACTATTTTTCTGCTTTATTTCTAATTTCAGTTTACTTTTTTAAAGAAAATATAAACTACAATTTCAAAGTGAAAAAAATTGAAAATCCAGATGCATTCAAATTACTTCAAAGTTGATTTTTAAGACATTTTTGATTATCTATGTTGGTATTGTTCTGTTGCTGTTAAACTATTTCTTTTCGTGAAAATTTATATATTCTTTTTATATATATTCGTTTATTTTACAAATTTCCTTGCATTTTTGAGGCATAACATTTGTTTTATAAAAAAGTAGCATTTGATATAAATATTTCATTAATAATTCAATAAGTTCACTTAGTAACAAATAAATTATAGAAACAGTATAAGAAAATATTTAATATATTTTGGTAACCATTTCTAAATGAAATTTTGTAAATGCAGAAATAATTGTACATGTTTGTAATTGAAAGAATAAATCAGATGCAGAAGTTTATAATAGTTTGTTTTACAAATCTTAAAGGCACATGAATATTAGATATGAATATAATAACAAAAAAAATCTGCAGTAGCAATGATTAACAAAACTTTAGCGCATTTTGATGAATGTTGAGAAATATTTCAATGCATACAAATACAAAATCATTTTGCTTGAGAAAAAAAAGCAAATGTAATCAAAGTAAAGTAAGTGTAATGCTTTAAATGAAACAATAATATTTATCTGGAAAGAACAAGGTAACTAATTTTGAATGATGAAATTTCAAAAAAAATTGTAGATATTCATTCATTCTGAGATCCATTCTGAAGGTTTTAGTTTATGTCCCTATGCCCATGCACAGCTCTGAATATATTAGTTTGGTGTATAAAATCTGTTTTACATAACACATAACAATACGAAGCAGGAATGGATAATTTCATTTCCTGAGAAAAAAAGATAAAGGAAATCTCATGACGAGAAATCATTGTTGTATGTTCACATCATATGGAACTGTTTTCTTAAATCGATGGTACTGAGTTTCAAAGGACCAAGAGAAATGTTTAAAGAAAATAACATGAATCTTTTTTCCTTAATTTATATAAATTAATATTATTAAAAGAAGCCTCTGATTCCTAATTCAGCTGAGATGGCCCGCACAAACAAATAGCCACAGGACGTCTAAAATGCTATATGACTCTTGAAGGGTTGATGGAGAACCCGCCCGTGGGATATCTCCGGTCCTTGCAGATGGAAGCGATGCTGGAGCTAGTCTGACTTGATCTGTTCTATCCTCGTGGTAATATTGAGGAGTGGGTAAATGGGATGGTGGGAGTGGGGATTTTTATTTACTTCTCCTATTGGTAGAGGTTCGTAAAACAGAGCTTAACAATCCTATCTTTCTGACAATGATTACTTCTCTCTCCCACTGCCTCTGCTGATTGATATCTCCAGTGAATGTCCGAAAGCAGATACTCAATTTGCATTAAGATTTCTGCTTTCTAACTGCAAAATGTTCTTGCTTTAATGCCTAAATATTGGAAAATTTTAACTCAAAAATAATTAATAAGATATTGTTTGATTACATTGATGAATCTCATTTAAATGTAAGTAATGATGAAGATGAAGTCGATACTTCAAATTATTTTCAAACTGTAAATTCTTTTATGTCAAAAATTATTTTTTGTGAGTTAACTACATTTATTACAACATAACATATTTTTTGAAGCTCATTATTTTTTCCTATCTTACATTAAACAGTCTTAATTATGATTACAATGAATTAAGTATTCATACCTTATGATTCCCCTAGGGGGGCACTTCGTAATTAAGGATGAGAAACTTCCGGCATGTGGTTAATTCTCGTTACCCTGGAGGGTACATGAAAAGGTGGGGGTCTGTCTCCTGCCATCGATAACCGGATGTACTTCCTTAGGGAAGGGTTGTACCGTGGCCGGTGATATATCTTTGGACTCATCCATAGTTCCGGCCAGTGTTGCTGTAGCGGTGGTTCGGTTATTCAGTTTTTTATCCGTGTGTCTTCGAGGTGGATCGGAGAGTCAGTGATATGATTTCATACCTTACGAAATCTTATGGATCAATATAAAATGCGACGAACTTTTTTTGACATTTTTAATAATATAAGTATATTTGTAACAATATATTTTTTAGAGTTTATTATTATTTTCTACCATTACTTGAAGCTATCATAATTATAAATGCAATAATTTAAATATTCGTGCTTTAAAAAATTTACTGATCATTGGAATTTTATCTTCAATTTACTGATAAAGAAGAAACCATAGTTTAAAAAAATACTATTAAGATCTCCTATTAATTAGATATTTTAGGATTTTATTAATGTATTCATCAAAATTATACATTTTTCTCAGTATTTATATTTGGCGTTTTAGTAACTGTTATGGAGTTGTAAAAGGCATTTGAAAGGGAAATGTGAGATTTTTATTGTGCTACTTTTAATAATTTAGCTACAATATCTGTAAATATGAAATGTCTGATAGAAAGAGAGTATCTTTTCCAAGTAAATATTGTCCATCCTGTGTAGTTTCTTGTTCTATTCTGTCATTTTAAATTCTGAAACTTTTAGAAACTTTTGATATTTACTTAGGAAATAACTTTATTTTTTATGCATTTACATATAGTTTAATAAATTTTCGGTTTTTAAATTTGTTCTCTTTAGATACTGATAGATAAACCAGAGCAACTGATATGGAAAAAAAGAATTTCTTTACGTTTAAATAAATGAAAAAAAATTGTCTTACAGTTTAAAAAATATAATATATTGTTTAGAGTGAGTTATAAATGTTAAGAATCTTTTAAAATAACAAAAAATGGGAACTTTTAAATCATTTAATTTTAATGACAGAGAAGTGGTTTCAAAATTGTGCCTGCATGCTCATTAAATGTTAAAGCTATGTTTCTACAATAAATTCGTCTTTTGGAAAAGCATTATTCTCACAAATAACGGTGAAAATGCAACTTGTAGTGAAGATAAATTGTAATCATAATTTGTGCACGACCCCTATACAATCAACAAGGGTTTGGATGCAAGAAACAAATCTATGCAAAAACGACGACAGCGATGCAAATGAAAACTTAATTGCAAGTAAGGGGAAGGAAATGTTTATCCTCATTCATATTTAATTTTGACCGCATTGAATTTTTAATGATTCAATTTCAAAGGGTTAATGAATTAATTAAAAATTACTTTTATCGGATTAATTATTAGATTTTATTAGATTGATTTGAATGATCTCTGATCCATAAAAATAACATATTAAAAGGAGAAATTTTCAGTTTATTTGTAGTACTCAGTTCTATATTTTCTTTTAAATTAAAATGAAATTTATTTTGAGAAAGAATATTTATAACAATTAGAAAAATGTTGGTCTGCATTTATTTAAAATAAAATATTTCTTGAATTATAATTATTTCTTTAATTTTTTAAAAAAAATATAATAACATTTTCTTATTTAAAAAAAAATATTTCAACATTGCAAAGTTGTGTTTCAAGAACTGACATTTATTTAAACACGAATACTAATATCTATGCAGAATACCGAAATTATGGACTGTTAAGCTTTTCTGATATTGAAATACTTATCAAATTTAAATGAATAAGATGAAATTCATCTGAGTAAAAAAGCATGTACTGATTTATAAACTATTTTTTTAAATAATTAAAAAAGTAAACCATTAAAATAAGTTATTATGTCCATATTACTGAAACAACTTTCAGATAAAAAGCATTTTTAAGAACCTGAAATATTATTATTTTTTAATATCTAAATCCAAATTTGGTGAAATAATATCTAAAGCCAAATTTTGTGGGAAAATATCCTTAAAATGTCAAAATAGCGAATGAGTTTTGTGCTATAATTTTTTTATAAAGCATAATTCATCTGATTTTAAACTATAGAAACTATTCTAAAATATATTACAAAATTCTGATAATAAAAATTTTAAATCATTATGCTAAGTTGAGAATATTCATTATACTACTGAAATCAATTATAACGATAAATGTAAAAAGTTCACTTGAAACAAATTTTCTCTGCCATAATAAACGTTTTCTGACATCATTTTACTGAAGCTGAGTAAAAAAAAAAAAAATCAAAGTTATTCTGCTTTTGATAATTCGCAATTAACTTTTTATAAATTAGAAAGTATACTTCCTTTAGAAACAACAGCTTATCTCATTTAATTAACTTTGAATGTGCCAAAAAAGAAATCATTATTACAATAGCAAGGGGATAATTGGCATCGTTTGATTTTTCAATTTAATTTGAAACTGTGCTTAAAATAATTTTCTCTATATCACGGAAAAAAAGAAATTCATTTAATGCAAACACGTTTTTTAAGTTCACTTAACTTTCGTATTATATAGCTAAATGAAATACATTTATCTTTTCTGGAAAAGAAACAAACTAATTTCTGAGAATATTACATGTATTAAGTGACTAAAAAAAGGGCAAAGGTAATTAATAACAATTTTTGATTGGCAATTTTTTATAAAGATCTTTTTTATTTAACAAAATTAATTCAACAAAATCTTTTTAGTTTTTAATTCTTAATTCTAGATTATGAAAGAAGTAAGATTGATATAATATCATAATATTGGTAATAATAACAGGTAGAGACTTTGACTTTGAATTAGAATTTAATGATATTATACGATTAACTGGTAATTGGGTTCTGAAAAGATTGTTATTCTTTTGTCATTGAAAATATATAAGGCCGACTATACAGTACAGTTAACCCTCCAAGCGGCGGAGACGTGTTTTTCTGCAAAGCAAGTCCATTTCAAGACGGGTGGAAACGTGTAATTTCGCCATTGTCGGTTGTCTTCAAGATGGGCGCAAACAGTTTTTTCCTACTTTGGATTTTGCCATCCAAATCGGAAAAGACGTGTTTTTTCGCCATTGTCGTCCCTGTCCTCTGATGACGTCTTTGGCAGTGATGGATTGGAAAGCAGCAGGTAGTCCGGATGGAACTAATTTGATGTGACTTATCTTATAAACGATTTAAATGGGAAAGGATGCTTTCAGAAAGAAAGAAAATTTTTCTTAAATTATTATTATGGATGCAAAATTTTATAAGTACTTATTTTCAAAAGTAAAACAAAATGTTTTAGAATATCTTATTATAAAAATTGGGATTAAAGATTCGTAAAATATGTCAATTGGCATCAAGGTAATAACAACAGCAAATTTGCTTGTTGTTTTTTTTTTCTTTTTTTTACTTAAAAAAACCCTACTTTGAGTCAAAGTTTAAACATAGTATAAATACTTGGAAATAAATTTCACTGCTCAAAATAGAAATTGGCATCTGTTAATATCTCAGGAAGGTTTTGTCATATTTATATTTTGACATAAAAGTTGCAAGATTTTCACTACTCTTTCTTACTTTTTTTCTTACTTATTAAAGTTTTGATCCATCGAAAATTTCCGATTTTCTTCCTTTTTATTTTTTTCTCGTAAGCATATAAATCGAACTGAAAAAGATGTAAAAGTTTTAATAGAAAATATTAAATCCATTACTTTCGCAAAATAGTTTTTAAAGTTAATTGAAAATTGTGATAGCTGACATAATTAAATACGAAATTTGTTATAATTAAATTCTCATTCCAATGAGGAAGGTTGGAAGAGGGTATGAATATTCGAAAGTAAAACATGAAGTTGATTCTATAAATTTTTAATGCTGTTTCATTAAAATTTATTTTAAAAAATAATGTATTTTTATTGATTTATTGTCATATTGGTTAAAATAACTAAAGCAGAAATTTCATCAAAATAAAATAATTTTATATGTAGTATCATTCATGCATTATTATATTCGGGATATTTTTAGGATATTATGGAATTTTCCACTTTTTCTAACATATAAGTTGGTTTGGAACAACTAACGTTCAATGAAAGTCATGTTGAAAATTTGTAGAAATACATCCACAATAGAGTATCTGATATCAGAGACATTTATGAAAACGGCCTTGCAAAACATGTCTTAATTTATACATACCATCAATATTCTTCCCTTGTGTAACGTAGTGTTGAATAATTTACGGGGTATGGGTGGGGAGATGGTTGCAGAACACTTGGTTCATGCAGGTGAGCTGTACCACAAATATTTTTCTTTGATAAAAGAATGTTAATTGATGTCGTTGTTGAAGATTACAATGAAACGGTGTGAACATGTGCTATTCATACTAAATACTTGAAGATGAAATTCATTCAAAGTAAATTTGAAGTAATTTAATAAAATGCGACTGAATTTTACCATTTTATTACAGGTATCATTTCAGAAAAAGAACCTTGAAGAAATCGGGTTAAGATATTAAACACAAAAATGTTCACAAAAATTGCTTGTAAAAAAATATTTTTTTTTCAAATTGACAGCCTAAAAAATATATAATTAAAAAATTTGGAGTGTTTTCAAAATATTAGCATTACAATAATTATTAATAGCGTTCATCATATTTAACAATATTAAAAAAGTTTTTCTTAAAAATTAGAAATTAAATTCTTTTTAAACTTTTGCAATTTAAATAGTCCAATCGAATTCTACTTTTCCTTAGGAAAAAATACGTAACAGTCATTTTATTATTTTAGCTGTTGACCAATTACAAAACTGCCTCTGAGTTTTACTCTGACTGTTGCAAGATAAAGATTATATAAAATTGTCGAGTTTAAATGAAACACTATTAAATTCGACTCTATAGGGAATAAAAACCAAGGGTATCAAAAAATGGCTATAAACAATTTTTTATCAATAGGAATCCGAGAAAAAAAAAACAATCGACCTTAAAAAATTTTCTACAATTTCAAGTGGTATCATAGTAATAGTTTCAAAAATTTGTGAAAAATGAAATTTGAAAAAAAAAAAAAAAAAAAAAAAAAACAGTCTTATAACTTAGTGATTGATTCTCAAGAAAATGAAAAATTATTAATCGTGAGAGTAATGACAGTAGTAAGATGAATATCAGCTTCATAATTGAAACAAAATGCTAAATGCAAATTAAATTTTCATAACTTTTTTAAAATTTAACTTCGAATTTATACTGGGTTGTATTCTGTAAGTGATTAATGATGCACACAAATACACTGCAGATTTTTGGACAAAATATAAATCAAACAAACACAGATAAAATAAATATTAGGAAATTATTCGAATATAGATATTTTAACATCTTCTAGATAGAATTCTTTGAATTATAAAACGATTAAAAAATTATATAAAGAATCAGAGTAAAAATTTTATATGAAAATTAGTAAAACCAAATTTGAAGTTTGCTAAGTTGATACAAACATATGCTTGTTATCATTCCCTATAGAATTAACTTCGATTTATATTCTGTTTCGCCTTGGTTTCATTGAGAAATATGGCAAACATAAAACCATTTAATTTAGAACATTCGATTCTTACACTTTCGGGCATGCACTTACACTTTCTGGCATTCATAATTTAAAAAAATAAATGCATCTATCTGTTAACTTTGATATTTACAAAAGATAGATTCTAAGATAGATTGTGTTGAAACACTGAAAAGTGTTTTCTTGCCAAAAGTGACTTTTGATTCAAAAACACAACTATATTAAAAGTGATAAGTTACTTTTGATTCAAAAACACAACTATATTAAAAGTGATAAGTTACTTTTGATTCAAAAACACAACTATATTAAAAATGATAAGTTACTTTTGATTCAAAACAGACATAAAGATATTAAAACAAAATCTAAAAAAAAAAACTATATTAAAAAAAAACACAAGCGGACAGCTCATTATTTTTTCAAAAGCGTTTTGCTTTATTTCATGGCAATATTTAGATGAGTTTGTCCCTTAATATATATAAATAACTAAAACTGCTTTGGGTTAAATACAGTTAATACCTCTTCATATCTCATTAAAAATTAATTTTATCAGTTTGAAATTTAAAAAAAAAAATACTAAAAAATTCTTTTCTTTTTTCCTTTTCTTTTCGCTTCCTTTCAATTATCTTTGAAAAAATCCTTTCAATTTTCAGCTCAAAATTAAAAGATCCTACTGTTATAAAATGTAGCAACGCCCTTAAAATGATATTTTCAAGCTTTTATATAGATGTTTTTATTCCAAAAGCTTGGATATACAGCTATAAAAAGTTTGTCAAAGAATGAGCGAGGTATATACTCCTCTATAAAATGAAAACGACTTTAATTCGTGAGGCTTCATAATTACGATGTAAAATTTTCATCATTCAGTGTAAAATATATCTTAAATTAAGTCTCTAGAAAAAAATAAAGTGTAGGAGACACAGATTTTGAAAATTAATATATGTTCGAAAAAAATATTTATTTCATTAAATATTTCTTATATTATTTGCAGAAATAATGTAACTGTGTAGCATGATTTAAACGAGTTTATATTTATAAATGCTTTTCTTCGATTTTATATAATATTTTTAATGAAAAGACATCTTGTAGCATAGTGTCTTTTGTAAAAATGTCGGAATAAAGAAATATATGTAATAATCAATTTAATTACAAAAATTTTAGTTTAAAAATTTAAGACCTCTAATAGAAAATATTTTTTCCCTTTGCAAGATGTGGTAGTTTTTTGAAAAACGAATTCGGATTACAGTTTAGTTTGGAACTACATATTGCTAATACGAATAATAATAATAATAATAAAAAAAAAGTTGGGGAGTGAAGAGCGAGGGAAGGGGGGGGGGAGGAGTGGTCAGTCAGTAAGATAAGATAGCCAGATAGATTAAAATCTAGTCTCTCCACTGGGGTAATTGGTTGGAAAGGAAGGGGAGTGAAAAATGCTCCTTTCTTTTTCAAACACTTTGTTATGTGAAGCTGATATTTTTTGAAGTAATCTTTTGACGAATAGAGATAAATTTTTGAGAAACCATACTCAGAATAATTAGCCGTTCGGAAGAACACAAGAACATAAAGAAACAAGTAAAAAATTGATCAGAAAATTTTATTTTCTGAAACAATAAAATTGTCAGAGGAATGTGACGTTTATTAATTTATTATTTATTTATATTTAAAAAATAGCATAAAATTATAAGTTGATAAATGAAATTGAATTTGTGTAGTCATGCATTTAATATGCAATCAAATAAATGCATCTATTGGACCATTCAAGAAGTTAATTCATTGAGCCTTCAAATATACCAAAATAAAATTTTTGGTGTATACTATCATTTTTCCAACTTTTTTCGACTAACAGATTTAAGTCATTTTGCAATTAGTGGAGATAATTAGATTTTTTTTCTTTTTTGAGTAATTCCGAATTACAATCGGAATAGAGTCAAATATAATTCGTTAATATTTGAAAGATTAGAATGTTACCAATGTATGTCCTCAAGCTATTTTTGTCTCCATCCTATACAGAAATGTATCCGATTTCTGCATAATATCCAATATCCCAATTTATAAGAAAGGAATTTGCATATAATGCTCTGGTAAAATTGAACAATTTTGCAAATTAATCTTCTGCGTATAACTCTTCGATTTTAATCTATAAAATAATGCATATTTATGATAATTCATATTATAATATATATATTTAAGAATAATTTATCTTCTTCTTCGTTGGGCATTGTGATACATTAGTAAAATGCATTTTTTTCCAAAAATGGCACATATACTTTTTTCTAATAATCAATAAAAATGTTTTAGAAATTAGACATTAAGCTACTGTTGTGTATTTAAGAATTTAAAAATGCTAGTATATAGAAAATGTTATTCATATCATTAATTTAATAATATGTTAAAGAAATACCTAAAAATGCGTATTACTTTTTCTGAAATTATTATCTGATTGTATTTACTCTTTGCAACTTATCGTCAAAACAAAATCAGATTCAAGTTTGTGAAATCATTTCATTGTCTTGGTATTTAATGTGACTATAAACTGACTGATATTGAAAATAAAATATTCGATACGTATAACAATTTAAACTCTTAAAATATTTGTTTGTTTGTTCCATTCAAATAAATTTTAGTTGAAACAAAGTAAATAAGATGGATTGAAATGTAGTAGTGCAAACTGAAAAGTAAAAATTATATATAACTTAATTTTATTAACTTTAGGTTACATACATAGTAGTTAAATTAATTAAATAGTGTAATTTGTTTCATTAAATTATGAGAATATTTTCAAAATTGTTGACATTTTTATTTTGTTACCATAATTTTTAACAATTAATTTCTAATGCAGGAAATGAAATTAACAATTTTTACAATTAATCGTATATTTGTAATTTTACAAATTATACTATCACATATTATTTTACAATTAAGTTTTTGATTATCAGTTTTCTTAAAGAGTACCATTATCATTTACTATAAAAATAATAGACAAAAAAGGTTTGAAAAAAAAAAAAAAACGAAATATCCATATTTACTGAAGAAAAAAAGATATTTTCAAAAGAGGACGCGAGTTAATAAAAAAGATTTAAGACCAATTCCTCTGTTTAAAGTATCAACTTCACAGAGAAAGAGGATTATACGTTTCTTTACGTTTTCTTTTGTTTCACATGAGTAGATACATAATTAAATTTTTTAAATAAAAAATTCTGATCTGAAATAAAGAAAAAAAAGTAGCGTAGTAATTCTAAAATCATATACTTTTAATGAAAATAAATGAATAATATAAATAAATTTCCAAGCTCTAAGAACAATGGTAAATTTTGCAGTAACTTCCGTAAAGCGAATCCGAATAACAATAAATCGAAATCGAAATGTTTTCTCTCATTTCTAAAATGTAATATTTTTCAGTTTGCTTTCAAATACAGATGTACAAATTTAAATATATAACTTCCGTAAAACGAATTCGAAAAACAATAAATCGATATTGAAATGCTTTCCCTCATTTCTAAAATGTAATATTTTTCAGTTTACTTTCAAATGCAGATGTACAAATTTGGATATAGCTTCCGTAAAACGCATCCGAATAACAATAAATCGAAATCGAAATGTTTTCTCTCATTTCTAAAATGTAATATTTTTTTCAGTTTGTTTTCAAATACAGATGTACAAATTTAGCTATATAATTTCCGTAAAACGAGTTCGGAATACAATAATTCGATATTGAAATGCTTTCCCTCATTTCTAAAATGTAATATTTTTCAGTTTACTTTCAAATGCAGATGTACAAAGATACCTAAAATACCATTAATATTTTTTTAATTATATCTTATTTCATTCATACTGACACCCATTTTTAATTACAATTTTCTTATTGAAATTGAAAACTCTCTGACTGTTGATATCGTTCAGGAATTTTTATTCGTAAGAAGGAATTGCATCTAACTGAATTCACTGGCAACAATACGCTTGTTGAATGCTGAAACAATACATTCGGAAGATTAAATTTATGGATGTTATCAAGTCACGTAAGCAGAAAGAGAGAGAGAGAGAAAAAAAAAAACAGCTGAACGCAACATTTTGAAACGCGGTACTTTCATCAATTACCTTATGACTTTGTCAGATGTCGCAGTGTCAGTGTTGCTTGGCACGTTTCTGTTTTGTTTCAGTTCAATCTCAAAGATATTTGTGATAGAGCAATCTTCTGTATGACGTTGTTCAGAAATAGTTGATAAAATTTGGGAAATAAATATATCTTTTCTTTACTGTTTTTGAACAAGATCTGTATAAAGATCTTGCATTTAGATTTATAGATATTTTGTACTCTACTGTTATGTTTCTTGTTTCGTAGAAATGAAAATGCGTTGAAATAGAATTAACTTCATTTCTTAATTTGAGTTCACATTAAAAAACTTTAAAAGCTGATACATTTTTAGAATATTTTTACGTTGAGATAGATTAACTAAAATTAAAGTTTTATATCAAACAACTTTCATTCGTTCATGTTGATCTAATATTTAAAAAAGAATTGTTATTCTTATCCCTTATCAATATATGACTAATCATTATATAAATAATATTAAACCCTTTATATTGGAATTATAAATGCACTTTCTTGAATGTTTGTTTACATTCGAAGAAATGAAGGAGTCTTTTAAATTATCCAAATAATTATTCATTTTTTAGGAATTGCGTATTTAAGATAAAAAAATTTACGCTCTTTTGATTAAAAATATCTTTAGATATTCCTCGATATCTAATCCCAAGTTTAGAATTTAAGCCTGTTTTCGAGGCTTTACTCTGATAATTTCATCTTTGTAGCTATTGTTTAATATCAACAAGATCAGTCCGCGACTAAATAAGGATATCGACTGTAGGAGATAAAAAAATAATTTCTTTTCGATACTTGAAAAGTTCTCTAGAAAGCAAGTTGTTTCTTATATGTCAGTATATATAATGTCAAACTATGTTAAGTGATTTTAAAAATTTAAATGGGTAAAAGTAAATATAATGCCATTCGATTTTCAGCTATCAACACAGAAAATAAGATTGTGTAAGGTGTTTAAATTTTGTTGGTACTTTATAAAGTTATTCTTAATATTATTACATATTAGCTCAGGCAGTCATGTTACGTTGGATCAAATACTACGAGCAACACACATAAATATGATGTTTTAGAAACGAAATTTTGATCATTGAAATCATTACTTAATTAGATTTCAGCATGGCTATACAGCAGATACTGATTCCGTTGATTTCATTTACTCTAAATTATTCAAATTTGCATTAAGATATACTCAATTTTCTGTGGCCAAGAAAGAGTAGCAAACTATGCATAAGTAATTGGGTGTCGAATCCAATCCTTCTTCCTAGAGTTAATATGTATTTTTTGCTAAATTATAGAAAAAAATGGATATGTTCATTATCTTTTTAAAATAAATTTGATGACATTAAATGGAGATGAAATTTTACTTTCTTTAAGGCAAATAGTATGCACATTTTTTAAGAAGATATTTTGAAAAACTCCATTGATAAAGGATCTATTAATTTTTGACAGGGAGATTATTGTGTATAGATTTATTTGGAGTCAAAGCTTTTAATTTGAATAGCTAAATGTTCGAAATTGAAAATTGATCTGAAAATTATATTGGAAATTCATTGAAATCCACATAACGATGTTATTAGGATTAAATACAAAATAATGAAGGTTCTTAAATTGTATTTTTTGACGTGTCAGATAATATATATTTAATATAAAGCAGATATTTTATAAGATGACTGATTTGTTCTTCAGTTTGTTTTCTGTTATGATATTAGAATTAAAATATTTCTTAGATGCCCATTTTTGTCAATAATATACATGAAAAATAAATTCTGCATGCCTTTTGAAGAAATGCAATTTAAATAGTAAACGCAACTTTGAATTTTTAGGATGGGTTGCATAATTTATTTTTTCTAACAAAATGAATGTGAAACGTCAACAGCGGAAGAAAACTAGAAAGAATTATATCAATTTCAGAATATTTTAAAAATCAAATTCCTGAATTCTTTTGAATTTCAAAAATAATATTCTTTTTTTTCTTACATCAAATGGTGTTTGCCATTTAAATAATTTAAAAACTTTTTTTTTAAATTATGCTCTTTACTGTAAATATATCATATCTTTTGCATTTTTAAAAAATAAATTCTATTTAAAATGCTTAAATAAGAGGAATTGACTTCATTTGTAATTTTTACCTTTAACAGTATAAATAAGTATTTTACTGATTTTAAACCTTTCAGAGATGTTCGATTTTCTTTTTGCATGTTTTGTTTAATTACTTAGGAAATACATTTACGTAATAATACGATAAACGTGTAACAGTTCTTTTTGGGGTAAAAACTACATTCAGAAGAATTCATTCATTTATTTTTTGTAAAGCATATTATTTTGCATTTAATCATTTCAACTAAACCATGGTTGATTATATACAGAGAACAAAATATTCATTAATTGAAAAGAGAAATTACCTCCTTGTTAAATAATAATTATGAGTTCTTTCATGATTTTAATTTATTATACGATATGATATCAAATGCTTTGAGTGTAATTAAAATCTCCACTATTCCATCATTTATAAATGCTTCTGTTTTTGGGTATATAAAAAGAAGTCTTTGTTGATAAATTATGAAACACAAAAAGGGAAAGATAAATGCATTTTTTTCTACACGCAAGTAACTATTTTCAAGGTTGCTTTTTTCATAAAATGATTTGTAATTAGACTTAAGAGAGGTTTTATCTTCCATTTATCAATAATTTCCGTGTCTAACTAATTCTTTCCTTATTTATATGGTATCGATAATGCTATAAATGAATGCTGTTGTTTGGAAATTAATGTAAACGACTACTTAGAAGCACTTCCCAAATATCTGCATTTTATAATTTAGTGCAAAAGAAATCATCTATATTTATATGGATTTTTTTTTAAAAAAGGTATTTTTATATATGTTTCTGATATGCCATTGACTTATGTATATACTTTTCTAATGTTAGAGCCTCTACATTTAATAATCCATTGCTCCCAAAATGAATTCCCATTATTCTTTTATAAGCAATTATAAAATGAAAATATTTTATTAATCCTAAATATATTTTCAGTAGTTTTTTAAATAACATATTTACCGATAATTCTTATAGCCAATTTTGAACACCATATGGAAGAAATTTAAGGAGGTTGCACATGCACCCTCTCCCAATTATGACTCCATCTCAAAGTACATTAATTAAATTCGTGTAAAAAAATGCATTTTTTTAAAAAACATTACTTACCTTAAAATTTGCTTATTTAGGATTGCAAAATCATTTATTTACACGAGTTTCTCGGATATCTTTGAGAATATTTGCACAAAAATTCTATGCTATTTATAATAATATATTTGGAACTTAGATGATAAATCAGTTACTTCAGATAATATTGTTTTTTTACTCAAATATAAATCCATTATAAGAACTTTGATTGTTATGATCAAATAATAAGCTAGTATTAATTTAAAATAATTGTGAAAAATTGTATAAAGCAGTATCCTATAGAATTAGTTAAATACAAGTTAATCAGCATAGTAATTTATTCCAAAACGTTGTCTCGTATAGCCAGGTAACGTGTTTCTATAGTAAGGTGGCTATGCTCAATTTATTGAGAAAAGTTACAGCGTCTCTAGCGGCAAAATAAGAAAGTTACAGAAAAAAAATACTCTCAAAATATAAAGCGAATCGGCCAAAAAGTTCATCAAGAAAAAATTATTTATACCATGATAAAATGCAGGGAAAAGTTCATAGTTATCTATAAAATTGCGCTTTTATAGATGTTAATATTTGCGTTTAGAAATATGCATGTTCTGTGTCTTTAAAAAGGGTTCGTCTAAATTTGAAAAAATATATTCTCCAATACCACCTTCTCCTATGTACGTTTTCCAGATTGTTTTATTTATCATTTCATCTTTACTTAGCTCGGAAAAACTATATAATAATGTCGGGGAATGCATTTTTCAATTTTAGAAAAAGCCTTTATCAAATCACGTTCATAATTTTAATCGCAATTATCTCGGTCAATTAGAAACTCCATAAAACTTTTTCCTGTATTTGTGTGTAGAGTATAGCGTGCAATTTTCTAACTTCTCTTTTGACCGATGTCCTTTATTTTTTTGTAACATTCTTAATTCCTTGAGCTATAACTTTTTTCAATAAATTCAGCATAGTTACTTTATTACAAATACTCATTGCTTTCCTGGCTATAAGCGGTGCGATTTTGAATTTAAAGCACTTAAAAGGACTTTATTAATCATTCTGTATTGATCATTCTTTTCAATATGCAATTAAGTATTTTCAGAAAGCTAAATGCACCGTTAAAATTGCATTTATATTTTTCTGAAAAGATATTCTGAAACAGAATATAAAATATCTGCTGAAGAGGTTCTTTGTAAGTGAATTATCTTTGTTTCTTTTATAAATATGAAACCAATGCCATTTTAAATACGAAATAAGTCCTTGAGTTTATATTAGAATAATTCAACTTATACTACAATAGAAACTTGTAGATAGTTTTTTAGAATAATTCAACTTATACTACAATAGAAACTTGTAGATAGTTTTTAGGTAAGAAATATATTCATAATTTACGTTTTAGTTCGCAGCAACTCCAAACCGTACAAGAGTTTCTTGATGATTTCCGAGGAGTTTCTTGGAAATATTCTATTATAATTTTTTTCAAATATCAAAAAATTATTAAATTCCTGTGTCTAAAAACAAAAAAGTTGTATCTGTACACTTTAAATTAATATTATTTTCTAGACGTTTATTGCGTGGTAGTTTACAATCTGGGTAAGAGACAAAATTTTTAACATAATAAAAATTCATACTTTCAAACTTTTTCTAAGAAAGACTGCCAATTATGCACATTTCCATTAGAATGATTACGATTAATGATAATTAATTTGATTTCGATTAACGATAATTTATTTTGATTTTGAGAAATACTCTTCGAACAATGTTTACAGCAATGCAAACGCCACTTTTTTATGACGCAATGGTTATCTTACTATTTCAATTAGATTTTTTTACCTTTTAAATCTATTTATAAATGTATTGTTTAGTAAAATGTGCTTTTGGTGATTGAATATTGTATAGCATTATCAGCTGTTGTTTTCAAATTTCCATTTAAGATTTAAAAAAAAAGAAAACCTTAAAAAAGCATTTTTTCTCTTCTCTCTCCAAGAAGAAAAAAAGTTTACTTTCTACTAGAACTTTTTTTCCCCTATATAAAGATTCTGAAGTAGAAAAATATTTTTTTTATCTTTCCGTTCAGACTGACAGGTAGAATATCCCTAATTATATTTGAGGTTAAGTATGAAGCAAAAATTAATACTTTATTCTATCTAATACTCTATAATAGGAGGATTGTCAAGGATAAAGCTTCATACGCTAAAAATTTAATCATAAGTAAATTAAACAGTCTTTTTATTAATCTTTAGAAATATTTGTGAAAGAAAATCCATTTATAAGTGTATAGATGACTAATTTCTTCAAAAGAAAAAAACTCTGAAACAAAAATATTAAACAAATATCAAAAAGTATTAAAAAGTATCAAATGTACATTTTTTGGATGGATATTCTAATTTTCTTTATTTAAATAACGATGCATTTTTATTCGATTCATACTTGATTGCAGATCGAAAATGTAAAATAAAAATATTGTTTTTTATAAAAATTCTGATTTAATTTGGTTCTTAGGTTTCTTAAACTATAGTTTAATGATCATGACAAATCCAAAAATCATTAAATGTTTGAAAAGTTGAAGTTTTTTAATGATTATCAACGAAGAATTTAATTGAATTTTTATAGAAAATACAGAAAGAATGAAGGAGCATATTTAAAATAGTTATTTTTAATGAAAGCCAGTAGACAGAGACAACTTTAAACTTTGATCTATCACTGAATAGAGGAAAGTTTAAACATTAATTTTATATATTAGAATAATCTCGTAAAAGCTCATTCTTTAAGTGGAATGAAAATTAAATATGTCAATTATTTTTTTTTTACTTTTGTTGTTTTTCTTAATTTGAAAATTTTACTAGAATAACGATGCAATATTTAATATTATACATCAATGGTTATAACTAAGGGATGCTTAAGAATGGTATATGTTTTATAGAAATGTACTTTAAGGCGCACGAAGAAATAATGTTATTTATTCTTTAACAATTTGATACATTTTTTCCGATACTGTTGTATATTTTAAGATTTTGTTGTTGTTAAGTTTTTATAAGATATCAATAAGAAAACGTAAATACTAGGCTAAAATAACGCCATTGGAAATTATAAACAATTTATTATCAATTAGGTTGGTTAAAACGTAATAAAAATATTTTACTTCTACATAATAGGCTCAAATACTAAAAACTCCATTTTTTAAAATTTCCATTCGATTTCAATAAAAACAATCCATTTAATTCCATTAGAAATGACGTAGATTGAAGCTAATTAAAGAAGACACTCAGTTAATATTAGTTTAAAAGAAATGTACAACGATAAAAAAATTCTCTCTTTTTTTTCATTATTAAGAAACACATTGCGTGTTTGAGATGTAATTTTATCTATTCTATTCCTTAATGATTCTACGCAATAATGCATTCATAATTATACCGCCTTTATCTTTTTTATAAATTATTTAATTTCACATGCAATTATCCTCGTTGCGTAATTAAATGACAATCATTTGCTTTTCATTTATTTTTGGTATAATTAAAAGCACAAAATGAAGGGCATACAAAAAATACTCAATCAACGAAATCATTTTCAACACTGGAATTATAATTTACACTTTCAATTCAAGTAATACTTTGGGATTATTTACAAAGAACATTTACATTAAAAAGAAAAAAAAAACTCCTAGTAAAGAAGATATTTTATTTAGAGACTATCAAAACTTTGATTTTCCCTAAAAAAACTTTCAGAAAATTATTTTTCTTGAAGAAGTGTCTATTTCCCGTATTGTACTCCAAGTCTTTGCTTCGATTTTGTGCAAGGAATTTTCTTATTTGATTAAGCATGATTAAGTTTAAATCAATCAACATATCAAAATTCAATCGCCGGAAATTTTTTATAATATTTCCTACTTATATGTAATATTTGCATTAAAATTTATTAGCGTCTACAACGTAACTAGCGAATCTTAATATATTGTTCTTAACTATTCAAAATGAACCGGAAATTTATTTTAATGTAATTGAATCTAATTTCGTTTATGGCTCAGATACTAAAACAATTGTACACTACAAACTTTTAGTTTAAATTTAAATTGTCAAAAACAACAACAGCAACAGAAAGATTTCGAACAGAATTTTAAAAATATAATAATCAAGTTTTTTCTTAATTTAAATTAATGCTGCAATTATATTTAAGCAATATAACTGACGTTTCATTTTTATAAATTTTTTATTTACTGAAATTTTTTTATTTACTATTCAAAATGAACTCAAAAATTATTTTAATATAACTGAATTTAATTTCCTTTATTCCCCAGATTGCACTTAGTTAACAGAAAAAGTCGACTGAGTTAATATCAAAAACATTACAAACCGATGAACAAAATTCATTCATAATAGTATAATTATTTATAATAATTAAAGTCTTCACTCAAAATTAAATGAAGTTTGAACTAATTTATACAAAAATATAGTAATTTTAATTTGCTCTCTTTAAGTACACAAATTACCAAATATGCATTTATTCATTTTCTTCGTATTCCTTATATTGTAAACTATTTTACTGAAACAAATATTCAGCACAGTATACCAATAAGTAAACGGCAATGTTTGTATTTTTAATACGGTTGAAGAATATTTAAACATGAGCAGTTTTTTTTAAACGAATACACGGTTTAAGTAACTGTAATAGAGTAGAAAATACAAGACAGCTTGCATTATCAAAATTTGAAAAAGCTAATCGTTTTGGATTTGGAAGATGTATTATTTTGCGCATATGTTTCATTTAAGGTCGAATATATATTTTTTGCAACGTGGTAAGTATGTATCTATTGGTCTTTAAGTTTTGACTGCGAATATGTGAATAAAGTTAGATTGTAAAAATGTATCTTGTATGGAACCTTGACACAGATAAAAAACCATTTTTGCATGTAGTATGATATAAACGTATGATAAAAGAATCGGCTAATAGTTTTAAATGTAAGGAAACATGAAAAAGAAGATTTACTTTAAATTTCACTACAAAAATTTTTTATCAGTTTTTTTAAGATTATTAAAGTTTAAATTTTAAACACACATTTATAAATTGATATTTAAAAATAATGTATATATGAGTGATTAATAATTCTTTCATTAATAGTCTTAAGAATAAATTTACGTAACCCATTTGTAAAATATAAACACAATTGTTTTAATCACCAGTTAAAAACACAAAAACCATTTTTGCGAAATTTTTGCTTTTAATTGTGCTGATATTATTAGCATGTCTTTATTTTTCATGCAAATTTTATCAATATTTCATGCTTTTTCTAATTTAGTTAAAAAATACTTTATTTTACATTAAGTCTATATATAGTCGATATAGTCTATATTTCTGAAATGATTTAACAAAATATCAGTGACAAATAAAAGATTAAGAGAGAATTAACAGAAAAAAATAAAAGTTTTAAAAAAAAGTTTTGATAATAATATAATACAACCATATTCGGATATATAATGTAAATGACACTATAATATCAAATTTATTATAATAGAAACTATAATTGAGTTTGGTCTTACATGATCCTAAAGTGAAATTCTTGAAATCCTACCAAACATTTAAGCTTTTCTATCTAAATCTCTACATTGATTCCATAAATCTTCTAAGATTAGATCCTGAACATTTCACAAAGTATTTTTGGAATGTATTCAAATTCCATAATCAACATTTAATATTGTATTTAGGTAATTTATTGATACACCAAATAACAGCACTCTGCGTTTAATTTCGGACACAAATTAATTAGTAATTACGCCATTTCAAGTAATCATTTTAATAAACCAACCTCATGTATTTGAAATTGTCTCGCGCCATCAACAGCATACCTTGATGAAACTTAATGAATGATAAAATCCATATTAAGCACATAACCGACAATGTGGGGAACGTGAATTATGTAGCGTAGTATATTAAACGGGATAATTTAAACGACGGGACAAGATTCATAATCACTTATAAGCATTGAGATAATTTAATTTTGATTGAAGTAGTGGTATTTCTGAAGAATTGTACTGTTTAAATACGGGGATTATTTTCTATGTTACGCTTATTAACACCGTCTTAAATTTTGAATACGCATGTACATGCTCTTGACATTCTTTGTCCAGAATCAATCACCATTTGCATTCACAAAGTTAGTATATGCGTTTTGTAGTGTCAAATTAAAATTTTAGAGTTGATCGACGACTGTTAAATATTATCTGACATAAAATTAATAGCTGCTAGAAATGCTAAAGATACGGATAATCATATAAAAGAATAGATAAAAGTTTCCCAAAAGACTGGGAAACTTTATTCTAAATTTTAGATTTCCTATTTATATGATTCTAAAGATATATATTTATAGAGTACCGAAATATTTAAAATTATTTATCTATATATATTTGAAGTTGTCTTGTCTGAAGTTGTTAGTTTCAAATTAAATGGGTGGGATGTTTCAAGTGATGTTGTCCATTCTTAAACTTAATTTCTGAAAAATATTTTATAAATAAATTAATTATTTGAGTGAAATATTTATCATGTGTTAATACTGAAATCATTTCTTTTCATGTTTTGCCTTCTATGTTTAGCTTTCATTATTACCTAACTAATATTTACAACTTTTCAAGACCAATACTAGTTTCTACACTAAGATTTCACTTAGAAGCTTTACAGTTAAGTGTTTTGTTGTTCCTTATTCTTTTTTTTTTCATTAAAAAAATATTCCCGAGTTATTAAGACACCTAATATTTTAAAGAGATAAACATTAGCGAAAATAATAATTATGAAACTCAAACTTCCGAAAATATTATTGTGACACTTCAGAAAATAAGAGTCTTGACTGCAGGAATGGCGATAAAATTGGAGATAATCCTGCCCCAACAAGCAGTATTACTGTGAATATTGAAAATAAAATCAATGTGATATAAAATCGCGCAGTTAAAACTGAAGCTAATTAAACTGTATGTATTTAAAATCCAGAAAGAAGAAGGTTTTTTTTCTATATAAAGTTGATTATTTTTAATTTTTTAAAATTTAACTATATTAATTTAAAATCTAGAAAGAAGCTTTTATATATAAAGTTGATTATTTTTAATTTTGTTATTATAACTATGATTTTATAGAAGCATATTGCATTCAAAATTTCTAAGAATATCTTAAGTTTAGATTAAATCATTAGTTGTTGTTGTAACTTACATTACTGAAATTGCGTAATATCATAAAAATTTGAAAACGAAAAATGTATCCACTCATGCTGAATGGATATTTTTGTGCATACCTTAAATTGCGAACTGACATATTAAAATAATTAGAATTTTGCCAGAATTATTATTATTTTATCTAATAGCTTTATAAAGTTTAAATGCATTTCCTCAGACTTCAATTTTTATAAATGAAAATGGTTTCTATCTTTAGAGTTTTCTTTTTAATCAACATACAAACTTTAAAATTGTTAGATACTTCTATATATGTATATTATTAAGTAGTATATATGTACAATGTGAAGTAGAGTTTAAAAATGCAGTAGTTATATATATATATATATATTCAAGAGAATCTTTGTAAAATGCTTTAGTCAGAGGCTCCCACGCTCTGAGTGAAACTGAAAACTGCTGATCTAAACAAATTCTTTTTTGAAACATTCCTGTGTTTCCCTTACTTGTGATTGACATGCTTTAGAAATCCCTATCAGAATCTCAATAGCATATTAGCACTATGAAGAAGTATTTTCCCTATCAATATATCATCTTATTTAAGAATCATCATATTTTATCATGTTGCTGTGAGCGGACGTGCGTTGTCAGCGCCACTTGTAAATAAATTATGCCCTCCTGGGATGGATTAAAGCGAACTTAAAAAATGCAAAGTATCTTCACTGCTTGTCACTCCAGCATTCTGCTTCACATAAAATAATGCTTACATTATATATATATATATATATTTTATATTTCAGTCTAGACGGAAAAATAATTTGAATTAAATTTTTACGAAGAGTAGGTTTAATAAAAGTTTTTCTTGAAAATAATTCAAGAAACAAAATTATTTGAAATGATCTTAAAATATTAAAAATTAACTATTTCAAAAGAATTTCTGAAATTTTCAAGAATTTAAATTTTAAAATTTTAAAATAATGGTGTTTGATAAACTGAATTCTCCTGTCAAACCAATTTTATAATTCATGAAAAAGTGATTTTTTTCCTAAATCACAAAATATCGTTCAAATGTAGACATCAAATCGAGTTTTGGTTTTACTCATCTGTGATCAGGGATGATTTGGTGGAGGCAATTCAAATCTAAATACACGCAAACAAGAGATTCAGAGTTTTTAACTCTCATCAAAATTTTCATTACTCTCGCAGTCAATTTCGTTTAAATTTGCGTCTGAGAACTTGCAATGGTTTTTCTAAACTACTTAACAAATAGCAAAAATAAAAAAAAAGAATAAATAAATAAAGGGAGAGAGAGATAAAGAAAAATGGGAAGTACATTAATGCTTTCATTTCCTTATAGTGACAAATGAAATCTTTTAAGTCTTATTGTCACAAGAAATGAAAAGCAATTGTTCTACATGATTCTTGATTCCAAGTTACAATCAACACAGTGCCGATATAATTGCAGTCAAAATAAAAGTAAAACTTATACTTTAAGGCGCGTAAATCATTGCAATAATGTTTCCGGATTGGCAAAGAGTTTTCGTATTGGAATCTTTGCTTCATGTATTAATAATTTTCTTTGAGCCCAATTTTAATATTATAAAAAACTTTAATAAAGTAATGCAGAGCAGACGGCGTAAAAGGTTTCTAAGCAGTATAGTACTGCTTAATGTCCATACGAGGTATTATTCTAAAATTAAAAGTCAGATATTGATAAAATTGTTTGGCTTTCTGACATCAGATTATCTAAGTAAGAGATTGACCACTTTGTGGCTGGAGCCAAATTGCCTAGAAGAAAACGACAGTTCGATGAATCGGTCGGTGTTATGGGCGTAAAATGCTAAAGCCAGCAGTAGGTCACAACAAATCCCATCTATACAACTTCGTTCAGTGGTGGCGGGGTGGTCGGCTGCATATAAGAAGGAGGCATCAGAGGATCTGACAAGCAGTCCAGACTTTAGGCTTAGCAATTACTACTTTCTCATTTTTCTGATGACAAGACTTCGGAATGGCAATATTTCATATTGCGACATCGCTATTAAAACCAATTCGAATAATTATCTATCACTTGTGGTAAATAATATTAAAATGTAAGCATATAAAACCTTATTTTCTGTAAACAAATAAGGAAATTTAGTTTAAAATGAAAGAATCTTAGGCATAAGAAACCTCATTTTCTGTAAACAAATAAGGAAATTTAGTTTAAAATTAAAGAATCTTAGGCATATAAAACCTCGTTTTCTGTAAACAAATAAGGAAATTTAGTTTAAAATTATAGAATTTTAGGCATATAAAACCTCATTTTCTGTAAACAAATAGGGAAATTTAGTTTAAAATTAAAGAATCTTAGGTACTGTCAAAGAGTAAATACTTTCAAAAATTTCTTTACCTGCACCGTCTCTAATTCAAAATAGATTCCCTTATACCCAATCCTCATACATTTTGTTAGCGTAAAATTGATATTAATTGCTCTAATAAAGCACATTAAATATGAAATATACTTAAGTGCATAATCCAAAACACGGTAAGCTTAAACATAATAATACATCTTTTAAATTAGCAATGTTTGAAAATTTCTTTTCAGATTAATATTGAAAACAAATATTTTAATTACTCGTAGTTCATAGTAAAATCTACTGATTGGTCCGCATGCCCATCAGAACATCTAAAACTAAATTGAACATGCCTTGAAGAAAGAAGCAACAACAGCAACAGACTCAGACACCGACGGGCCAAAAACAGATAAGAAAGTGGGGCAAACTTCCGTGTTATGAGTGATAGCAACATCACTCTTATGTAGTCTACCAGATTCATTTCAGAGAGCACAGTCCTCTTGGCGGAAATTCCCGCTTTTCATAATTCAGTAGAGAACACTTAAATCTTACCCAACAGAACAAATAATAGTTCTAGAAAACAACCAAGCCAGCGTCCAAGAACCAGCCAATTCAAAAAGTCACAATACTATTGCCAGAAAAATTTTTAAGATTCTGTATCTGAAACACCAGTCGAATTACCAAAATCCTTTATTAAAGCAATCATACTTTATAAGATATGACCATTTGATAAATGGTTTGAAGTGATGGAGGTACTGGACGATTTATTATAACACAATTCCTAAGGTAAGCGTGCAATCAGTAAATTGGACACGAAACGAAGTATTGTTTTTTACAGGACATAAGCCTTTTTAACCGTATCTCCGTAGATTTAATCGTCTCGAAGATCCATATAGTTCTTGTGGGGGAATGGGTACTCCTATTCTTAATGGCATGGAATGTCTTCTCATAGCTTCATATCATTTAGCATCACCCAGTGCACAATACAAACTAGTTCAGTTCTGCAGCGTAGCTGTTAATACAAGATAAAGAAAAATTTACGACATGCTTAATCTACTTCCAAATGAAACCTGTCTTTTCCGTCCTGACTCCATTTAATTGTATCTAATTCTTACCTTTTTACTCTTATTTTCTCGCCCAATGGAGTGCATTATTCTTAAAATATGTTAATAGTCTTAAAAATAGTCTTAAATATCTTAATAGTCTTATCTTAATAATTATCTAATTAATTAAAATATCTTACTAGTCTTAAAAATATCACCTGGAGTTTTCACCTACAGCTTCTTTTAACATTCGATTTTTCATTTTCATCGTCATCCTCCTCTTGTTAGTGGAGAAATTTCAATCAGTGTCTAGCATAAAAAGCACCTCTAGCATCTTCATACATCAATCAATAGCAGTAATTTAGAGTATCCTCACTTCACTTATTAGAATTTATTTCAAGATAAACTGTAATTCACCACCTTTCTCAAAACGAGTCTTTCCTTTAAATATCGACTCAAATTTCAATCAGTGTCTAGGATAAAGAGTACCTCTAGCATCTTCATACATCAATCAATAGCAGTAATTTAAAGTATCCTCTCTTCACTTATTAGAATTTATTTCAAGATAAACTGTAATTCACCACCTTTCTCAAAACGAGTCTTTCCTTTAAATATCGACTCAAATTTCAATCAGTGTCTAGCATAAAGAGTACCTCTAGCATCTTCATACATCAATCAATAGCAGTAATTTAAAGTATCCTCTCTTCACTTATTAGAATTTATTTCAAGATAAACTGTAATTCACCACCTTTCTCAAAACGAGTCTTTGCTTTAAATATAATTTTTCTTCAAACCGTAATATTTGAACTCGCTGTAAATGATAATTTCTTTAACTTAATTTTGAATTCTATATTTTAGCCTCGTTTTACATTTTTAAGATACATGAATTTTTTTATTCGAGTTTCTTTTTGCCACGAAATTTATTCATTTCCTGTCAATGTTAGGTTATGTCTCATTTTATGATAATCATAAAATTTTTTCTCAAGATTTTGATGACGCTTCACATTTTAGACAGCTGTGAATCTCAAAGCATCTTTTTTTCTTAAAAATTGAGTCCATTCCTTTGCAATAGAAAAATGAAAGGAAACGGGCTTAAAATATTTGGCATAAAGTATATTCATCATTGTAGATCTGCATCCTGTTTGGAAAAAATCATGTATTGAAATTCGATCGTTCTTTTCTTTTGGGTTACATTTGAACAAATAAATTTTTAAAAAATGTAATGAGCTAGATCGATATATTTTGTGATTTTACGACATATGATGATATCACCAGAATGGTAAATACGCATTAGAGTCGAATCTATCTCTTTATTGAATATGTGTTGATCTGTCCACTATCATGTGAGCTTGTTGACGGTATATGGTATGGCTCGTTATATGGTATAATATTTTGACAGCAAAGATGAAGATTTACAATAAGTTTTAGACACAGTTTTATTTATAGACAAAATGTCTATTAATATTCCAACATATTAAATTTCCTTCAATTATCTGCAAAATTTGACAAAAAAAAAACGTTCTCTCTGCCTTTTTCATAATCGCATTTTAAGTATTTTTTTTCCTACTAAAATATTCTTCAAAATAAATGGAATTGCAATATTGCTTAATTGTAAGATTCCATCTCATCTGAGCCATTAACTATGTAACTGACGAAAGAGAGGTAATAAAATGAAGATATAATATTGATTCATACTGATAAATTTAGAAAAAATAATCCGTGTCAATGATTTTTTTTTTGAAAAAAATCTCAGTTCAGTAAAATTAGATTAATTTTGAAAAGATATTAATTATTTATAAAAGTTTTTTTTTACTTTTGATTGATGATCACACATGAAGTATTGCAAATTTTTCTGCTTATAATAATTAGTAATATATTGTTTAATAATTTTTGTACTGTTTGTAATTTCATGAAAAAGAACAAAATTGCTAAGTTGTGCATGCTATTTCTTCATGCCGCTTGTATTAATTTTAATAATAGGAGAGCAAATGTATTTCATTTAATTTTCTGCAATAATTTTAGTAAAAAAATATTAGAATCACTATATTTGTAAATATTTTCCCACCATTCTTTTTAAGGATTCAGTTTAGAAAATCTACTGCGCTTAAAACTGACAATTTGGGAACTAGATTTGGCGATAAGAATTTTTGTTTCTATAAATGTAAGCTAATCTTACTACTATCGTTAAATATTTTTAAACATTAAAATAAAAAAATAGATTTTAGAAAATTTATAAGTGTTGATTCTCTTATATGAGGTATTGTGTTTTTTAAAAAATAAGTTTATTACTAACATATTTTTTGTTAATTTCTAAATTCATCGTTTGCTTGTAATTGCCACTGTGTGTTGAATCTCTAAGTTTGGGAGAAAGAAAAATAAAGCAATAATATTTCATACTTAAGAAAGAAAGTTTCATACTTTCTGTAAGGGAGGAATTTAGAAAGTATATGAATGACTCTTTAAAATGGTAATATTCTTTATAAGACTTATATATTATAACCTATAGGGAAAAGTGGAAGAGTATTCTAAGCCTTTCTGCGTGATACACTTCTGGGAATTCACTTAGTGAAATGTTGAAAATGGACCTGAATTTCAATTCTGATAGATAAGCTACTCTCAGGCAGGAGGCTTTGGAAGCCCTTTTTCTTTTAAAAGAATTTCTGCAAATATTATATGGATTTTCTGAGAACTATTCCGTGCTTTTGAAGCGAATTTAGATACTTCCTTGGAAAATACAAACTTTGTGTCCTTTATAGTGCACATTTTTGCTTTTCAATTTCGAGTGCATAGGTAATAGATTTAAAGAAACAAATCGTCTTAATGAGTATACGACCTCAGTGAATAATATAATAAGAAATAATTATAATATAATGAGAAATAATTTTTGTTCTAAAAGTATCAATTTATTAGTGAATATTTCTTTTATGTCCTTTAGAGCAAGCGTCATCAAAAGTAATGCTCTACTGTCAATGTTTTCCATGTCAAAATTTACGTTCTGTAGTTGCAGTAAAACTCTCGCTGCCTCAGAGTTTGTTAAAAATTCCAATTTTTTAAGTGATATTAAATATAATTTGTAGTATAGTACTGAAATTTCATAAAACATATCATACTTAAAAAAATTATTTTGAAAAGGTAATTATCTAATCAATCTTTATGCGACAATTATAATTACTTTTGAAACGAAATAGTTGGGATTTTTATCGATTGAAATTTACAAAATTGAAAGCGAATAAAAATATAATTTGATGAAACAGTGTGAACTTTGCGATAAAAATGGATATTTTAGGGCGACCATTTTGTCCTTTAATCTTTGTACTTGTTGTATTATTTAGAAAAAAGTAGGTTTGAAAATTAAACATAGAAAGTATAATCAACTTTGATTTTAAATTATTTCCTTATTATATTTAAAAACAAATAAAGCTGATAAAGAAAATGTTCTTTTTTCCCCCTCTAAGAATATAAAATAGCACGTACTTGCCGTAAAAAAGTTTCAAAAATATGTAGCTGTTCCTCGAGAAGGAAAATCATTGTTTCTTTTTAAAAATTTTATCTTCGTCAGTACTTCATGAATTACCTGGAGTATGTTTAAAAAAATTTCAATGTTTTATTTAATACTTCATAAAAAGAATCGTAAAAAATAGCCGTTAAAAATTAATTATGAGTAAAATTAATTTTACTTTTTAATTAAATAATTTAAGGGAATCTATTTGTGAATGATCATAGGACTAACTTTTTTTAATATAAAAGAAAATAATATTAAAAAGTAAACACTCAAAGATAAATAAAAGTTTTGCAGATTCTGTCGCATAAATAACAATGTATATTCGTTCAATTCTTACTGGAGTGCGAGCTGACTGACCGTAAATAAAGAAAAAAAATATAGAATTTTAGATTATTCGAGTTTTGATTTTTATTTTTTCGATAAGAATAATTATAACAACATTACAAATTTACATATTTCAAAACCTTCCTTAATTTTAATAAAAATAAAGGGGGAAAATATGCTGTTCTATTTAACGATCATTCGTTTTTCTTGGATTAATTTTTTGATTTATTATTTGTCCTAAAAAAGTGTTACATTATTTCTGACTGCCATTGTTAAACTAGAATTAAACTTGATTTCTATACATAATAGGTTCTTCTTAACAGGTATCTCCGATTTTACATATTTTCAATATGAAAAACCGGAGATACCTGTGAAGAAGGAGAGAAAACTAACGAACTCAGCAAAAGTTTCCTGAGATGCGTTTTGTACAAATTTGTCTTTTTGTCTTCTAATTTAGTTAGGAAACTTTGAGAATGTTTTATTTCAAGATAAAATCAATTTAAAAACGCTGCTCAATCGACAGACATTGCCAGTTTCTTCAAATTCACTAGACTTATTTTACTTTCGAGTATACGGAATATTGTAACATGTCGAACATTTAGTAATTATTAAGATTTTTTCATCAATATTTTAATGAATATTTATATTTTAGATCCCGATTTAAAAAAATAAATTTTTAAAATTTTATTATACAATAAAATTTAAGGTGGGTAAAATTTTTCAGATGTTTTTATCACCAAAACTGTACTTCTGAACAACTGTTCGGATTAAGTTTTTCAAATAGTTGATACTTTTCTGATGCGCATATTCTTATGTATGTCAACATGCAGTTCAAAAAATTTACAATTTAAATATAATCTGATAAGCTATTTTTACTCAAAAATTATCAATATAAATCTTTTTTATACAGTTATTCACAAGAAAAGAGTTCAAAATACATCTTTGTTTCGCTCAGTTATTCAACGTAGTTAAATACGAAAGCTGTGAAAATATACGTGGTGTTGAAAGTTTCTAAATCTATATAAATAATGGTTTAGAAATGTTTCTAAACGGTTAAAACTAAGGCAATAGCTGAACTGTTAGACTTTGTCATATACTATTAATTTTTTTAATCACAAAAATACATATATTTTATGCTATTTGAATTAATAAATGAGCCGTTGAGAAAATTACAAAATCTAAGTTTTTACATTGTCATCTAAACCCATAAAATAAATTCAATAACATTTATTCAATAATATTATTTGCTATTAAAATTTGAATCAATTTTGATGTACTAATTTAAAAATCTACACTTATTAGAGATAAAAAGTTTGAAATGTATTAAATTTAATTCAAACAACTGTTGCCTCGAGAAAACGCTGTTATTTGATCGGAAGGTTACTTGTAAAATCGAAATTGATTCAGAAAAATTATATAAAATTGTATAAATTTGATATCTAAAGCTTTTCACTTTGACAATTTTAATTTCAAAATTATGGTACTTGTTTCATCTAAAATATTAGTGTTAAAATCTTTTACTAATTATAAATAATAAGATTGGTGAACGATATAAAAATTTAAATTTCATAATATTTTCAGAAGCACATCATTGATTAAAAAAATATTAAAATATTTTTTTAAATAATTTAAAATACTTTTGAAGTTGAGAAACTTATACATTTGTTTAATGGTTTAGAAATTTGCTATTAAGTCTCAATTAAGCTACAAACACTGTGTAACAAATAGCACTTGCAACGACTCAGCTTAAAATCTTTTTTAAAACTGTGAATTACTGCCATTAATATTTAATAAAATAATTTAAGAATTTTAAATAATAATTACAATTTTGATTGAAATATTTTTGAATCTAACAAGACGGAAGAGCAATTTTTGTAATAAATTATCGACTTGCATATTTTGTTGTCCGGTTTCTAAAATTAAATTGCTATTTAAAAATATTTAACCTTATGTTACTATTTAAAATTGCAAAAAAATTGAGAGCAAAATTTTTCCGCTTTTGAGTAATTAATAGTAAAACTTTTTCTTAAAATTGTATCAATTTTACCATATTAGAACAATTTAACTGGGAAATTTAGCAATCCGATTATTTCTATGATATTGTGATATGTGACAAAAATAAATTTTCATGAAACAATTAGTCGACTCGAAACGGATAAAAAAATGCCTTTAATTCCATTGGTAATTTCTAAAGATGAAATTAATTAAAGCTGAATCTCAGCAAGCATTAATCTTAAAGGAATCTACAATGAAAAGAAATGCGTTTTTTTTTTCGGTTTTGCTTAATTAGGAAGCATATTTCTAGATTGAAATGTAACTTTATCTGTCCTGCTATTTAATGATTTTAAGCACTAAAGGATGATAATTATACTCTTTTTTACTTCTTCTATAAAGTCTTTAGCTTTATGTAAAATTAATCCTTATGATGGTATTAAATGGCAATCATTTGCTTTTAAATTTATCTTTGATATATTTAAAAGCACAAAAGTGTACTTTATGCATAAAAAGAATGCTTAATCAAAGAAACAGTTTTCATTAATGGATGTGTAATTATGATGTGCATGTTTAACCGAATGTTTTGAAATATTTTGTTCTGAATTTTAAAAGTATTCGGTGAAGCTATTTAAGCTTAGATTTTTGAAAAGAAATCCTTCAAAGTCCTGATATTTAATATGAAAAGACTTTTCTTCTGTATTTATTTCAATGTATACTTCGATTATACAAAAATTATTTTCTTTTTTTTTCATAATTCATTCTTAACTTAAATTCAGTAAGATTTATTTAAATTCATAAGTTTATCATTATCATTATTAACATCGGGATACTTTTATCACTCTTCATTGGAAATGTTAGCGGAATTTTTTTTAAAAAGGTGCAACGAAAAGGATTATTTATAGAATTTGTTGTTGCTAAAGTTGTTGAATTGATACCGTGGAATTTTAGTATTAGCTTGACTATTTAATAGGGAACAAGCAAGCTTTTAAAAGGAATTTTTTAAATTAAAACTTTAACTTGTTCGCTATTCAAATTTACACCGATATATCGTAATGGCACAATATAATTACCAGAACACCTTTAAAAATTGTTCATTCTCTTTGAAAATAACTAGTTTTAAAAGAAGACAGGACAATATTTTTAATGTAACTAAATTCCTTTCAGTTATTACATAGATTGCGGTTGCTCATTAGAATAAGTCAGTGGAATTATCATCACTAAATTCGCAAAGAAAACAAGACATTCAATGGATGTTAATCTATAGTATCGATTGTCTATGCAATTTAGTCTCATAGTAAAAAAATGAGATTGCTTATAATTTTAAACGTTGCTGAATAGATGGCGATTCATTAACACCAGGAATCGATGACAAAGTTGGCGATTTTTTGCGCTTCCAGTCCATAAATTTCTCGAATATGCGGAAATTATGGCGATATCTCTATAAGGAATAAAAAAAAATCTCTTTACATCTTTTGATCCCATGTCACCTAAGTTATAAAAGTGAAGGCATGTACGCGAGAAGTAATGGTAGAGAGAATTATCTCTTTGGATTTTTGATCAAATGGTTCTGCTTTTGGGCTTCTTATGTGGGATTCTGTTTGTTTTGCTAGTTGTATTTTCATGCTTTCTTTCACAATAAAACCAACCATTATCATCCTTATTAGACTTTTCATCGTACCCCCCCCCCCAGAACGGAACACTATGAAAATATAAGTGTACGAGCTTGTCATAATTATATAATTATCTAAAACAATTAATTAATCTCTTAAAACGATGGAACAATGGGTATGGAATTATTACGATAAATGATTTGAGCAACTTTTTCATTTTGGAAACACAAGGATTAATTAGAATTAATTAATATTCTTGGAAAATGAGAATACGAATTGGTGGCTTCTTTTAATAAAAATTAGAGTTTTCCCCCAAATTTATTCACCTTATCTTTACAAAGCAGGGCATTATTTTTTACATAGCATTTGGATTATCCAGCGCATTTTAAATATGTTTGGCGTTGTTGTTAAGGAAATTTAATTTCTTTCATGTTTGTAGAAATGGAATTTTCTCATCAATTTTTCACTGATTGATATGCTTGAGTTTTTGAGTTTTGCGCCTTTCTGCTGCCATCTTAGTGTATCCTATTTTAATAAATTCGGAACATTATTATTAGGAAATTGATTAATTTTATTAAAATTTGATTCCTTACTAGGGGCCGCACTTCACATTGTTTTTTTTAGAAAACTCCATTTCATAATCCTTTAATTATTTTAATAAATTATGAATTAAATAATAAGACGTAAAATATATGAAATTATTTGAAGTAATTTTTATAAGGAATTGCCAGTCTTTAAAGCATCATTCTTTAATTTATTTAGAAGTTCATTCAATTGAAGAATTAACGTGACTATTTAGTTTTTCAATCTTCAAGATTTCAAATGGCTCCAATTTACCTTAAATATTCTGCAGTTAAAAAAAAATAGGATTAAAACTTTAAGAAAAAATTTCTTAAAAAGTACTTTAGTTTGTAACTTTTTCATTAATAACCGTTTTCACACATTATAGATTCCTGTTTTAATTCCTACAAAGTACATTTAAATATCTAAACCTATATAAATAATAAAATATTAAATTCATTAGTATAATACTTTATATTCGATAGGGCAGAAGAATTTAATGCATTCTTTTAATATCCATCTATTTAGAGCAGAAAATTCACATACAAGCCGAAAATTTTAATATACTATACAATGACCATGCCATTTTTATTCCATATTATTGATAAATTCATTCTGTAAATTTGATAAATAATTGAAGAATGTGCAAATATTTTTTGCCTATTAAATAATGTTTTGCCAATTTATCGAACAATTTCAAGATTTGAAGGGATATCTATCATCCGTTATTATAACTTTAATTATTAAAAAATATATTTTTCAACACTAAAATGGTGGACTAAAAGTAAAAACTAGGGTTTGACGGTTTCCAAACCCGGTTTTAAAAAAATGGTTTTTTAAAGTAAATTTGTCACATTCGAAAACCGGTTTTTAAATTAAGAAAACCGGTTTTAAGAATTCATATTATTATGTAAAAATTAATTTTGAACTTATTTGAGTTGCTATTCAATGCTCTATGCAATGGGCAGCAAACACATTTTTTCAACGTTGCAAGTTGCGTTGGTCAGTGCTTGTGCACTGTACATTGCGCCTCGAATTCGTCAATTTATGTTTTTCATGAACATCCCTTTTTCACTTTTTTTTCTAGATGAAACAAAAGTTTGGTAAAGTTCATTGCTTGCTTCTCTTCGGATGTTTTGTCTATCGGTATGAAGTCGGTGCTAATAGAAGCGTCAGCAATTTGACTGGCTCGTTTCGAAGAACGTGTGAAAGGAATAAATAATTCCCCGTTTTCTGCTTCTTGATCACAGTATTTAATGATATATAAAATTTTCTTCGTACCACTCCTGAAAGCCTTTTTCCACCACTTGAACTAGCCATATAAATACGAAATATTCAGTTAAATAAAATGCTGTCATAAATGACATAACACTCATATACACGTGAAAAAAATAGAATTAAAAAAAGTATCTAATGCGAGAAATACTAGGTCAAATGTGCTCATCGTTCTGCGGCTCACCCCTTGATGAAATGGAACTGTCGAAATATGGTGTCAGAATCCGATCCGTCTCGAGTCACGACAGGTTTGCTTAATATTGTGAAGGTGAAAACTGGAAACACAAATATAAAGATGTTATATTTGGTAAAAATAACGTAAGAATTAAATATGTTTAATTTTTATGTTTATATTTTCTATTTTACATTTTAAAATTTAAGTTTTATTATACAAATTTCTTTTATCAAAAATTAGTTAAAATAAGAAGTTCTGGCTTCTGTTTAATGGAATTTTAAATAAAACACAGGGTATTAAAATATTCCATATTTTTTTCGCCACATTTTAACATAAATTATGTCTTTAGCAAACATTCGGAATTAAATTAAGAAGTGTTTTTTTTTTTTTCAAAATTCCAAGAAAATGTGTAGATTAGATTATTTTAAATTGCATTAATATTAATAGTTAAAATAATAAAATTGTAAAATAAACGCCAAAAATATTTATTCAATAATTTTAATTTCATTTTTAGATAAAAATGAGTAAGTCAAAGTTTGGGATAGTTTCAAAAAGTTAGGGATAGACAAGGCAATCTGAAATCATTGCAATAAAATGTTGAGCTGCAAAGGATCATCTACGAGCAATCTACATAATCATTTGAAAGCAGTTCATAAAATAATTGTCGGAAATAATATAATTGTTTAGTTTCTTGAAGACCCTGAAGAAAAACTTACAAATCCAAATTCACTGAAAGCTGAATTTTCATTATTAAGCAAACGAATAAACGAACAAAAAACTTAGATTTGTAATTTGATGCCAAACTCGGTAACTAGTGAACGAGTATTTTCAATTTCAGGCAATGTTGTGTCCAAAATAGAACGAGACTTAGCCACCGTTCAATAGATATTTTATGTTTTTTTTAAATCCTATTTTCTTAGGAGAAATTAAAATTAGTGAAAATAATATAATTATTAATTGAAATTTTTGTTTGAATTTTCGTTATTTTGTGTAAGTAATATGTATATGTAATCTTTAATTTGTTTTTTTATATTTTGACTTTGATATTGATTTCGCTTTTTGTTATTTTATATAAATTAAAATAAAATTTAAAAAAATAGAAAAGGGAAAAATATTTTATTTTTCCCTATTCATTTTTTTGGACAAAAATTCGAAAACTGGCTAAAACCGGTTTTTTTGGAAATATCGAATTTGAAAACCGGTTTTTCAAAAAGTCGGTTTTTGTATAAACCCTAGTAAAAACATTGTTTCAGCAAGGGATTCTGAAATAAAATTGCATATTGCGATTGAAAATTTTAATTTTAATACGTGCTTAAATTTGGGGATAATCCAACTAGAAATTTTTTTCTTGAAAGAAGCAAAAATATGGCTTAAAGATTCACTTTTTCTCTTACATCTTTCCTAATAAAATAATATAAGTGATTTCTGTAACAGTGAATAAGAAAGAAAAAAATCAAACACGGAATATTTGGCTGGAAAATATAATTTGAATATTATTATTAAACTCTTATACTATAAATATCCTACCTAAAATCAACATTTTTTTTCTTGTGTAATAATAATTTCTGTTTCCAAAAACTCAACGAATTTCTAGTGTTTATTTGTTTCAAAACGTATGAAAACCTATGAAATTATATCCGTATGTCCTCTATTACATATTCGGATTAATACAATTTTACACTGTTGCTTCTTTTATACAAAATCTGCACTGGCATACAAAACCTAAGCAACAATGTAAATTTTTAGCACGTAACTATGAAATTGCAGAAAACTTGTTATTGCGATCAGTACAATGAACACGCGATTCAGCAGAAAGGTGACGCATAGATGCGTATGCAAATGTCAGGAACAAAGCATCGTGAGCGACGTAATTATACACAAAACAAGTACAGTTGGCGCACTAGCTCAAGACTACAAGGAAAGGAAGAACAGAGGCGCAATTAAAGACATTGGCAAGTACAAGTGAGTTCTTTCAGGAAATATGGCTAGAAGAAATCACCTAGACGGCTTCACACGTGGAAGAAAGATCGGAAAGCTAAAGGAGGAGCGCAGTTAGACCAGTATAGCTGAAGAGTTTGGAATCAACAAAAGTGTCATTTCGCGCGCTCTGGAAGCCTTTCAAACCATAGGTACAGTTGTTAGAAAGGTTGTTGGTGGCCACTCTAGGAAAACAACTACAGTGGGTGACCGATATATCGTCCTTATAGCGAACCTGTCAGCAAGTGCCACTGCTCAGCAACTGTATACAACAACAGCCGATAAGTTTCACAGCTTACTGTGGTCAGATGTCTTTACAAAGGTGGCTTATTCGCCAACTTTCCTGAACGCTGCATCCCATTGAAAATTGGCCATCGTTGTCACTGTTAAGAGTGACATAAGGATCACAAAAACTGGATATCTCATGAATGGAGTTGTGTCCTCTTTACGGATGACAGTCTTTTCAGTGCCACAAGTGATTCTCACCGCTCACCATTTAGAGAGAGGGCGGGACATGGTTTCATCCCAATAACATCACGGAAAGAGACAGATATGGTGGTCCTGGAGCTGTCATCGTGGAGGCATTATGTTGAACGGGCGGACTGAGCCTGTTAATACGCTAATCCACGTTTTCGACAGAACCGATTACCGGAGATCACTATTGTAAGAAGATGATCCTTTCCCATTTGTGCGTCTATTCCGAGGTGCTATTGGATCAGACTTCGTTTTATGGATGACAATGCACGGCCACACTGCTGATGGTCAGCAGCTATTGGAAAGTGAAGATATCACTCGAATAGACTGGTCAGCATTGTCTCCTGATTTAAATCCCATATAACATGTGTGGGATGCTTTGGGGAGAAGCCTTGCCGCACGATTACATCCTCCGGGGAACACCCAACAACTGAAACAGATACTGGTCCAGGAATCGGCACTCTTACCTCAAGAACTGTTGGACAATCTGGTGCTGAGTATGGAAAGACGGTGCGAAAAAAATATTGCAGTAAGGTGAGGGCATATCCCATACTAAGTAGCATCTGCTTGTTGTTCTTCCTCTTGGACACACAATTATTTGTAGCGATACTATTAGTTCAATAAAGCCTTTTTTTTGTTTGATTCCATACTATATGCAGTATATCCATTTTTGCGCAACTACGCTTTCGTCATCTTTTAAGTACAAAATGCTGTCTATTTCTGAATTTCATGTCTCTCAGATAATTCATAGCAAAAAAGCCCCTGTTGTTTAAGTTTTGCACACCAGTGTATATTGAAATCTAATATGTAAGAAAAGAAGTTGATAATTTACTCGCTTCATTTTAACTTGAAATATACAGTAATAAGTATTTCCACTAATTTTAGTATTTTCTATGATACATTGCTGCTATTTCCACGGCCATGATTTAATTGTTCTCAATTTAACCAATAATTTGAAATGAAAAACCATTTTGCAAGAAGTTTGGGGGACGCAGAAATTGCTTCTATGACAAACTTTCTTTAATTTTTCATCAGCAAAATTTGATTGGGGTTTGCAAAAACTTACTTGTTGGTATATTTTCATGAATTTTAATAATAATTTCTTAAAATATTTTTCTTGTAAGAACATTCATTACTTTCTCATATATAAAGTATGCAAAGTATAAGTATTGTAATTGTCAAAAAAATAATCCTCCAAATTTTAATAAATCTTCGTTTTTCAGAGCTCTTTGAATCCGAAAACAAAATTTTCAGTTAGTTTATCAATAAGCCTGATAATTCAAAATCTCTTTGAACGGAATGGATGAAATTTATTTCTTGTCTATATATCGAATTTGTAAATCGCTGTTAAATTTTGAACTAAATCTATTCAGAGGATGTTTGTTTATCCGACTGTCTGAATATAAGAGAATATGATAATCAAAAATAGACACGATAATACGAGAGTTAAATAAATAAAATTTGAATCTCACAAATAAGTATTGAATGTAAATATATGAAATGTAGTCCCATATCAAATTTGTAATCAAATCTTTATGGGTGTTGTCAATCTTTATTCTTTCATGCATGTAAACACAATTATACAAAAACGCAATGGATTAATGGAATGAAATTTGATGTGATCTTTGACTACATTTATAGTTATATCCAAATTTTGATTCCAATATGTGTAGAAAAAGCGTTTTCTATGTTTCAATGTTATACATATTTGATTTTTTGGTACTGTCAGCGCTAAATCATAAATAACTGCAAGTTCGATTCTTTAAAACTTCTAAATTAACGCCGAGCATCGGTCTTATGTTATTATTGTACATCAATTCCATGTAGTTAATACACAAGTGCCGGTTATTTTACTATACTACGAAGCACACAACTGCTATGTGAGAATACAAATCTGGGTTCATCTAACGAAAATTTAATCTGGGCTTATCTAACCAATTTTATCCGTACAATTTTTTGCAACGCCGTTACATCCAACCCTACAATTTTTTGAGGGGAAATTGTGTAGCCATTGGTTTAAGTTGTAAAAATTTTTGCTTCAAATTTTTCACCTGACTTATTTTTTTGTAACATTTTGTAGGCTATTAATATAAGAATGGCCATATTTCGAAGTTTCTCACCAATTCTCTGCCATCAAGCAATTCTGTTTAGGTCGACAAGCTTTCCAATGAGCATTCGGTACCATTTTCTATGAAGCTGATAGTAAGTGTTATATATTTTAATTTAAAGTGCTGTTTCTAATCCAAGTGAATATCATCAAATGTGCATTGAACTTTGGTAGTAAATCAGATACGGATCTTTGAATTTAGATAAGAAAATCATGAACTAAGGAATTTTAGTGTCGTTCATCAAAAGCGATTTCATTGAATTTATGTGCCACTACGGATCTCTCGACATGAATCGTAAATATGTGCAGATTGTTTCATAGCATCCTTATCAGCCAGAAATAGTGGTGCACAACCCTTATGAAAGGGCAGTTTTGCAGCATTTCTTTTATGTGTAAGATATCAAGCGGTGTATTCTCCTTGTAGAATTTCCTTCTTAATGTGAAGAAATGGCAACAACTATCTCGCGCAGAGATATTTCTATTTTGTACATCGAAGAGCTGCTGACTACTGTTTCCTGTAATTGGAATTTGGCAACAGAATATTTTATTACATCGTTCTTATACTCATCTGAGATCCTCCACTTTAATAAGAATTAATAGAGAACATCTCAAGTTCCCAGAGACAATTCGATTTATATTTATTTATTCCTTTCTTAGTACATCAGAATGTTCCTTATCTAATAAAGAAAAGGGGATCAAAAATAAAATTTTTGAATGAAACATTGCAACGAATTCTTCGTCAGAAAATTAAAGGCAAAGGCGTGATTAATATTAAGATTGAGATGAGAAGAAAATGAAAGATGTCATGCTCATTTTAAATTTGCATTTTACAATGAGGCATTTTCACAAACACATGTTTAAAAAATCCCTGAACAATTATCCAATTATATTTTTTTCGAATATAACTGTTGTTTTTTTTTAAGTTTTGATGAGGGTAAATAACAATGTGGGAGTAGAAACAATTATTGACAAGTAAAGAAAGAAATTTTTTAAAATAAAAAAAAATGAATCAATAGATTTTTTATAATAGGGATGGTGGATTCTATTAGGCATTCTTGCGGATTTTTCGCTTAGAGTTATGAACTTTTTTAGGCATATGTATTAAAATGTAAATGCGTTAAATTTCTTTTTAAAAACTTTTTTGAAACGAAACATTCAAAAAAATTAAAAAATGTATAATTTTTTAAAAAAAATTTCTAAATATTCCAGGGGACTCAATTTTTAATTTTTTAAATTATTTTTTTCCTTATTTCTCAATATAAATTTATTTGGAATAAAAATGTATATAATTTTGTAATTCCAATTAAATGCTAATTTTTTAGAAATATTTTTACCCATACTAATTGAATTTACATAAGAATTGTATGTTTTTCGGAACTAAAATTGACTTTTAACTGTCTAAAAAATTCTTAATATAAAATGCATACCCTATTTTTTTAATGTTTAATAGAAATCTTTATTAACAATTATATTTGATTTCTTCAAAAATTAAGATACCTGGAATGTTTAAGAGTGTCTATCTATTTATAATATTGTTTTGAGGAAAGTAATTAAAATGTGTTTTCTAATCTTGGCCTTTGAAATATGCATTTTATTGAAAAATATACGTTAGAACACTATTTAATTTCAATATAAACATATATTTTGGTGAGGCAAAGATAACAATAAAATTTCATGTTTCTATACATTTTTTCTTTACAGTCCACCGTCCCCTTAATTTTCTCAGACAAAATGAAATATTTCGCACTATGTTTATTCAAAGCAAAATTATTTTTTGGTTAAATTAAAACAATCATTATAAAGAAAAATCAGATTAACGTTTTGTTCTTTGGTATTCAAAGAATGATTTAATCATTTTTGAAAAAAAAAGAATGAAATGATAATTCATATTTATTTATTAATTTCTTAGTATATAAGAATGCCACCAGTTTAAACTAAAGATTTATAAATAGTAATGAGTTATTGTATGATTCAGAATTAGAGACAGTTCGGAGAATTCTTTATTGATTTTTCTCTGCTTGCAATAACTAAATATTTTTTTATATATATACTGCATACGTATTTTTCTTTCTCATTCCACATGCTTCAGAAGAATAGTGACCTTTGCATGGGTAATAACAAATTCTTATTTAGAATATGAATGTTTCTTTTATCTAATTATCGTTTTAATCAATATAATTAACAACTTAATATTCGTTCTAGGAATCCCAATTTTTAAGATTTTACTCTGAAATTTAATTAACAGATTTGTGATATCAATCATAATAAAAAAAATCAATAAAAACCGTAGGTAACTTTTTGATATCCTCCTAAGAAATGAATAAAAATGTAAAACATTGTGAAACTTTAAAGTTGATGTTTTAGGCGCATTATTATAAATTATAAAATTAGATTTATTAATACTTAATATGTGCTAATGTGTATAAGTGTGATCAACGTCACAAATCTTGTCTGTTGGAAAAAGGTAAAAAATTAATTAGCGTTATTCTTTAGCAATCCATTATATAAATGAAATCTTTTAAACAACACACAAAAATGGCTAATGATTTCAAGATATCTTAATAATAATTACTTTGAATAAGCAATATTGTTAGGAAACAAACTATATTTAAAGGAGCTTTTCGTGTTGCTCCATTACATACAAACGAATAACATTTTGAGACATAGAACATCTTTTATTAAAGAAGAGGACCTACTGAGCAGTTATTCATTTCTTTGCAAATTGGGCAATGTACGAGAGATGATATTTTACAATGAGGCTTCATCAAGGACTAATCACATCTTATATGGTCTCCAAGAGTGCATCAGTGTAGAAATCAAGTTAGTTACTCAATACAATTTACAAGTTGCTGTTGGAATGGGATTACTTTCTTGAAAGAGATGTCAATCAAACCATATATATTTCTGATTCCTATCAAAACCACGGAAAACATAATGAGTTCATGCAATTAGGTGATTTTTCATGGATATGGAAAATACGGAAAATATGGAATATATGGAAAATATTTTTTTTAATAAAATACTTATATGGAAAAGATATGGAAAATATAGAATATATGGAAAATACTTCTTCAAATAAATGCTCTTAATATTTTTCTAATGAAAGAATAAAATAAATTAAATAGCAATTTTGATAAATTTTTGATATTTTTAACGTCTTTTGCAACTTTAATTAATTAAGTTGCGCTACTATTGATGGACCTTTAAATTGGCGTTACTGGCGTCCTCATATATATTTTAACTAACCCTGAAAAGAAATGTACCTGATCTTCCTGTCTGCTGTTGCTTTAAAAGGGGTCATAAAGTATGGCTAATCAAATTTTGAATATTACTTTAAGTTTGTATTGCTCTATTTTATCTGCTCAAATATTTGAGGAAATAGAATGGCATAATAACACTTCTCGTATTATGTATTCTCGTATATGTATGCACCGACTAAAATGTTGAGGTAATATTAGTAAAACAACTATATTACAAAATTTTTAACAAAAAAATTTTTTTTTATGATGTTGTGTCAGTGCTAGTTTTCTGAGGTTGAAGGTTTAGGACAAGGCCTAAAGCCCAAGGTAATGCAGACTCTTGTATTCATTTGCAAACATTATTCTTTGATTACTGAGAACTTGTATCATTGGTTTTTGTAAAATGTGATTAATAATTTTTGAATTTCAAAATTTTGTTGAGAAAAGTTACTTAAATGAATGTAAATCCTTAGAAATTAAAGTTAAGTAATTAAATTAGAAATAAAAAAAGATATATAAAAGTTATGTATTTTTGAATTCGCTTTAAATATGAGTGTAATGAATGGTAATTTAGAATAAAACAATACATTATATATCGCATACATTTGCTGATTTATTTAACCAATTAATGCAGAATTTTATTTTTATTTTTATAGGTATTTATTTAATGTTTCAATATATATGTAGCTCTACCACAGCATTTGCAGAGAAAAATGTCTCTATTCCAGTTGAGAATTAAACTAACATCCTTTCTTCAATGCAAAATAATTGCAAATCAAGGCAATTTGATAGAATGGTTTAAATAGTCACTAAAATAATCCTCCACTTTTTAAGTCAATAATAACTCATAGTGGCAAAATTCAGATTTAATGAAAGTGGTGAAATAATTGGGCAAATTTTGATTAAATTTGAAAAATTAGCTCCGTTCATAAGAATTCCTCCAAATCTATAATCGGAAAGAAGAAAAGAAAGGAAGTAATTACTGCTGTCCTGATTAAAGTGATTCCTTCGAGGAATGAAACGTTAAACAAACAAATTGCAGAGTTTGTACAATTAGAGCATGAGGAAATGTGTTCTACATTCTACTGAAGGAAAATGACACAGTCATAACTATAATGCTGTAAAAATGTAAGAAGCAATTGGAATTTATAGTTATCCAGGCAGTAGATTAATGAAATATTAATTTTGGAAACTGAAAAATAATTTTTGAAATTTCTTCTTACTACCTTTCGAAATTGGAAGATGACAATGGAGAATTTTAGTATCTGTTTTTAAACAGATAATAGTTTTTTTTTTTTAAATTTGAAAAAAATCATTCAGGTTTAAAAATATTATTTATCCTATAATATCAGAAATTCTGAGTAATTAATTAATTATTTAAAATGTAAAAAAATAACTAAATATTTGTCCATAGATCTGTTATATATAAAATATTGTGTTAAAATAGAGCTTCTATAAAATCAGTTACTCAGTGTGAAGGTTGGATTATCGAAGCTTGTGAAAATTAACTGAATAATTAAAAAAACTGGCACGAGAAGACAAGCAATATAGAATATAAAATAGCATAAAGGAATACGAATATTCATGATACAAAAATATATTTGACATTGATTAAAAAAAAGATATAATTTTGGTTGTATATGTTTAATTAAAAATAGAGCATCGTTTCTTTCAAATGAAGGAATAACTTATTTTCCTTGTTACATTGTGTTTCACTGTGTTCAATATGTTCATAAATTTAGAGTGTAAAACAATTTTATGCATTAGACTGTATTATAGGTTTAAAATACAATGTTGTATTATAAAAGATATGAATGGATGCTAAAAAAATATTGTACTATTGTATATTAATTAAATGTAAGGATGCACACATACAAAAAAAATTACTGACATTTAAATACATTTCAAAAAAGGTTTTTATCAATTTTATAATCTATAAAATAATCAATTAATTTTTAACCAAAAGGACTAAATTAATCACTAAAAATAAATAAATTTGATATGCTTGTGAAAAATAAAATAGTTTGCTAAATAGAATTAACTATCAAATGAAAGCTCAGTAATGGTAATTTAGGTAAATAACTGGTAATATATTACGTTGGTGTAATTTCAAAAATTTGATATAATTTTATGGGAATTTTAAAATTTTTATATATTTCACATTCTAAATTATATTGTAAAAAATTTTATTAAAATAATTCGTTTACAATAATTTTAATTCTACAGAAATGGAACTATGCAGAAATGCTAAAACAAAACTTATTTAATTTGAAAAAAAATTTTAGTACTTTATTTTAATGATTTTATTATGTTGCAAACTATAATTCATTTGGGCTCAATACGGATTAATGAAAAATTCCTCAAATCTTGATTCCATCATATACAATTTTTATGAATTATTTGAATTGATACTTTGATTAAAGGAACTTTACAGATACAAAACAGTTATTGTTGTAATCTTAGATATCTGAAAACGCATGTCATGTTATTTTTTTTTAAATATAAATTTCCGGTCTGATTTCTTTCAAATTATGTTGTATCCTGAGCATTCTACGAAATTTACGAAATGAATTCTTAGCGAGTCGGAGCCGAAAAGTTACTCTTCCCTTTAATTATTTATTTATGCAAGTATAATCAACATGTTGTTTTTTATTTCGAACATGCATTTCATTTTTAATACTCCATTTTCCAGGAATCAAATTAAAAAAAAAACAAGAGCAATAAACTGAATTATTCGACCTCAATTCTGCCTCAATTATTCGACTCATTCTGAGGTTCCAAGTTCAAGACCCGATTTCACCGAAGAACCACTTGAAGGCTGCGGTAGCCTGGTAGTAAGGTCTCGGCTTGTGAGCCGTGGGTTTCAGGTTCGAGACATGATTCCACCGAAGAACCGTCGTGTAAGGGAGTCTGTTGCACGTTATATCCGTCAGATCAAACGACTTCCCTATTGTGGTGTGAAGAGAGGGATGCCAGATCAGGTGTCGTCCTCGTTATCTGACCGCGATTCAACGTTACGTGGTCCCAAAGATAGTCTTTGTGTTGCTTTACAACGGGACGTTAATATAACTAAACTAAACTAAAACTAAACCGAAGAAACACTATATAAGTGAGTATGGTTCACATTAAATCCGTTGAGGTCAAGAGTTCTTTCGCTGGAGGGCTTCGGAAGTTAGGAGCGGCGTAGGGACAAGCTCAGGTGTCGTCCTCGTAATCTAACCGTGGTTAAACGATGTCCATCCCAAAATAGCCTATCGTTGTTTGAAAACGGGACGTTAACGCAATGTAGATACACTCTGAAATAGCACGCGGCAAAGATTAATGAACGACAAAATCTGTATTAAGCATTATTATTGACGTTATGGTTTGCATTAATTATGCAGCGATTACACTAAATGGCGTAAGCTAAAAGAAAAAACAAATATTTAATCACTCATAAGGAAAACGATAATTTCATATAAATTAACGTAACGTTAATTTAAAAATAAAAAAAGAGCTTTTTAAACACATTTCTATTGTATCTACACCTTATTTCTTGATTTGATGAAATAGACTAACCACAGAAATTTAACATTTCATATAGATCATGGCGAAAAATTCATGCTTAGTCGTGTAGTATTTAAATTGGTAAGGATTGAAAAGTTGTATCTAAACTAAAATTGAAAGCAAGTGTTTTATTTGCTTTACATTCTTGTGTCCTATTTTGTAACTGAAATTTTCTATCTCATGATTTTGCTGAATCAATACATCATAAAATTGTTTATCACAAAAACATCCTCTTTTGCTTATATTGCCTTAAAGATTTTCAGAATTTCTAAGACAACAACAACAACAAAAATTGTGATATTTGAAAATTTTTAACTCTATGCAATTCTTTTTGAATCTGGTATGTTTTTAAAAACAATAGTTTAGGAATTAAAAAATATTCTGTGTGTGTTTTTTTTTAATTTTTAAATTTCTTGTAGTTGAAAACAGTAGATTTTACTAGTGGCAACTGACTGAAAAATAAAAAATAAAACAATAATAATATAATTGGAGGGAAAGTAGTTTTATACAGTCAGTCAAATGATTTTTTTTCAGTAATGATAATGTTCAGCACACGTTTTCTATAATGTAATCCATAAGGTGGGAATGGGGACGCTTTCTTAAGCAACGCTAATTCTACGCTTTCTTAAGTGTTAAATTCCTGAGACTTCGCTGAAAGTAAATTTGAAGATGGATTAAAATTCTTTTATTAACCGATAGTTCCTTTTACGATAGAAGGTTTTGTTATACTCATTTTTTTAAATTTTGCTATCTTTAAAAATATTGCTTTGTGAAAATAATTAATTGCCGTTTAAGCTCTCTAGAAATTATAGACATCTTATAAAACACTAAGAGCGTTTTGTGTATTCAACTTTTCTATCGAGTAGATACGGAATTTAAAGAAGCAAATGTTAATGAGAGTAAGGCATGAGAGAATAATATAATAAAGATTTAACTCCAGATATGTCTGTATTCAATTTGGGATTTTATGGTGGAAGAGCCAGTAATTGGTTATACTGTGTAAATAACATTTTGATTTTACCAAAGAGAAAAGAAATTATGAAGCAATGCTACTTATCAAAATTCTTGATAAAGCGACAGTAAATATAAATTGATGAATTATAAAAGATGAGCGTAACATTCAAATAAGGAAAGAAAAGCGTGGTTGGTGTACTCACCCTTCACAGCATCTCAATCCCAATCAAATTCTCATTGGAAGATGAAATCAGAACATGGAGTTGGAGTTGCGTTTTGTGTTCTGCTCAATGATTCTTGGTCCTACCACTGGTCTGCCAAATTGAATGACAACAATACTGTTTTCCAAGCTGAACTCACTGTCCTTCATGAAGCAGTAAAATATATATCTTAGTTTTCAAACAGCAATACTTTTAAAATACATGTCGACAATAGAGCTAGTATCATGGCATCTTCAAATCCAAAGAGCACAAATCAAACAGGAAGAGAAATTTTTGGTGCACATGCGGGAAATATAGGCAATGCAAAAGCAGATCAACTGGCAAAGGACGCAACGCAAAATGGGCAATTTTATATGCAAACAAAGCTTTCTAAACCACATATAAAAGCCCCTCTCCGGAAAGACATGCTTGAGGAATGGCAAGGATATTGGAGCAATGGTGTCACAGGCAGAAAAATTTTTAATATCCTGCCTTCAGTCAACCTTAATCCCACTAACTGGATCAGAGAGGATATAATTTTGTTCTCGGAACACGGCCCTTTTCCTGCCTACCTCAAAAGGTTCAATCTGTCTAAGAGTGACCAATGCAGTTGTGGTGGGATTGACACGGCACTTCATTATGCTACGGAATGCATCCTCACAATCTCCTGGTATATGAAAAAAACCATCTCCAAGTCATGAACAGGAATGGCTGAAAAAAGTCGCCAGCAACTTCCTTTCCAGGCAAAAAATCCACAGTATAATCAAATTTATAAGTGAAAATAGAGACCTATTCTTGCCTCCATAGCTCTCAACATCAAGTCTCACACCAAAAAAGACTAAGGGAAAAAACAAGTACAGCAATCTCCTGTCACACATTTCAATCAAACAGAGATTCTCTTCATTTCCATTTCTCAAATAATTTTCCATCTGATTTTTTTTAACTGCATTATGATCTACTATGTCAAATAAATAAGTGAAAAAATAAGTGAACACAGATTATATGTATTTTTACACATTTTATCTCTCAGCATTATATTTCTAAGTTTATTACTACAAATTATATTTCTAAGTTGAAAAATTATGTAAACGGTCTCATCTCAATATAATTTCTTATGCAATTGTAAATTCTGTAAAAAGTTATTTTTGTTTCGTTTTCCTACTGTAAATATTTTGTTAATTAAATAAAATTCCCGTGACATGCCCACCAAACCGTTCAGTGACCAGAATGGTTACGGATACGGGGGTATGAGACGGCGTTCTGTTCTATACATTTCCAAAATGAGAAGGATCGGCGTACTGTGGCCTATTGATGGATTCTCAGATATGGGGCAGAATTATTTAAGTAAAAAAAAATCGTGAATCCATTAAAGATACGACGAATGTAGGGACTTGATACAAGATAACTCTGACAAGTTGAGCCAAAAATGCCCTTTCATTTCCGTGTAGCTGAAAATTAAACTTGAATATGCCATCTCATTTATCTCAAGGAAATTTTAATCTTCATCATTCACTTTTTTTTAAATCCTCATCACTGGACATGCGAATGATATTGGGGGAAAATCCTCACAAAAACCTTTTTTTTATTTTTAAAAGCAATTGGATTTTACAATTTTATCTAAAACTTTATATTTTTCTAAAGCCTCATTGAAATATTTTAGAGTTTTATTATTGACCTTTATACATCTTTTTATTTTACTGAACGCTCTCTGAAGTTATATATATATATATTTTCTTATTGACCACATGCATGGAGAAAGTATGGCCTTTTCTGGCTCTTGTGCCATTAAAACCAACAATCCAATCCAACCATCTCATTTAACATTTGACTGGAATTCGAAATTACAAGATTTGTCTCAATACTGGTGTTGTTTTAATTGATTTTTTATTTATGTAATTATTCTGGCACTGAACCTTTTTGCTCATATTCTTGGTTTACCTTCTAGTAATGCATTTTTTTTTCCATGTGTGGAATGTTAATACCAAGATTTCCATTCTAGATCTGCTTTGTATTTTCACCTTATATGTGTGTCATTCATCTATTTCAACTTTTTATAATAGGATATATATATATATGATTTTAGATAACGATACATTGTTTGATAATGCTTTATCTCTATGTCTACTATATTACTATATCTACTAAGTCTCCCATTCTATGGATATTGTGATATTTTTTTGTGCTTATGTATATTATTGCTTTCAATATGTACTTTTCAACTTAATCTCCTAACCCCAGAATTGGCTTACTAACTATTTAATGAAATATTTTATTTCAGTCAAATGAACTATATGTATACACTTATTTATCGCCCATATTCTGGCGATGAGCTGTAAGCCTTTTAATAAGTCGAGTGGGTTCTCTTCCACTCGACTTTCAAGGTCTTATATCCTTTCGAGTATCTGGTCGTCGTGGGGTAGACCAAGACCAAGATTTGTCTCAAAACGGTTCTCATGTTGTTTCTAACGGAGTGTTAAATAACTAATCTAATCATGACGTTCTTAACATTTGATGATTCATACTTTTACCATGAAAAGAGAGTTTAGATTTTTCCTCATTAACAGTTTATAATGTTTCGTAGTTTACGAATCTACAATACAAACTAACAGTTCAAATCAGAATTGCATAAACATTATGAATTATTCTTTAATGAAAAGACGAAATTAAATAAGACTTTATATGCAGTATATTTTATGGATTATCGTATTTCATTTCCCATTTTGATTGCTCTCGTTTACAAACTATTAGCCCTTAGCTTTCCTTAAATATTCTCGATGACGATTTTTTTTCCATCTCAATTCTCTTCACAAATGTCATTGTTTTCGAAGCCTAGAAAACATTTAAATTTTTAAATCAATTTTCATGACTCCACTAGGGAATATAATTTCTTTTTATATGTGTCGTTTCAACGCTTCTTTAATCTGTATTCTTAAAGTTTCTTTATGAGTTTTCAACAATAGGCTTAGGAAAGAGAGAATTACTGTAATCTTTGTCTCCTGTCTAGACCATCAAATCGTAGGCGTCTCACCCAAAAGCTAATTTGCAAAAAAGCTATAAAGCTATTTGCAGTGTATTAAATGATACAAACATTAATGGCTACGCTTTATTAATCAATATATTACTATTATAATTATTGTTTCAGATTCCACATTTTAGCCGATATTGATTTAGCAAAGTATCATTGATAAGATCATTATGATGGCTTCAAAATTACATATACTGGAATTTACTAGAACCTTTAAAACATCGTGAATTAAATATTCTTTTAATCTTAAAACTTTTTTATTTAAATCTTTTAAATGAGTCTTTTAAATTACTTTTCGCATTTAATTTTACGAGAAATATTCAATATTATATAAAATGATGTAAAGAAGATGTAAATATCGAAATTCTCTCATTTTAATATAAGCCTCATTTTAGGCTAAAAGAACGCCGCAATCACTTTATTGTGATTTTGAATACGGTTTCATACACAGTTTACTTGAACAGCAGGGAATGTTTTTTACTGTACACTATTTAAAATCATCGAATTGATTTATAGTAGCAGAGTACTGTAATAATTCGACTGAATATCCAAATGGATAGTATCCATCATCTAGACCGGGATTTCAGAAATTGTAGTTCGGGACCCACTGAAGGATCATGAATTCAACATCTGGGGGGAGGGGAAGGGATCTTGAATATACATATGTCTTTTCGCAAGTTTAAAATATGTATCAGCCATGCATCAGAATATTTTTTATAAAATTATAATTAAAAATACATGTCCCTTCTTTCACGAAGACTCTTTCTGTGCCTATAAAATCTTTTAGAAGAAGCATATGCCTTTCGTTTCTGAAAAAGTTCAATGCACTGAACATGACGTGAGTATAGAGTCGGTTTCTAAAAACGTGAGTAGCAAAGGTTAAAATCTGGGAGTCCCTAACAATTCTGTTCAAATTTTACTTTTTGTCGAATATGAGGAAATTCAAATCTCGATGAAATAAAATTTATGTTGCTTTGATAAAGGTCTCTTTTTCTGTTCTCTACATATGTATTGCATGCCCAAAGAAATGACTTCTGCTTTCAGCATAAAATGAAATAGTTGTATTTATTAACTTTACTTTTAAAAGAAAGTTTTCTGATTTGAAAAGAAAGTTATCTGGTTTATCTGAAAGTAAAGAAGTTATTATCTGATTTTAAAATCAGTTAAGATGCTGAGAAAAATAAAGTATTATTGAATAACAGGCAATTAAAAAGTTACAATCAATATCTTGTACTTTTGAACCACCAATTTTCGTATTCCCCAAAATATGGATCGAAAAAAACCCACAAATGGAATTCCTTCTGGAAATGCGTTATAATACTATAGCTAAATGAAGATTTAATTATATTTGCTTACCAAACGAAAGAACGACTCGTTATGCCTCTCTCAGCAGCAACACTGATGTGGTGACGCGAAAAAGTTTGTATTTTTGATTTGCTTTCCTCTGCATACTTCATTTTGTATATCCACGAGATAAGATGTTTATAAAAGTTTTCAAACCATACTAAAGAGATTGAAAATTATACGGCTATGCATAATTTTTGGGTTACATCATCTTACAAATTGCATAGTTGATAAAAAGTGCTTACATATGCTTGTATATGTTACGCTATGTTTCACAGCGTACAATGAAACGCTGTGCAAGATTTTAATGCAAATGGAATTCGATTCATAATACTAATATTTTTAAAAATGCATATCATATACAAAAAAAAAAAAAAGAAATCCCGAAGAGCATGATTCTAACTAACAATCTCTGAATTCAGCATTTTAAAGCTCTAAAGTGCATTCGAACAATACTCATCCCCATAAGCCGGTAGTCCGATAAGCCAAAGGGTAGTGTGTCTTCCCCTTGATCTGGACACTCCGGGGTCGGATATAGCTGTTCTTTATCCTTTGTTCTACCAGTGAGGTGTGTGAAAGAGTCCCCCTCTCTGTAACAAGGTTGCAATCGAGAGTGTGAATGTCATCTTCATATGAGCTAGAAGTCAGACATCTGCCTTCGGGTACTCAAGGGCCTTTACCCTCAGAAACTACTGCGCAACTCGGCTTAAATCACTGACTTCGTCAGCGGGCTTGTCTAAGTGCTATAAGTTGTAACAACAATAACTCATACCCATATTTATTTCTACAATCTGTGATCAACCCAGATCTATTGTTCTTCTCAATATTCTCGTTCCAAAACTGTATAAACTGTTCCCTTATAGAGTTCTCTTAAAAGACGAAAAGGTATTATAACCTGAATGTAATTAGTATTCTCACAACGAATGTGGTAAAATGAAAAATATGCATATATCGTTATTTTTGCGTAGAATGTTTCGATTTTTTTATTTTGAAGTTGTATTTAATAAAGTCGATAAAGGTATTAAAAAATTGTCAGGCATTTCTTTATACTTAATTACATTGCTAAAAGCAAAAAAAAAAAAATGCCATGCATTCCTTTCAATCTTTGTTGGATCTTAATTTTCTGCTTTAATAAAACGACTTTATCATCACATAATTACACTTTATTTCAACCCAATTTATACGTTAGAAACGTATGACAAGTAAATTTAGGAACATTTTTAGGACTTTTTTATTAGAAAAGATGCCGTAGTTACAAATATATTTTTAAGTGTTTTAAAATTATGTGAAAGAATTATTACAAATTAAATCGTTTTTTGATAACATGTTAGAATGGATTATGTTTAGACACACGGCATTGTAATGATACTCTGATTAAAATAATGACTTAAATGGGCAATTCCTGGCCATCTAATTTTTTACGCTTTTCCTTTGTTTGTAATTAGAAAACAGAACTTTATTTATTAACATGAATAATACATAAACTTAAAGAATACAGATAATCTTTTAGTAGTTCTATATCTCCAACTAAAACTTCTCCTGTCACATAACATTTTGGCATTTGCCTTTAAATAATTTTTAGTTCTGAGTTTCAACTTGAAATTTCAGAAATGTGCCAAGTTTTCTGAATTTCAAATGAAATTAACGATAAATGTAAGCTAATTGAAAGCCGTCTAGACTCGAGTTTTTTCACCTATGAGACAAAAGATTTTGAATTTAATTAAAATATTGTAAGGACTCTTATTATGCAAATATTAATTAAAATTTTAATGGTAGTTAAGTTAAACGATTTTGTGATTCAAAAGCGCTGTTGAAACTCATACAAAATATCATTAATCTGAAACCTATTACTATTTTAGAATTTACAAAGTAATCAGATAAGGTAATTTCAAAAAGAGCTCACACATTAAATAGATAGCAAGATAATGCTGTAAGCTATTTCAGAAAATGGGCACAACAATCAATAATTAATATAAAAGCAAAATTTTTAAAGTCAATTTCTACTTGCGTAAGAATTGAACTCTCATTCTTCACCTCCACGTGAAAAATACTGAAATCCTTGCATTTTACCGATTGAACTACAGCCAGTTGATATCGTTTATCATTACAAATTGCTAAAACTTTATTTCAATTATTAAAAATTAATTAAATTTAATAATTAATGAATTAATATTTGAAAAAACTGTATTAACATCAAGCGTCATCCACTACAAGTTTAAAAATATGTCTTTCAACTTGGGTAGATGAATAAAAACTATTTTATTAACGTTTGAAATTTTGAACAAGATATATAAATATATATAGGGAGAGTATGAACTAATAGTTGGAATTGAAAAAAAATTGTTATTAATAATATCACTATTTCAAAAGTAACTTATTATTTCCCAAGAGAAAAAGCATTTGAACAGATATAGAACAGAGCAATTCCTTGGAACGAAAGATTTAAAAAATGAGTTACATGTACCTCAGAAGGTAGAACATCTGTTATATATGTGGGTTACTAACAATCCATGCTCTATTATTATAACAGTTGTTAAAGGGTTTTCTTTGATAGCATGATGTGACGATGATACGCTGGACAGACTAGACTACTTAATTTTATCTATGGCGCTTGATGCAAATTAAACCATTGTTCACATTTGGTCACACAAGCATCTGACGATGCTTGTTTCTTCAGATAGCGAATATAGTATCTGGCAGAATCTTCGGCAAAAATTCGCAATTACTATTTTTTTTATTTTTAACGCGATCTAATGAAACAATATTATTCATTTATATGGTTTTCAACTTGATTTGTAAGTAGAGTAAAACCCTAATCGAAAGTGGGTAAAATTTTTATGTGAATTGTATAAATTAAGTATTTATATGTTTAAAGTATTTTTTAAGCTATATGTAAATAAAAACTTCATTTCAGTATGGCACAGCCTCATCAATGGAAACTATCAAGCATTTGTTTGCCAATATTGTAATGGATCAGTTTTCATGGTGCATTTTATTTCCTTTCATAATGTTTTGGAAAAGTGCTAACCATGCTTATCTTTAAACTGGTTAGAAATAATAAGAAGCAATTCAAATGACACTACCAAATATTCATTTTTAGACATATAACACAGCCAAATTTCTTACTTATCGACAATGCTTTCTAAATTAATTTACAATAGTTCACATTTCTAAAACCTTCATATTTTATAGGCATACAACAAAAAGGATTCAAGATGCTTTCGCATTTTCTCAGAACACATTATCAAATTTTGTGTTTTAAAAATTCGTTGATCAATGGAAATTCCTGTTTTCAACTTAACTTCCCTGATTGCAGGAAAGTCATCTGCTTGAAGTTCTGATCCACATTTATCTGCAGCTTTCAAATTTTTCTTCATTTGACCTATAATAATGATCTCTTTTTTTACATCTTCTCTCCAATATCAACTTTTCTTCCAGAAGGCTTGCTTTTATCATAATATATTTTTGTACTACTACCTACTGTAATATTCATATAGAAAAACCTACTGTGGACTTACTGTGATATTCATATAGAAAAACTTACTGTGGACTTACTGTGATATTCATATAGAGAGCAGCTATACTTGGTATTTCCTAATTATAGGGCAATACAAATTAAGCCATTAAATAAGATCAAATATATTAATTTTATTTCTTACATTGAAGTTATTAAATAACATCAAATATACAAATTTTCTTATACTGAAGTCAGTACATCAAATATCTCATCTTATCCCTCTTCATTTTCATTAAGCATCCATACTGACTTGTGATATGTTTTGCATGTCCGCTTCAACATCCGATTTTGCGACGAGTAGTGTCACTATTAAGATATTGTCATTAGAAAGGAAATGGACGAAATTACATTTAAAGCAGCTGTTATTTGAAAATTAATGTACTCATGAGATATCACACTTTTTAGATAAAATATCATGATTCCAATTCATGTTCCTGGTCTCTAATGCCTGGCACAAAGACAGGCTTGGTGTATATAATCTTTCTCAATAGCATACAAAAGGCTTTAAAAACAATAGAAATCATATTTTTAAATCTTACTTTTTTCAAATATGTCATACATACGTTATAAATATTTACTGATCCCAGATGCATTAAATATAAGAGACATATATTTAAATGCATATTTTATATAACATTATTTCATAATATATAAATGAGTTTGATTTGTAAATTGTATAAAGCGACATATTTTCACACTTTATTTTTCATTTATGTTAGAAATTAAAGGAGCCGATTGCCTTCTTATCTCTTAAATAAGAGGAAACTGCAGATTTTGCTATTATCCACTCAATATATATAAATAATAAAAGCCGTCTTTATTTCTACATGATAATGAAAGCTCTCAACAGTTTCAATGTTTTTAATGGACTATATAAACAATATTTAAACTTAAAATAGTAACTTTGTTTTACAATAACATTTAATACGGCTATTTGTTTTCATCTGATGCTAGTATAAATTTTCCTTTAATTTTCAAAATATTGAATAAGTATACCTAAAGTATCGATATAACTACAATGGCTGATAGTGAAGGAAAAACTATCAAAACTCAACTTCATGGAAAAATTATTTTAAAAATGTTTCGAAAGAAAAGAAAGGAATCTCATAATATATTTCTAAAATAAAAACTTTAGATTTATTAGAAAATCCACTATCTCAAATAATTTCTACAACTAATTTAAATTACTACCTTTCAACTGCAAATATAATCCCAAATGAAGTTTAGAATCTGATCAAGTTCGAAAAAATTAGAAAATGTAGCACATCTTTCCCTTAAGATATGCGTCGTAAGGAAATCCGATACAAAATTTTGTACATGATGCATTTATCTGCTGAAAAAAAAGCGATGTAACTTTAGAAGACATATGAATATATCTAGACAAGTTTCCTCAAAGGTGAAATGAATTTCCTGAATTACATATAAAATGAATTGGGAAAGAGCGTATCTTTCCTTCCATTGTCAACGAGAATTTCAATTTCTCTGGGATGTCTTTAAAAAAGCAGAATACATTTATTTGAAATTTTCTGACTTTTGCTCGCGGATTTTTGACTCTAACCAGAAAGCTTTTTGAAGATATTTTATTGAAGATTCTGAATTATTATTTTTTATTCACGTATTGAAGAATAAAGATTTAATTCAACATATTGCCTGTTTTAATAAGTTTTCTACATTTACTTGGAAATAATTATGTTTTAACAGCATGCTCACTCTTTCACATTCATCTTTTTCCTTAACTATTTAAACATTTATGAATTTTAAAATTTTCTCTAAATTTTTTAATTCTGGTCTTATTTAGTGTCAGCTTCTAATTTGAAGTTGAATCTTATTTTAGATTCTAATTACAAAATCCTTAGACATTTAAAAATTAGAAAAATTAAATGCCTTAAATATTTAAAAATTACTAGAATTCTGGTGGTATGGCGGTTTTGAACTAGCAGATCTGGCTTGAAGTATTTTGAAGTTATTACTGCAAATCTGTATCCGTGCGATCACAGGCAGAAAAATAGACACTATTAAAGTTGGAATTTAATCTAAAATTTTATAGAAATTTACATTTGTGATACAGAAACTGCATGTAATTCTTCATTAATATATCTGGCTGTATGTTCGAATTATTATATTTTCTGATAGACTGACCAATCAAGAGATAGATATAATTACGAAAAAAGGTTTTTTTCTTCTCAGAGGTCAAAGCAGAGATTCATTAAAACGTCAGATTTATTTTTTTAGAAATTACAATATTTTTTCTTTGCATGATGTGTTAACAATGAGAAGAAACATAATGATATTTTGCATTAAATATATCCTTTATATTTCAAAACTCATTTGAAACACTATGCTATTTAAAACAAGGTATATCTATAACTAATAATGGTTTTCCCTGAAATATGGAAGTAAAAAATTTGTCAAATGGGACATATTATTTACTTTAAGACACCACCTTACAAAAAAAAGTTTCTTTCTATTTATACAGATGATGATGCAATCTTATTCTTATAAAATATTTAAGTACATTCTCAAACTGAATATATAAATTCATATATTCAATTCATTCATATATTCAGTGAATTCTGTTAAGTATTTAGTCTGTTGCGATGGTTAGTGTGTATGAAATGAAATTAAGTTTAGTCATTGCATTTTAAAAGCATGCGTATAACAACTCCCTGAAAAAAATTGTTCACCAAAATATGAGATACAGGAATGATTTTAAAATGACGGCTTTAAAAAATAAGAGATTTCAAAATTTTTAAAGTGGTTAAAAATAGTTTAATAATTACATAAACTTGTGTTAAATTATTATAAACCTTTTACAGCTGAAAAGATAATTATAGTTCTTTCGTTGAATATGAAATTATATTTTCATAATATTAACAAAAATTATATTTTTGAATTTAGAAATGAATTAGAATGATATTCAATGAAAATAAACAGAATAAACTGAAACCTAAAACCTACCCATTTAAAAAAAATAAGATTTTATTTATTTGCTATTTATTTTGATTTTTCTGTAAAAATGGAAGTAAATTTCCTAAAGAATGGTAGTAAAAGAAGAAAAACCTTCAGTTTCTCTCAAGAATTTACTATCGAATTGAAAGGAATTATTTGTTACTTGTTAGTCCAGAATGAATTTTAGCCTAACTAAAAATGTAACCGCATTTTACAATCAATTAATAGTATAAAGATGAATTTTGTAGTCAATATTAATTTTCATTTGTGTTAGAGTTTTGAGAATATGTATGCATTCTCGATTACATTATATTATCAAAATATTTCAGAGGTTAATTATCAGTTATTCTATAATAATCTAATTGAATTTCAATTCTAGACAATAGACACCTCCATTTAGAATAAGAGAATTTTTTTTATTGTATAATATTTATGATAAAGAAATTTAAACAATATATAAATAACAAAATATTGATGTCAATGAAAAATTGCAATTTTTGGTAAACTAACAAAAATATGTATTTCAAAACTATTTGGGTTAAATTAATTTTTAAAATTATTTGATTATTTTTATAATTTTTACAAACTTTAATAAACTTTTTTTAGTGAATTTTTCGCTTTGCTCCATTTTAATTTCAAAAAAAAAAAAAAATATTCGTAGATTTTCAATCCGTCATAAAAGATCTTAATCGCGAACTCTTACTTAAAGACTATATTTAATTATGACACTATTATATGCAGAATTGAAAGATGAATGTTTCTTTCAATAAATAGGGCTCAACGAAAGTAGCTTTCTTTTTTTCACTCTCTTTGTCTTTCTTTATTATACGAATAAATTTTGCCTCAGAAACCAAAAATTGTCTTCATAAATTTCTCTCATTCATGTCAACTATAACAGTTACTTGTTCTGATTTAAGATATTTGTCAGCAAACAGCGGGAAATATATGTGCCATCTTACTTCTTGAATTTATGACCAATCGGAAGACGAATAAATTTCTTCTTTCAGTAAACTCTGTCGCAATGTACACCGCTATATGACAAGCCTTTTCTTATTAATAAAATATAGATTTTTAATTTGTTAAGCCATTTGAATATAATATATTTATAATATATATAATAGCATGCACCAATGTTCACTATAAAAATTGAAGATTTGATTGTTATTCATTTTTTTTTTATTTCACACTATTTTTTTTTTTTGAAAATCCATTATTTATTAAGGCTTTAAAGAGCATTTAAATGTTTTATTTTCTCAAAGTTCATTCTACTTATTATTTAAATGTGCAAAAATTTGAAACACCAAGTGCGTGTATAAATATATAGGATAAGGTTCGAAAGTAAATATATTCAAATGCAAAAATTTCAGCCTGTACACACATGCTAAAAATATAAACCAAAATAAATACTGGCATTTATATAAATATATATTTTAGTAATGAACACATTTTTCATTTAAAAATGTCTAGCCTAAGTAGAGATACTTGTGTATTTTAACATTTTACACCATTCTTCAATATGTAATAAATTTTTATAGTCTAAAGAAATTGTGTAAACATACAAAATTTACAGTAAATTCTAGTGCATTTTACAACATAGTTTCTATGTATTAATATAATACTTTCATGGACGCAGATAAAGTATGTATCATTCGTTTTGTAGTCATAGTAACACATTTATAATGCACCTGTTTCGAAGAATCCCTGGTATGAGCCCAAATTCCATTGAAAATAAACCTGGTATATAAGAATGGGTGTGGGAGCTCATTCTGTATCAAAGAATGTCATGTTAGTGTGAACACTGAAGAATGGAGAGCGGGGTGTCAGTTGTGGTACAATTTTTATCTAACTGACAAGATTAAGATGTGCTACTAAAGTTAGCTTTCTTATATATTCAAATCACGTATTAAACTATTGAAGGGAAAATAATCATTCCTTTTGTATTTCTTATTCTCCAATATGCATTTTTAACTTAAATACTTGTTCATATTTTTCTTTTAAAAATAATTTCCATTTTATGTAAGATTTAAGATCTATTTTCATCTGGGTAAACTGAATGAATGTTTTCAAGAAGTATAGACGAAACTGTGGGTAAAATCGTATCAGCCATGACTTAAAAATCAGCCATATCCAGTTTCCACTGACGAAGTTTTGACATAATATGTACGCTCCGCCATATCATTGGATTTATTTTAATCTTAAACCGTTACCATATATTCAGGCGATGAGAAATTACTTAATCATTTAAAAATATCTCATGAACAAACTCATGATGGACTTAGGGGAACATACTTTGATTAAGCGCACTCTAAAGAGGTTTTCGTAATTTTCTATAACATTAACTTACCTCAGAATACTATTTCAAACCCAATTATTTTTTACCTACAAAGAGTTGCGGCAACATTTTTCATATAAAAATTATAAGAATTTTATGAATATTTGCAGAAATATAGGCTTTTATCCCTATGTAACTTTTTTCTTTTAAAGGAAGCATCCAATTTTTTGATAAATTCCCCATTTTAGATAATTACCTCTTCTTAAATAAATTCCTCAAGAAATTTATTCCTCATTCCAAATGTTCAATGATTTATTTAAGTTTATACTTTTTTCAGGTTTTAATTTGACAGATTATTTTGATGCAGATCTTTAGTTTCTAGTGAATTTTGTCTTAATTTTACATAACATATAATGAATCGAAAGGAAAAGCAGATTCGCATAACAGAATTCAGAATATTCGTTCCGAAAATATGCATTTTGCTAAAGAAATGATACACACTAAACAGCATAGCAAAAAACAATATTCAGTGACTTAGAAACGTTTGAAGAATTTAATTTTCTTTCAATTAATTGGATCCCTTTACTCTCTTCAGAACGACTCGAAGTAATATGATCAAACTATTACTTTAAGTCATTCTATTGGTTCAATTATTATTATTATTATTTTTTTGAAAAAAAAATATTTCAAGGTTTATAAAACTTGTATTGATTTCGTTGTGATTCACATGCCTTTCAGTTTCAAAGAAAATAGTTTATTTCTAAATCGATAGGATACAAATTTTTCACTAAATTTTTCAACAATGTTTTGTTTTTTTCGTTCAAAGGGGCATAATATATTTATTTTTATTAGTGGAAAGAAATATTTCTTTTAAAAATACTTTGAATATTAGAGGGATAAAAATCTATTCTGAATGCCTTCTTAATTTCTTCAGAATTATTCCACTAAATAAAGATAGAGTCGTGTTTGGAAAACAATATCATTGAATTTCTTTCTTTATTGACTTTTGTGTTATTCACAAACAATTTATAAAATATATTTTTTCATAACATTTTATGAAATTTTAAGGCCAAATTATGCCTTTTTCGTAATATTCAATTGGTAGCCTTACTGTTTCAAGTCTGTTGTGGTGTGGCGTGGAGAGGGGGGTGCCAGCTCAGGTGTCGTCCTCTTCATCTGACCGTGGTTCAAAATTACGACATCCGTCCCAAAATAGCCTTAGCGTTGCTTTGCAACGGGACGTTAATATAACTAAACTAAACTAAACTACTGCTTCAAGTTATGTAAACTTAGAGGAAACAATGATACATGTGATAAGTTCGCTATAGAGGGTCAATTTCCAAAATGAAACATTATTGCGCTTGGTGTTATGAGAAAAAAATTACCAGAGTTTACAAATAAAGACAAACATAATTCTACACACATGTATACATATAAATATGTAGCTCAAGTCTTTATTTTTTAAATGATGCAACTACTATTATTTTCATCCCAAAAGTGGACAAGAATTTAATTTTTATGAATGCTATGCATCATAATATATCAATTAATAACAGATCATACAAAAAACAAAAATTATATTAGATGACAATATCAATAAAGGACATGTGGATTTCTTGAATGCACACAATCCTAAAAGAAAAATATTCTGATATGAAATTATATTTTATAGTAGTTCTTCTAACAATTTTTCAGAAATGCATTTATTCTCTATACCTCAACTAAATAGATTATTTAAAAGAAAGTTGTTTTTCGAATATTCGGACAAATCAGTAAAATATATGTTCAAATCAGCAAAGTTAAGTACCCAAAAAGAAGATTCGCATAGTGTATTAGAAAATTAGATGATAAAAGACAAAAATGATTTATGTTCAATCTCCATTATTAATTTTGTTGAATTAATAACCCCACGCATTTCGGATTGAGTAGATAAAACAAAAAATAATAACTGAATAATAGTGATTATAGATAAAAGAAAAACGTATTCAAGAGCACATATTCAATATGTTGCACATATTTGTTCAATTTAAAAACATAAAGGAGGTAATATTTTAAAGGTGTTCTAATTAATTTTTGCTTGATAAATAAGCTCTATATTTAATTATTTATTGTATTATTTTCAGTTATATTAAGTGTATTTTATTAAAATAATACTTTTTTTTTATTTTTGGACATAATATATTCCTGAAAGCCTGAAGACTATGTGCTTCAACATTTCGTTCACATTTATCCGATTGTTACATCCACATAGGAAGCGCAAGTAGGTTAGCAGAATTAAATAAACCCATTAATTGACTCGAATCTAAATATGCCCATGAAATATATTAGGATAATAAGTAAAGTCATTCTCTATCTAAATTTGTTTTCATGTGATACAGAATATAGCTTATAAAGTTCTTTTTTCTGTGAGAATTTCAGTTTAATTAGCCAATAAAAAATTTATTACAGGATAATATGAAATCAACACTTTAAAATTAAAGAGCGATAAAGCATTTTTATACATACAAACAAATATTAATAAATATTTTATATTCGCAAATATTTGAATTTCATTGAAACAATAAGAAGCGTTGGTGTAAAATATATCTAAAGAATTTTTAAATTAGATAGAAGGAAATAATAACTGTACGACAGCAAAGTTTATACTGTAAGAAATATAATTTTTATTTTATTTTTATATAGAATAAAAATCATTCTTTTGCCATTATATTTACAGAAGATGGCATTTCAAAACACCAAAAATTCACTATATCTTTAATTTCAATTGATCTTTCATTTCTTTTCTTGCACGGCATTGAAATTACATACAATCATGTATCTCTCAAGTCCCTCTCTCTGTGTATATATGTTGGTGAACTACAGGTGTTGAACTCACAGTTATGAAATCGGACTAGAACATATTTTAAAGAGTGAAATTTGTTTAAACTATAAGTCCTTACATTCGCATTAAAATATTGCTATTTTGTAATATTATGAAGCAAGAATTGAAAAAGCTTTTGTTCGGCAGAGATATAGAGAGAGAGAAGACGCAGAATTTTGTGACACTTCCTTGGTGAATAAGAGACGAGAAACCTTAAAAAGCTTTAAACACAAATCTTACCCTTAAATGCTGGAAAACAAGATAGTTAATACTTGCTTCTGTTGGATTAGCAGGAATGGTATGTCACACGAGCGTTTTCGCACATTCTCCTATTAAAAATATTATTATCCTCTTCCCGCATAAAATTGTGGACCTTGCACAGGGCACGTAATAAAAATCTTTGGAATGAATATAGAATTTTTATGGAATTTATCGTGTTAATATGAATTTTAGATACCATTAAGAGTTGATATTATGAAATTTATACAGATTGATTCCAAATTCATGCTGCAAATTTGAAGAGAAGGTAGAGAACAAGGATGCTAATAATATTCGCATTGGATCCATTTGTATGCATTTCTTTAGTCATTTCCTGATCTTCCGATTTATCAAATTTACTGGTGTACTTTTTCTGGGGAGTCTTATTTATGAGATTCCAATCGAATCAGCTAAGGATCTCGTAGCCCGAATATACATTGCAAATGAAGTGTGCGTGAAATACCTTGCGTCTTTGGTAGTGTACAGCAGTCACTCCACCGATGTTGCCAAGCGTATATCACTGTTGATGGATGAAATTTTGAACAATTCTTGTAAACATTGCACTTGTCAAAGACACCATCATTAAACTCTTTGTCTTTCTTTTCACCTCTTATTTGCGTTGCTTGCATCCATACATTTCTATACAGTTAATGAATAATTTCAATAAACATACCATGAACATGTTGAAAATTTCATTAATTTATATTCACCACTTGTGTAAAAGTTAAAAACGAAGCATCTTATTTCATTTGAAATGAGACACTCTTTAATTATGACTAAATAAACATATTTCCATTAGGATTTCCTGTGTGAATATTATTTACGTCATTGTTCTCTACCTTGTCTGCAAGTCTGTACTAAATTGGAATCACTCTATATATTGCATTTCTTTGATATAAGCCACTGCGTTTATGAGCTATTGCGTTTACATGTATTCGATAGACGTCATTTCTTTGGCAGATTTGATTCAAAATTGGATAAAAATCTGCCTTTTATATGTCAAAACTGTGTATAGAATTTTATGAACATAGCTTTTTTTATTTTGCAATTATCGAATTCTCGTTTACTCGAAAAACCAGACAGACAGACTTCCTTCAGATGAACTTCTTTTATAATTTGATAGAAATCTAGAAATTGAAGAATTTGAAGTTCATATACTAAATTTCATCCGTTTAGCTTAAAGCATTTTTGGATTATCATGTTTATAGACAGACATATATAATGCCAAAAATATGTTTTTCGAATTGAGGAAGATCCGAATCGCGGAGATTTATCAACATTTGTTCGAAGTTTTTGAGGATTACAAAGTTTTCTTTATACTTAATATACGAGAAAGAAGCAATAGATTTATGTCATAGTATATTCGAGCTCAGGTGTCGTCCTCGTCATCTGACCGTGGTATAAAATTACGAGGTCCATCCCAAAATAGCCCTAGTTTTGTTTTAAAACGGTATGTTAGTATAACTAAAACACAAAAAGAAGCTTTTATAGCATATGAAAAAATAGCATGGTAGTTATATAACTTGAAACATTTGGCATTCTCCATGTGTAACTGCATGTCATTTTTCCATTTAAAGGGGGTTTTTTTTGCTTCATTTGCATCTTTAAAATTAGATGCCTGATCATTTTATAGAGATATTCATATTTGTCAATTTTTTATGCTTTATTTGTCTTCTGCTTAATTCATAAAGGCGGAAGAAAGCAGCTTCCTTGAATGTAGACTTTTTTTTTTTTGCTGAAAATTGTTCTCATTGAAATTAAACTTCCAATAAAAATATATTTGTTTTTCATCAGAATATTTAAAATGCAATCAGCAGTTAAGAAATATTAAAGACATCATAAAAAATTCAGATTTTGTATGCGTTTAGTTCTTTTTCAAAGTACTTCAAGAAAAGAGCAAATGCAGAGCCCTTTTAATAAAACAACAATTTTATTTCTTTAAAAGAAACATTAACTTAATTGAAGTCAAGATTAAACATCTTAAACATGTAATTAGAAGAAAAATGACAGAAGCAAAGAAAGTAATTATTGCAGTAATGTAGAGTTTCAGGAAATCAGAAACAAAAAAAAAAAAAAAAAAAAAAAAAAGCAGTCCAGGAATGAATACTTTTTCATTTGATAGAAAACAAATTATGTTGGCGTGTACGTAAAGGAAAGTTCTCAAGATAGACTTTTGTTGGTGCAAATACATTTTGGAGAGATAAATGCTCATTTCGTAGAGGTTTTTTTTTTTTTTTTTTTTTTTTAATTTTAACTAGAATTTAATTTCAAGATTAAGGCGTTTTTTCCCTTTTTCTTACCTTAATTTGTCATGCTATTTTTTTTTCTAAATGAACTTTGAGAACTTTTAAACATAATTTTTAACATAATCTTCAACAATCGATTTCATTCTTGCAATGAAATTCAAACAACTTTCGTTGTTGCATCAGATTTACAAATGCTTGATTTTATTTTTAAGCTGAAACTTAAAAAATATCTTATTATCTACGTAGTTTATTTAAGCGTTAGTATATTAAATTACATTACTATAAATAGTGGCATGTAAATAGAATGTACATGTAAATTACCCAATAAATTATGCTTCCAATGGCATATCAAGTGACTAGATTCTACTACGAATGTGCAGTTATATAGAGTGGGTCAAAAGTACGTTAGAACTTTAAAAATTCATAAAACTCGAAAAAATAACCAATATAAAAAATGGTTTGCAAGTTTAGTATTGGTAGTCAAGGGACTTTTTTAAAGTTAAGAAAAAAGATTTAAAAACAGCCGACAGATGGCACTGGTACGATTGACAGCTGGAAATACGCAAATGAGACAGGCGATCATAAATACTTAGGCTCTTGATCCAGAATTAAAGTCTTGCCATGAACTTTTACCTTTGGATACCTGAGAGAGAGAGAGAGAGAGGAAGAGAGGAATTTGCGTCATGGGTTCACTCTAAAATTGAACAGAATCCCTCCTAGTTCTTTAACATCTTGTGGACAGATGAAACTCATTTTTCGCTCCATGGCGACGTTAGGACACATAACTGTCGCTTCTGGGCGATTTTCTAATAAAAATGTATGAAATCTTTCTAAATCCCTTTTTCAAATTTGATAATACCCACTTTAGGCATTAAATCAGTATGCCAAATTTTATTTAGTTGTCTTTGTTTTGTAGTTATGTTTAGTATATTTATATAGCTGAACACACAAACATTTCTATGCAGGAATTTCGTTCAAAGTATGATAGAATCCACAAATTTGAAGAAGAGATCGCATGCAAAATTTCAGATTTCTAGAGCAAAGCGGTTTTGTGTTTTCATGTTCATAGACAACCATAATTCGAAAAATGAGTTTTTCGGTCTCAGTGAGGTTTAAATGTGGAAATTAATCAAATTGACTATGTTTTTTTTTGAAAATTACTGAATTCTCTAAAATAGTATATTAATATATTGCATACTATTCAATAATGTACTATGTACTATGTTCAAGCGAAAGTAACAAGTGTCAGATTACTAATAATACAAGACTTTTATATTATCATACTTTGATGAAAAAAAAAACATTTTTTTTACCCGAAAATCTGAGCATCAAATGCATACAGAATTCATAAGAAATATCACACAATTATCAACAAATCTGCTTGTCAACCTACTTCAAAATTGTGTAATAGTTAAGAATATTTTTCTCATATACGATTGTTATATCTTTCTAAGGAGAAAAACTGAAACAATAAAAGATTAAACATTTTACAACTAATTTTTATAAGTTGTATTAATAATTACTAATTAGATAGTTGGCATTGAATTTATAGATTATTATTCGATCTTAATTCAATGCATCACAGTTTGGATGACCATTTAGAATTAGTCATTTGGATGCATGCCATTTTCAGTTATTGTATAATGTACTATTTTTCAAGCAAATAATATAAAATTCTGATATAGAGAGACTCATCAATTTGTTTACATAATCTTATAAGAATAAATTACATGATTTTACAAAACTGTTAAGCAAATAAGGCGAATGGGAAAATATTTTCAAATTATTATACTAAGTAGTCAACATATTATTCTAAAATTGCTTATGCTTAAATATTTATAATATAAGACTATAAAACTTTATTGCTTTTTGCCGTATCTGAATTACAATTGTATATTATTTTATTTAGCTTAACGAACCTTTATGAATACAGATAAAAGCTTTACTGCTTCTATATTGATTATTTACATAATTCGTTCTTATTTACGGCATGTATTAACCTTAGGAAGAATTTAAAACTTTATATTTGTTTATGATATTCTTTAACAGTTATTGACGTCGCTTTAGTTTTGTCGTAATATTAGGAGATTTAAAATGAAAGCATAACTCTTGTATTAATCTATGCTCTTGAAAATTTCATTATTAAAAGGGAGCAAGGTATTTTAACAAAGAACACACAATAATATCATTTCAATGAAAAGCAGATTTTACAAAGGAAAATGTTCACTTGGAAATTTTCCGGATTTTTACCATTTGTTTAGAAGCTTCTTACTTCAAATATATGCTAAATATATTTGATATAAATTATATCAAAACATGAGCTTTAATTTATTTTGAAATTTTCTGAAATTGAGCAAGGATGTAATAGACTTAAAAGGGATTAAATATTCAGGTTTCATGCAACATTGTTTTTAGCAATAGTTTATTAGAATAAATAAAAAATGTATTAAATCATGTATATTAACAGGAAACGATGTTATACATTTAAATGGAAATGAAGTTGATCTAATACTCAGATATTATGCTGCCATAAAATAAATTTTGGATAAAAGGACTTCTACTCGAAATAATATAAGCCATTTTCGTATATTAGATTAACACAAAATAACATTTTATTGCACAATTGGACAACTTCTTATAGCAGTAAGATAAGCTAAACAACTTTCCCAAGCTTTAAACCACTTCTACACTTAATTTATTGTACCAACCCATTCTATGAAAATTGAATCATTTAAATGTTTCTTTGAGAAAAAGTTTTGAGCGAAATTTGTTCGTTTAAAATAATAAAGTGCCGTTAATAAACACTTATTAAGAAAATTATATCTCAGTATTGCCATCTAATTTATTTACTTGCCCTTAAAATACAAGATTTATATATTTTGTTTCAATAACTTTTACTTAGGACGAAAGTAATTTAACTATTTCTGTAGATAATCTATTCTTTAACATGGATTGTTTTTTCTAAATATATTTCTTTAAAATTGTTGATCATGTTCGTAAATTTGATCAGTAAGTTTTCGATTTGAGACTTAAGCACTAATATATTGCTTTAAAAATAATATATCTTTTGTAAGAATGTATGGTTTTCTATTTCACACACTGATAAGCATCTCATTATGAAAGAAAATTGATTTACTAATTTTCTGATTTTCTATGATTAAACATTTTTAATTTTTAACCTCAATTTGTAAAAGATTTATTGAAATAATTTTGTGAGAGAAATACTGGAAAAAAATGATGATGATCCGATGCTATTTTAAATTTCGATATTTTTATTTTCAAAAATTTTGAGTTTTTAAAAAATGGTTTTAGCTTCAGATAATCAAATTGTGACAACAGTTTTAGAATGCAAATAAAAAGTTGTTTCCATACAATAATTCTAAAAAAAATTGAAGTTTTTCAATAAAATTGGTACATATTTCAATTTTTATTATAATTGGGAAGCGAAATATGACAGAGATTACTGATTGATGAACACTCTTAATAATTATTTTTACCAGTAACAAAAGAATGTTCTTTAAATTCTTTAAAACTTTCATTAAATCGCGTCCAGGACGTCCTCTCTAACCACGATCCCAAAACTAATTTCTCACATCAGAATATAGACAAAAACATCTTACTTGAAAAATACTCTAACACTTCAAAAAATTATATTTTATACTTAATTGATTTACATTTTTATCAGAAAACCGTTACAACATGTTTTAGATAAACAAAATAGTTTCAAAAAATAAAATTGTGTTATGCTTTACTAAAGAAATAATTTTAAGACAATTGATAATCCATCAACTGAATTACAAATTTTAGGTTGAAAGCAAAAGAGTGAATAATGAATTATTTCTCGTATAATAATAAACATATTAAAAAAAGGAAATTTTCAAACCCCTCAATTTTTACTAACTTTAGAAAATTTAATACTATTTAAATAGACTGGTTTGGAAAAAAATAGCTCTTGAAAGCTGTTTATTTATTAACTTTTCTTTTATTTCAGGCAATTTCACGTTTTTTTTTCTTGCGGACGTAACAGTTTCTTGCCTACACAATCAAGTTTTATGAGCGAACGCACTTTTAATTTATTATTAAATGCTGAAGGCAAAGAATGTCGAAGCTTTAACGAAAAGGGTAGTGAATGCCTTTTGTGTATTTCATGCTTTAAAGAGTTTTAAGATTATCGTAAATTAGAAGTCACAAGATAAAACTAAAGTTAAGATAAACATTTTATTTTGTCCTTTTCTGTTTGAGATGATATTTTTTCTCTATTAGTTTTGTACTTCCGTAAGTATATTCTCTTAATCTGGGAATTTAATCCAGGGAGACAATAGAGGGGCCTATCACAATGTTAGATGGAAACCTTAATTTTATACATTAAAATTCATAATTTGCAAAAAAAAAAAATGCTATTCTTTCATATTGCTGTTCACTTAGATAATCAGTTGCAATTTCGATTTTATAAAAAGGCAAAAAAAAAAATGAGAAATTGAAAATTTAAGAGCAATAAAGAAGCGTTTTGAATACGAAATACATTTCTTTGTACCCAGCTGTATGTATACGTAACATTTAGCTTTCCTGAAGAATGACAGATCTCAGGAAATAAATGCTTTCAAATGTTGCTGATTTATACCATATGTAATTTTATTATTGGATTTGCTACAGAAGACTACAAAAATTCTTTCCGAATTTCTGGCCTCCTTGTTGGGAATATATTTGCAATACGTTTCAGTTATTACACTCTGCAGATTCTTATTTCCCTGGGAACTAACGGGAGAATGAGACCTTTTACAATGCAGAAACTGACAGATATAGGTCATTCCAAAAACGACAGTGTAAAGGATATTTCAAAGTAATTACTGACATCTACACAGCATTCATTGACATCATGGACACCTAGGGTTGCATCTTGATCAGAATCTGGACATATGCAATCGGATCCTGTTTCAAATAGAGTCAAGTTAGAGGAGAGCCAAATTACTCTTCTTTAGTGAGAAATGTAATTCGTCCATCAATCATCAAGTTTGTTCAACTCGTCAGTTGGAATTGTAAGTTGGTGGGTCATTTTACAGAATATCGCTAATTTGTTTCATTTTGTACAGCAGTGAAATAGTTACCGATTCATTCAATTATTTTTTAGTGACTTTGTGTCTAAATTAATGGCGTGGCTATACTTTCTCAAATGTGGTTTCAAGCAGATGGACATCTCCTTACCACACGTCAGTTTTAAGGATATCTTAAAACTGACAAAGTAAATCCAAAGGCTTGTTGAACTTTCTCCTAAATTGTCTTATTTGAAGTCTCTCAATTTTTTTATTTATTTAAGTACTCGCTTTTGTAGACGTAGACCTTTGCCTACGATTATAAGAAACTTGTCCTTATGCCATATGTTATTAACCGAATCACCTTTACATAAATATTATCGGAAGAATGCACCTCGTATAGATATTGATGATGTTCATTTTAAACAATTTTTTTAAATACTACAATAAATGTATCATATAAACATTTAAAAAAGATAAGAGTTAATAAATACAGTACTGTATAATTCTGAACTTATGATATATTATTTTTAAAAAGTACCGAAAGAAACCAGTTTGGTACATGAAAATGCTATCAAAGTCTATGAAGTTGCTTTGTAATCCATTACCAAATTGTAGATAGAAACGTTATACTTTGCTTTCTTATAACTGAGCGTAAAAAAAAACAATTTACTTAATAGTACTTTTTCACTTTGAAGTTCGTATAAAAATTATTTGTTGCCACGTTTTATTATCGATACATATTGAAACAAAATATTTTCACACTACTGATTTAATCTATCTCTATAACTGAATATTTATGTTTTGTTGCAATATTTAAAAATATAAACTTTTGTCCTAATTTTTGAAGTATCTAATACATAAAATACATTAAGTAGTAATTCTTCGCAATAAAAATAATAAATTATCAGTAAAATATTTGATCGCTTATAAGGTAAATTAACGAGTGTTTTCTTAGTCCGTAATAAAATCAATTGCAAACATTTTGGGAGCTCTCTTTCGAGTATGCATTGCTCTTTGCCACACGGGTCAATCATTATCTTTTGGTCAACGAAAATTTCATGCAATGGGCTATCATTAAATTTTGTCCGTGCAGATATCGGAAGGAACGAGACTGTGATATTATGGCTAAAGAGACCAGAAGAAAAAGAAATGCTGATAGCGAGTTAATTCTTAGCTTAACTCAGTAATATTAACGTCCCGTTTTAAAACAACATTAGGATTATTTTGGGAATGATATCGTTATTTTGAAATACGGTCAGATGTCTTGGCCAAAAACTCAGATTTCACTCCTCTCCAAATTTCTGCTCAACACCAACGGAAGGACGTTTGAATCGACTAATTTGACGTGCACCAGATCCGCTTACACGACTGTTCTTCGACGGAATCGGGTCTCTAACCTGGAACCCTCCAGTCCCGAAATCGAGACCTTATCATCAACCGATCTTGGTCACAGGAAATGCCTAGCAAAAGATGTTTTAAACAATATCTGATTAACAACAATGGCAAAACAAATGAGAAACTTTGGACAGCTCGAATTTTCTCTGGATTTATAATAAAAATTATGCTGATGAGTGAATTTAATGATTTTTGCAGGAATCAATTACTTTAATGGGATTTCCATATTTTATCTAAGCAGATTTTTGGGAAAGAGTTAAAAAGAACAGATATGGTTTAGATTATATCATAACGCAATATATTTATAGACTTCCATGATTTTTCTCTTGCCGTGAAGAATATTCTTCAAGAAGCTTCCACCAATTTGAATCATTGATATCGATGGTTCAACACTGTATCAAAAAGAAACTAATAATTCGAGTGGATTGTTTAGATAACTCAAATTATAGTGCCTGCCAACTTGGAGGATTGTAGATGTTTATAAAATGGTTATTGCTTTTTATGTGTGATGATTAAAGGCAATCTTTTTTTGAGAATCTGGACCATAATTTTAAAAATGCCGAAACGGGAATACGGTCAGGGTAGGTGTAGATATTATATCATGTACTATGGCGATTGACCAAGATGGGAGATTTTGAGATCTTCTGTGAAGGTTGTAGCTTCGTCCAGTGACTTCTTTTGAGGTTTATTTTCCGATGGTTTTATAAAGAACCGGACTCGAAGGTTAGAGGGGAGATTACATTTTCGGATACATTAGTCTTTTTGTTTAGACAGTGTAAAAGAACCATCGAACATTATTTAAACTTTTTTTATTTATTTATGTCTTCACTTTTTATTTTTTATTTTTTCCAAAACCTTTTTCTTAAACCGGTATTTAAATATTTTTTTCATGTAATGTAAACTGAAAAGAGGAACATATGCATTATATTCCTTACTAAAGAAAATTAATTTTATTCTGTGAATTTTTAGCTTATTATTTCATGCAATTATTGTGCTTAAGAATTGTTTGATGAAAGTAAATCATTAATGGTGATCAATAAAACTCTAATTTTTGAAATTATTATTTACGAGAAAAATCGAAGGAACCAATTTCATTCCAGAACAAAAGTATTTATGAAACGTTTTCGAATTTTATTTTTTTAAAGAAAGAAACATTTCTATAGATACGTGTTATTCGATTTTTATTGATAGATATATTATGAATTCCATTGCCATTTTATTTTGGATATTAAAAATAGTAAAAATGATCATAGTAATCATACATTAAACCATTTCCATACTTACTTATATCAGCAGCTTGTATTATCCAGGAATAAATTTATTTTTAATCTTTCTTTGAAAGAATTTGAATGATCGAGAATATTAATGAAACAAAGAATTGAGTCATATTTTTTTATCATTAATTTTCTAATAAGTGAAAAAAAATGAAGAAATTTTAATACACATAAAACAAAATGATTTAAACACAAAACAAAATTAATATATTTTAGAATATACTATTTTATAACATAATTTGGATTTTTGGAATTTTTATTTATAGTTGGGAAATTGTTTAATTTGGAATACAATACTTTATAAAACTTTCTTTTAAATTAGCACCATTATTTTTGTTGATTTAACATTCATTTAATATCAGGTTTTAAGCTAAATAACGCAAAGATATGATAATTTCATTTTACCGAAATAAATAATTTATCTGGCAACACAGAATGCTGCGCTTTTCGTATAATATAATAGATATTCACTTATGTTTTTTTTTTTGGTGATAAATTTTCATGAGCTTAAGAGCAAGATCGATATATAGTTTGGCTTTTTTAATTTCCCTAAAAAACATTTCTGATAAAAAATGAATAAACACGTATATGATTTTAAGACTAATTAACAATCACAATAAATGTAATTTTTTTTTCATATTTGATGTGTTTTTAAATTTTTATAATTAGTTTCTATAAATATAATGATATTTAAATAGTGTTCTTTTGCTAATTCCTGAAACACGCAATTACCTAATATCTATATATATTAGTTTCTTCACTAATTAGAACCTTACATTTGCTCACAGTTCATTTAAAGTGATATTAAAGTGAAATTCGCAATGCTAAATAAATATAAATAATTAAGTATAAAACAATTAACAGCCATTTTATCATCAAAAATAAATTATTATTAACAAACTAAAAAATAAACTTGAATGTTATTTTTTCTTTTCCTTAATGTAAAAAAAAAAAAAACATCTTTAACTATCAACTTTATTATAATATACAAATAAAATTTTTTACATCACTAATGCGTATAAAATTATTATTTAATAGTTGCCAGTAATAATGACAATTATTTTTGTAAAGAAATGATTTTCAGTAAGATATATTATTGCAAAAATAGTGTAAATTATCGACTTTCTATAATTTATATCGTAATCGAAAAGTTAATTTGGTATTCTCTTATATATCACCTGAAAATTTTACTTTCTACTTCTTTTGATTTATTTAAAAAATTTTCCTTTTCCTTTAAATTATTCTTATCATAAATATAATTTCTTTTACTCTCATGAAGGATTTGAACTTTCATAAAGAAAGGGGAAAAATCAAATTTTAATTTCCTAGGAACTTACTTTTGTCACTAATAAACATTTTGTGGCAGAAAATAATTCATAAGAGAATGGGGGAAGTATCATATTATATATAAAATTTTATACTGAAATAGGTTATAATCCTCTTCATTTTGAAATGAATTGCGATAATTTCTTTTTTTCCAGTTGCATAAAATGCATATATATATGCATTTCAGTAACTATAGTTATATGTTATAGTTACTGAATGTTAAATGCACCGAAGTTAATTGTCTTTTATTTAGGAGTGGAAACTGATAATACAACATTTTTTGCTTATAACCTCATGGGCATAAAGAATTTAGGTACGAACAAAAAAATACAATTTTGTATTTACTGCATTATTCATAAATTCTACTCTGCAGCAATATCTCTATCAATAATAATGGAGAATGCTCCTTTGTCAGGATGCGTGAACTGTCGCTCTACATTTATTAAACTTCACATCTGCTTAATATCACATGACATATTACGCTAAATACTAGAGAAAACAGTTTTTTTTTCAGAATGGAATGCACGGATAAAAATTATTGCGAGTTCATTGAACGTTGCTATTCTTCGCTGCAGTGGCATGCTTTTAATTTTATTTGTTGACGTCTACTGCATCAAATGAAATTACTTTATTTTTTTTCCTGCATTGGTAGGAGCTATAAATTCCGCTATAGAGCTTTCTGAATTAGACTATATAACAACAAAGGAACAAATTTTCCTTGATTTATATAGCAAACGATTTGCAAAAATTGATGTAATTTTTAGTCTTTAGTGACTTGTTCAGAATAGAATTTTTTAAGTGAAACAAGAAGAGATAAAAATAAATTTTCGGCGTTTGGGATATTTACTGTCGATTAATGAATCTAATTATTTGCTTTATTAACAATGAAAAATACCAAAAACTCTTAGTTTAAATTTATCGATTATTGTTTCAAATGGTTCTCAATCTATGAAAAACAACTGTCGGTGTTATGATTAATACCCCAAAAGGCTAAAAAAATGCAAAGAAACACCATATAAATATATTTAGTATAAAGTCAGTGAGGGTAATTGGAAATAATATCTACCCATCAGTAACACCTTAGCTCACTAGGAAAGTTATGCATTCTTTAAGCAATTTGCTGCTTCTTTCCAGTAGAGTTCTTTTAGTTGTCACTGCAATTATAAAAAAAATGAAACACAAACTTTTCTTAAAATCATTGTTAATTTCCTACATCTGTTATTTTCAAAATAAGTTGCTAAGTTGCCCATTTCCTGTATCTGTAGAATATAACAGTTTAATTTTAATTTTAGATTTTATCCTAAAAAATAGAATAAGGTTTTCAATTAATCTTGACATTTATTGTCAAACAGTAATTAAAAGCAGGATTTTATTGTAATAAAAACCATATATTTTATATGAGAAGATAATATTTATAATTTAAAATTATTTATTTTTTGTTAAGAGTTAATATCCTACCCCATCAATATTATTAATTAGTTCATGCGGAAGAAACAATTGATATATTTATAGAATTATGTGATATACATACATAATAATTTTTGTACATGCTAAAGCTATTTATTAATAACAATTTAATATAATTGCTAATACGTTGATATACACGCCTTTAAAAATGACAAAAAGAAAAGCAACCGTTATACTGAAAGAAAAATAAGAAATAACAAGAAAAGGGAGGTTTGGTGGAGATGGATATAGAACAATATTGTATCATCCATGATTTGATTTTCAACAAATATGCATATTTGTATCATTTATATTTTAAAAGTATAAAATTGATAGATAATTGCACGTTTGTTTGAGAAATTAATGGAGTTCATGATGTTCAGCTGAAAGTAAGGATGCTGAATGTAAAGATACAAATTCGAATAAAGCAAAATTTGATTCGGTAGTTAATGATAGTTTATCATTGCGGAAAATTAGATAAAGGTTATACTACTAGATCTTGTTGCTCAGCAGATTTCTTTAGGTAGCGTAAATATCGGTGAGAAATTGAAGTTCGATTGCTCTATTTGAAAAGACAGCTCTGTTTTCTGCGATTAAATTCAACCATTAGTCTTTATAATTTTTTAGCTACTGCAAAGGTCATTTTTACAGAAATAAGCTAAAAGGCACATTTACTCACACACACTCATAAGTAATTGAAAGCATTCCATGTTTATAATAGTGATAACATTGAATGCTTACCAAAGTAAAAGAGTTTGATATATAGCATAATACGTATGAGGTTGAGCATGTATTCCTGAAATTTTTAACGCTTTTCATTTCTTTAAATTCATTTTTTCCTTTACAGGAGTTCCTTCGTGAAAGATTTTTGGTTTTATAGTTATAACTAATAAAGACTCAATCCCAGGAAAAAAAAATCTTTTTCTGGAAGTATAAAGCGGTTACGTATAAGATTCTACGTATGCAACTTAAATATAATCTTTAAAAAAATATAATACACATAATACAAAAAAAAATGCTTTGAAGGAAGCCTAAAATACAATATAAATATAATCTCTAAAAATATTGATAAAATTTCTGCATCTTATCAATTATTTTTTTTCGTTTACTGTCTTTGAATTAACCCTTAACTGGGAAGGTGAAAATTTAGGACGTAACTGGGGAGGTGCGGTCTACGAAACCGCATTTTCTTTACACTCGAATGAAATTTTCTAATGAAAATATTAGATTCAAAATCAGCCAATACATTCTGCACACATTTTTCTTACTATATAAATATGTTTTAGAAATTTTTCAAAATATTTTATCATTGAAAAAACTAATTGTGTCTGAACATATATTTTCTTCTCAAATTACATGTTACAATAAATAATATTCTAGAAAAAATGTATTACTTTTTACTTTTAAAGTTATATTCATTTTTCCAGCGTAAAAAGGTATATAGAAAACAATATAATGGAAAATTCATCAATTATAGGAAACATGAAAAATATTGACAGTGGATAAAGTTGACCCTTTTTTTGATCGGCAACATATCCTTGCAGAAACTTGTGGACATTCATAGCACGGTTTTCGAGGGTTCATTTCACGGTTTTCATTTTAAACATGCAAATTAAGTTTTAGGATAAAAATCAGCCTGTAAATTTTGTAGATACTTCTTTTGATGTATATATGCATATTTTAGAAATTTTTCAAAATACATTATCATTAGAAAAAATTTATTATATTTGAACACACATTTTCTTCTCAGAATACATATCACAACAATATTCATTCTAGAAAAAGTCTATTACTTTTTACTTCTTTAATCACTTTTATATATAAAGGTATAAGAAAAAACACAATGAGAAATTGGATGGTTAGATGAAAAATAAAAACATAGACATTTTGTAAAACTGACCTTTCTTTTTTTTACCGGGATCATTTCTATGCAGAAACATGAGAACATTCAAGGCAAAATTTGCGAGTACATTCTAAGCATACAGGTTTCTTGCAATATATGCATAAATATGTAGTTTTCCTCTTTTTCTTTGCTGGACATAAATTGCATGTTTTTCTAACCTCCAGCTTTGTTTCATCTAGGATGGTCAAGTGCTCCTTTACCTCTGCATCTCTTCATAAAATGCGCTTTATTGTGAAACGCAATTCCTAATTCATTCTTGGATTTCCCATTCTTCGCCTAATTTTCGGAAAAACTAATTCTGTTGCTAGTGTTTTTAAAAAATCCAATTTATTCAAAACCGAATTTACAGAAGAACTTTGGTACAAAATATATGTACTCATATCCAAGAGTCTGTAAAAAATAGCCATAGGCCATCGCCTTGTTCGTCTGCTGCATGAATAAATGGAGCACTTTTTATCTAATGAATCGACTCCGCCTTTGGTTCGATTATAAAAAGATACAATTTCAAGTTTTTCAGTTTCTGGGTCAATTTCTTTCGAATGATGCATTGATGACATAAGAATTACAGATTTTCTTTTTTTAGAGACATATGATATTATAGTAATATCTTTTGTGAATCCATATATTGAGGAATTCACTTCCCGTGATTTATTTGGTAGGAAATCTTTGGGGATGTCTCTTTTATTTTTATTTAACGTGCCAACATATGTCAATCCCTTGTTTTTTTAACTCGGAAATAAGCTCAACTGAAGTAAACCAGTTGTCAGCTGTTATGTTTCTATTGGGTTTGAAGATAGGTTTACTCAATCTTAAAACTGCCTGAGCTAATTTATTGTATTTTTAAAAATTTTCTTCTAGGCCAATGCCATCCGAATCTTTGCCGCGATATAAATAAGCGTTATATATATAATTATTCCGAGCATCTGTTAAACGTGATCTACCTCTGAAACCAGTGAATATTTCATCTATGCAAACACAAGCACCTACAGTATAAGATTTTTGGGAGTTCAAAATAAACGAATTGAGCGTGTCAGAAATCAGTGCTGCAGGATCAGACCTTTTGCGAATGTCTCTATCTTGTGGATCATCAAATCTTAAACTTAGCAACAAAAATTTAAATCTCTTTATAGACATAACTACTCGAAAAATGTCTCGTCCAGTTCCATCAGTAGCAAAGAAACACTCAATATCTCCATGGTTTGATTTGAAAATAGATGTGTATATAAGTAATCCGAATCGAGCCTTTAATTCTTCCAAGTTCGTATTTGCTATTTCGCTTTTTGTTGGATCAGAAAAACTGAGTCTTGATTTTTCAATTTTGACATTTGTCCATTTCACAATATTCTGTAGCATTTCATCTGTAAAGAGAAGTTCCCAGATAGCTTTAGGAATTGTTTTTTCTCCTAATTTTTCATAAGAGAGCAGTCATGGAAGTCGAATGATATTATGAGCAGGAGTTCTAACATTTCGTTTTGGTTCAACGGATGGCCATTTAAAACGGTTTTTCCATAATAATAATTCTTACATGAAGAATTTTCACTTTCCTGCTGATCTTCCTCTTCAAATTTGGATAATTCAGAATCAGTCGAATGAGAACTTTCATCGAAAAAAATCTTCTGTACTTTTATCATCATCATCATTTAACTCACTTTCTGCTTCATTTAAAAGCCTCTGGAGCTCTGCTTCATAACGCGGATCAGTAGGTTGAATAATACTCCGAGGCCGAAGTTTCAGCGCCATCTGCTAAGCCTTGTTTATCACTGGGTCACTAACAGGGAGATGCGGTCTGAGAGACGTCGCTAAAAGAAATAACTGAATTATTTAAAAAAACCATCTGCTGAAATGGGTTTGAAAAAGCGCAGGTGTATTTACGGTCATGAGATAGGTAGCTACAGGGTCAATCCATTCAATTTAGCTAAAAATAGAATAAGGGTAAGTGAAAGTCCATCGCTAACAGTCTCACAGACCGCATGTCCCCAGTTAAGGGTTAATGAAGCGTCTCATCTTACTGAACATAACACTGATATTGTTTCAGTCGACTTTGAATATAAATATACCATCCATGAAACACTGATATTGTTTCAGTTGATTTTGAATATAAATATACCATCCATGAAACAGTTTTTATAGAAATTTCAATCCTAATATATCTGAAGACAGAGTAATTAATTATAATTTAAAAAAATTCCAGCCAACTGTAAAAGCAAAAAGACCATTCGTCAAAATGATCTGAAACATGAATATATATGAAGAAAAGGGAAGGACGGGAGTGGAATTTGGCTGAATTAAAACATAAATTAAAATTTTAGCAAAATATAGCGATTTAAACATCATGAAACGTGTAAGGGATTAGATTGCAGTAACATTGGCAACGCAATTGGCTGCCGAACTGTGCTGGTTTAATAAACATTGGTTGCCAAACTGTGCCGTTCAATAAGCATTTCTGCAGTGATTTTTTTATGAGAGGTCGTTCAGCTGTTGTGAGACTCTTTGTTGAATGTCCATTCACCATAACAAGATGCTTCTCATTGGATAAGAAAAATGAAATATGTTTTCAACTGTCACGAACTTTAATCAAATATTCATCTAAATATTAGTCGAATTTCTGTTCAATCAAGGAAAAGCCTATTCCACAGTAGATCGAAATTTATTTATGATGATATGAGTTGTTGAACAATGAGTGTTTCCAATTAAATTAAATTTCTATTTGAACCTCTGAACAACGCATATTGTAAATGTTTTTTCAGCTAGAAATCACAAGGATTAAGCATTAAGATTAGGGGATTTGGCATAAAATTTTCTGAAAAATGACAGGAGATATGTTGTCTTTTGTTTCATCGATGGACTTTCAACTAAGTGCAATTAATGCCGAATGACTTGGAAATCGCGTTATGATTCTTATAGTATTTCAGTAGAAAATCAATATAATCATATATATTGAGCTATAAAATGTTAATTTAACTTGAAATTTTGCAATGGCACTCATATTCGAACTCAAGTACCTTTCATGACGTGTAAAGTGATATCTATTGATAAAATTATGAAAATTTTCTTTTTCTTCTCTCATAACTTTCATCCATTTTTCGTCAATTTCAAGTGATTCTGACCAGTGACCTTTTTTGTTGTTATTATTAAATTTCATTTCGTTTATAATCGCCTTGTAATTGTACCAAACTCCGATTCAGCACCGTTCATTATAACTAAGAATTTGTTTTTCATTATTTTCTTTTAGTACGGTAAAAAAGAAAAAAACTCACGAGTAAGGTAAAATATTTTAAATGTGGAATATAAATGATTATCTAAAGAAATAATTTTTATCTAAAAATTATTTTGAAATTAAGACGTTATTTTTGTTTATGTGATCAAATTCACTTTACGTTAAATTAGTTTTTCAAATGTTGTTTTAGCGCAGGTCAATTGTTTTGAACCAATACTAATTCTTTGGTTGTATCAGTGTTTTTTAAAATATTTTTTATAAGTAATAAAATTAGCAAAATGAAAAAAAAAAATTGCACAAAAGATATTTTTTCATTCACTGTAAAGCTAAAGCAATTAAAAATAAAAATCTTCATGCCAGTAATTCTTAGAAGTAGCAAAAAAATTGTTTTTTAACTAAATTGACAGCTAATCCTCAATTAATTACCCGGATAAAAATTTTCGTTTACAAATTATTCATACTTAACAAAGGAAATTTTTTATTTTCAACGGCTATTTTTTTGTAACTCTTGAAAATAAATTTATTTGAGATGCAAATGAGGTTTAGTGTAGAAAGACTTTGTTAGTAACAACCACAAACTGGATTACCTCACCTCCCTTGGCATCTCAGATTTTATTGAACAATTATCACTGTAAAAGCAGAAAGCGGAAACTAAAAGGTAGGCTTTAAGCGTCATCACCAGTGCAAAAATAAACTTTTCCATAAGAGGAACAGCTCGTCTTTAGAATAGAAGTAACACGATTAGAATAATTTGTTGAACGAATTATGAGCTTATGCGTAAGAGATTGAATTGAAAATAACCAATATTCCTTGCGAATAGGCTATTGTTTAAAACTTTCTAGGGATAAATTGTAATAAAAAATATCTTGTTTCATTCATTTAAAATTTTTATATTATTCAACAACAAAATAGATAATTATCGTTTTGTGAATTCATAGCTCATTATTTTACTTTATTTGCTCAGATTTTTCAACATACGTTTATAATTGGTATTTCGTTGATTTGACTTTATTTTTTAAGAATCATTTTTTATGAGTAAAAGATGTCAATGAAATTTCTTTATTCTTTGTCAAAAACCTTCTTTTATTACATACAATCTTGTATAAAAACGATACCATTCAAAAATGATTTGAATTTGTTTACTGAATCTCTTGTTTGTTTGTTCTCTGCTTTTTACAATATAATTTTTTATTTTGAAAAGAATGTAGTGTATGCAAAATATTATTATTAATTGAAAGCAACATTGAACAATTCTCCAAATTTTCTGTTTCATTTTAGTGATATTTTCCTTCGTTAATCTATTACTTTTGTTAAAATGAAATGCATGTGACTAGATAACGACGAAATTCTCCTCATATACAATTAAAAAAAAACCCATTTTGAGCTTTTTTAAATGCATCAAACATTAAGAAAATAAACAGAATCGTTTGAAATAATCCGCCGGAAAACGTTAACCCTAGCCTTATTACTGTTGGGAGAAAAAAAAATACTGAAGCCTTATTCATTTGGCGGTGGGGAAAATGGAAGATTTTTTTGGCGGAAAAGTTGGCAGTGGGGAAATGGAAGATTTTTTATGCGGGAAAGTTAGTTTTTAATTAATAATTAAAATTCTAATTAAAATTTCAAAAAAAGGGACCCCAGGTGCACATTCCCGACCTCTAAGGTATACATGTACCAAATTTGATAGCTGTATGTCAAATGACCTGGCCTGTAGAGCGCCAACACACACACACACACACACACACACACACACACACACACACACACACACACACACACACATACACACACACACACACACACACACACTCACATTGAGCTTTATTATAAGTATAGATAATCAATAATACTTATTGTAGAAATATGCTTCTATTACATTTCTGCCAATGATATTCGTCTGAGACTTAAACTGTCATTGTAATAAAAGTTAATTGCTTATATGAATTATTAAGAGTGTTTTCTTACTAGAAAATTTCTTTTAATCCCCATAAAATTTGCATGAATTTTGGTGATCAATTAAGAAACAAAGGATTGATCCGCCTAATATCGGCCTATCTTGACAATCATTTTCGAAAAAAATCCTACATATATATATAGGATTTTCCTATATATCCTATATATATATATATATATATATATATATATATATATATATATATATATATATATATATATATATATATATATATATATATATATATATATATATATATATATATATATATATATATATATATATATATATATATATATATATATATATATATATATTTCCTATACATATTCGCAAATATATTTTTTTTATTTTCACAAATAATTCTAGAATCTTACCTATGAAAATATTCCTTAAGGAAATCAATCGAAAAGTCTTTTCATGGGCTTTACAGTGAAAAGTCTAACTAGCTCATTAATAAAATGCGATGTTTTTTTTTCTGCAAGGACACACGACCAACAAAACACAACCAATAAAGCTTACTCAAGGTCAGCACTTAGGATTAGCAGCATTATACATGAAGGAAATCAAAAAATAAAAATAAAACCACAACAGTACAAAGTGCTTAGAGAGAACTTGCAGCTGAAAGCTTTTGTTTTGTTTTGCAGAAGAAAGACTACATATGTCTTTCAACTAATCTGCTAATCTCAATTGACTCAATACTGACAGACTCAAGTCTTTCTTCAGGGATTTTATACTGTGTCAGAATCGCTGTAATTTGAATTCTAATGAAGCTATCACTATGATTCTTGTAGTTTCTGGAATCTTCGATGTTGTCGCCAAAGTTGGTGAATTGACAAAGGGCCACCAACGCTAAGGGATAATTTCTTCAGACTCCAGTCCGCATTCCTCAGAGCTATTTGTAAAATAATTTTCCTTACTAGAAGACTTACTACTCTAGGAAATAGTATTATAAATTTGTGATAGGACATAAAAATAGGTAGAACAATAGATTTTAGTAATGAGATCAGAAACGAACGTCAACTTAATTTTATGCATTTCTGTTGTACGCATATTTAGTAAGGGTACAATACGTAAACAATTGTAATCATTTATTTAGTAGGCTGCATTTAAAACATTAATTAATTTTTCAGATATTTTTAGATATTCAGTATTCAGTATTCTTTTAACTTTTCAAAAACAGATAATTTCACTCCTTTTGTATTGTGATGTGCGTTCCTAAATGTGAAAATATAATTAAGAGAGCATGTCCAAAATGGTTCTTAGTCATTCTTGTATATGTAACATTCATAAGTTGTGTTACAAAGAGGGGGTCTGGAATTAAAGGTAAAATACTTATACGAATAAAAGTTCTTGTCTTTGTATTCTGTAAAAAAATTTTAATGGCTAATTTTAAATGATATTGCTTTAAGTAAATGTTCTTAAAGATTTATTCGTTGAATAACTGTCGATCATTCATTGCAAAATAGAATAAAATGATGTGAAAATATAAGAGCTTAAAACCAAAAGTATTTAGTATAACATTTGGTAGTTTGGGAAGTTCTTATTTCATATATTTGTTAATTTAATAGATATAATTAATACAGAATATTTAAATATTTATTACAATAAACAAAGAAATGGCAAAATTTAAAAAAAATCATAAAAATACAGTTCGTATAAAATAAAATATTTCACATGAGGTTAAGAAAATTAATCAAAGAATACTTAATGATTTACCGGCATTTTAATGTAAAATTGATAATAGCCTATAATTAACAGAATACAGTAGACTCCCGCGCCTGCCACACAAAGTTTTTTTTTTTTTTTTGACTGATTTTTTCAAAAAGGTGCAGTTTTACAGTTATGCTTTTGTAATTAAATAATACATTACAGTATTAAAACAGTAAATATATATTCATTTTTCTGTGTATCGTTGACGCCCCTCGTAAATACAAAGCACTTTTCTGTTTTCATTAACAAAATGCATTTTAGGTTAGTTTTGAGTGATATACTAAAATATTAAGCGTTAGTTAAACATTTCCTGCTGTTTATTTTACGTTTTATTGTACATAAAACGATTTTTCAAAGTTGGAATGACTTTTCTTTTTTGCTATACCCATTTTTAGCTTTTTTCGGATTATCCGCGATTTTTGTTATCCGCGGCGGCCGCGCCACCCAATTCCGCGGATAATCGGGAGTGTACTGTATTTAAATATTTATTACAATAAACAAAGAAATGGCAAAATTTTAAAAAAAACACTAAAATACAGTTTGTATAAAATAAAATATTTCACATGAGATTAAGAAAATTAATCAAAGAGTACTTAATGATTTACAGCCATTTTAATGCAAAATTTATAGTAGCCTATAATTAACAGAATATAAAGCAAGATCTTTTTACCATTTGCAGATCGTTAGTTATATGCTTATTTTATGATATGCATCTAATTAAGTGAAGTTCAGTAATTTATCTTTTTGTTAAGAATATTACATGTTGCACTATTATAAGGCAAAAGACAAAAAGTCAACGATTCGAATTTTAAGTCTATGAAGCTGACTTGGGCATCATATTATAATTGAGAGAGAATTTTCTCGTTTGAGAAACAACACTTCAGAGATTTATAGAAGCAAATTGAGTGCACGAATGACATCCGTATTCGTTTTCAAAATATGATATATATATATATATATATATATATATAGGGCAGGAACTTTCTGAAACAATATTTAGAGGATGTGATTTCCCGGCAACTTCCTTGCATATTTTGTAATAAATATGCTTATGTAGTATTAAAGTCACGCTGATTGATAAAAATAGAGAGAATAATATGGCGAGCAATAGAGAGAAAGAGCGATCATCGGCAATTACTATTTGGGGATAATTGCTTGGATGCGGAAATATGTAAGCCCCAAAACCTCAAATGTGGATTTTGGACGCTCTCTTTCAGACAGAATATAAATTTAAATTGAATACAAAACTGTAGTTATAGTCACAAAATCGCATACTAAATTTCCTATATTTTAGCCAATACATTTTTGAGTTATCGTGCATACAGTTTTGTAGAAATACAGACCGACAGATGGTCAACTTCTTGATGGATTTCATTTTAAATTTGACAATTATCTAAATTTTAGATTTTTAATATTTGTATTAAATTTCATTAATCTAGCTTCCTTTGTTTAATAGTTAACATGTTAGACATAGAGTTTCCGAAATACCGGAAGACATAGATTTTCTTTTAATGGATTTCGTTCAAAATTTGAAAAAAAGGCTACAGATTTAGCATAAAGATTATATACTAAATTTCAGCGGCGTACCTCACAGCGTTCTGAGTTCCTTACAGTTCATAGACAGACAGACGTAATTCCAAAAGTATGTTTTTAGGATTCATAAAGGTCTTAAATATGGAAAATCGTCAAAATTTCGAGTTCGTTTTTCGGACGATTGCAGTACTTACTCTCTTTATACTTGTATAAAAAAAAAGTAAAAAAAAAAAGAAAAAAAAGATTGCATTTTGGTGCGATTTATGTGTAAATTATTAATTTAATACAAATCCTGACTGTACGAATATAATAGTGGAACATTCGATCAGTAAATCTAAATATTGAAAGAAGTAACGGATCATATTTAAATTCCAAATTTAGCAAGTAGAATTTAATGAATAAAAATAACTTGACAGTTTACAAATGCTTCTTTAATTAGATTTATTGATTTCATTCATATAAAGTATTTCTCGAAGATCACTACTCTTCAACTTAAATACTAGCAAATACATCAAAACATTTTGTGTCCTGAATAAAGTACTGTAAACTAAATCAACCAAAAGGCTAAATTAAAATATTCAGCACAACACTGTAATTAATAAAAGCTATTCATCTGAATAGACCAAATCAGTCTAATTTTATTAGCTTCTATAAAATTCTGAATACTAATTTCTTCTCTGATTCAGGTATAAACACGTGTAGAAAATATCTATAAGTAGAGATTAGTTGGTATAACTTAAAACTATTGCGTCAGTTTTCCCTCTTGTTTACTATCAATAAAAACATCCCAAAAGGAAAAATGAGGAAATATTTTTAAAAAGTGAAAAATTAATCAAGTAAGATAGTGATATGTTAATCAGCGGAAAAAAATGAAATGTCTTAATCTTTAAGCTTTCCTATGGCTCAAATGGAAATTTTTTTTTAAATGTGTAAATTCTATTTTTCGTAGTAATATTCAATAGGGCATAAAATAGTTCAAATTTTGCATTAAAAAGTTGATATTGCAGTGAATACATTCTATTTGATAAATTTCGAGGAGAAACACAAGAGTTTCAGCGGAATATTAAGAATTCTTTCCACTTTCGTTTTAAGTAAATATATTTTTTTATTTCTAAAATATATAATTTTAGGTAAACATGAAAAAAGAAGGACAAAATTAAAAAAAATACGCATATATTTTTTGATTTGTAAACTTAAAAAAAAAAGATGTATTTTACCATTTGTGCATTGTATATATATATATATATATATATATAATTCATAATGTTTTCCGAAAGAATTTCTTTTTAGACCAAAGTGAAAAACAAGTCACGTAATCAATTAGCATATTTCGTTTATCCAACTCTTTTTTTCTCATTTAAAATCCATTAGCGACTCTAACTTTTTAATTAAACTTTTCAAACTTTTGCTTTCTAATTAGATAAGTTTCAGCTTTGGAAAGGTGTTGTTGTTTTGATTCGGCAAAGAGTTTCAATTTATGATACATGCAATTTAAACGATAATTGTAAATCGAAATAATATGTTGGTGAACGATTTAATTTCAGATTATAATTTTAAAATTTTGATACTGTGAAGCATGAGTGACTTACTCGAACTATAGTTAAAACTTGAAATCCTTGAACGACGAATATTACATCTCCGTAAAATGTAGGTGCCTGAATATATAAAGAATGACTATTCAATAACTTCCAGAATTTACTACCGTAAGTCAATGGCTTTCATATTTCTAGCCGGTTGTAGAAGTTAAATAATCATGTTTCTTTTTATCTTTTCTTTAAATTGACATCAAAATGCAATCATAGCAGTTACAACTAAAATTATGTTTTATATCTTAGGTTAAATTTATTTAGTCTTCTAGTATTCCATTAAAATTTTTATTTTTAGAATCCAATTTTTCAAATTAAGTTTTAAAATCTAAAAATAAAAATAACTTTTTATTAGAAGGTTTTGTTTATAATCTTTACAGAAGAATAATATTAGAATAAATTCTTCTCTTGACTAAAATAAAATAATGCTCCTAAGCTGAAAATTAAATTTCCTTTTATTTAAAATTTGCAAAATATTTTATTAATACGTGTTCACATTGTTCAGTTATTTAGAGACTTTTTTAAAAATTACATCTTTTATTTTTAAGCGAGTTACTTTTGATATACAGGCTTGATTTAAACACATTTCTAATAATGTAAAAACAATTCCAAATATGTACATTCAATATTACCTTGGAAACAGTAAACTTTAAGATACAGATACTTCTTAGAAGACAAAATATGCCTTTTCATGGATCATTTTTAAATCTAAAAATATATCAATTATTCTTTAAAGTTATTATTTCGTGCTGACTTGGAAAGCAATATTTATGTTACCAAATAATTCCAAATTATATTACATCATTGTTGTAATCCGAAAAGTCCGAGCATGCAGAGAATTAAGTTCTTTAGGGTGAAATACCTTTCAATCGCTAAGGGCTTGTAATGTGGAGACAATATACCAGTTTAGTTAGCATCCTCGTCTTCTGAACTGATATCATATAGTGAGGGCTGCTTATTTGGAGTACTTATTAGACCCGTGTTTAAAGAATATCCACGAAAGAATGCAAGGAACCATGGTGCAAGATGATCTTGTACCTTGGATTATATCTTCATATAAATTGGATCACATTGTTGGCTGCGCTATTTCCAATCATGTTTCATTCTGATTCCAAATGCTGAGATGAGGAAATACCTAATCACAACTATACATCTTTAAAGTCTCATCACTAGTAACACTATTACAGTTGATAAACTTAAGTTATTTAAGTCACATAAGATGTGACTCACCATTCGATAATTTTGAAACATTCCTTCTTTATAAATAGTTTCTTCATCTATAGCTCGATTTTCTTTTTTCTCTTTAATAAATCAAATTTTATTATTGGCCATAACAAACTTATAATCTTGATTTCGAACATTCTTTGTCACTTCATTGTTTATCTTAGCTATTTTGCTTATATCCTCTTCTAAACAGATCTCTTGTTTTTCAGAAAATAATTTTATGATGTCATGCTGCACATTATATATAAATTTTTATTTTTCAAATTTTTTTTAAAAATCTATCGAATTTCTGAATTAATACAATAAAAATACTCTAAGTGAAATTTCCTTTCTTTTTATTTATTGCTCGCAGATGCATTTACTTATTTTATAGCTTCAAGATCAATAAAAAAGTTTATGATAGATAACATTAGGCATCTTAATTCAATAATCTGTGGTATAGAATAGATTTGTGATTCATGATTTAAGTAAATGACAGTTTATTACTCATATTTTTAGTTGCAGTCATCAGTAGCTCAGAATAGAGTTATGTCCGAACTTACAAAATCATGCTGGTTTATTTATTATGTTATAATGCATAAATTGGAATATAGAAATTCTCAAATAACTTACAAATTCTCTCAAGCGTTTGCAAATAAAGATATGTAATTCTTCAACCGCTTCTATCTCTACATAGAAAACCTGGCACTATTTAATATTTTCTTTAAAAAACAAAACCTGAATAGTAAGTGACAACTTTCTACTAGTACTAAAGAATATTTCCTTGAAATGCTTGCTAGAAAGAAATAAAGGGTTGTGATCTAAGATATTCTATGTCAAAGGTAAAGCAGTCTGCTTAGTGTTAGAATAGAGATTTAAAAATAATCCGAATAAAGCCAAATATCTAATTGAATACTTTTCTGTTTTATTTGTTTCATTTGTAAATCTGAATAAACTCAAACATCTAATTGTGTACTGTTTTTATTTTATTGATTCATTTATAAAATATTTTTAAAACACCCTTTTATTTGTATTCAGTAAAGAAAATTTTATATTAATTAATTCGTATTCTTTGGTTATTTAATTTGTAATTATTTATAATGAATATTATAGAATCTCGAGATACATTTTTATTAAATACATTACCAGATACATTTTTATTAAATGCATTAGTATAGCTATTATATAAAACTAATTAATTGTTGATTAAATGAATCTATTAAATTAAAATTAGTTTTCCAAAGTATATAAATTAGTGTCTTGCCATCAAGAATACGGAAATGCGCAAAATTTTAAAACTCCTGCATATCAGGATGTGAGAAAAAATATCAATTGCAACATTTCATTTTTACAAACATGGAAGTCACATTGCGTGCCACCTCGTAATTGAGGATGAGAAGCTTCCGGCATGGTGGTTGGTTCTCGTCATCTCAGTGGGTATACTAAAAAGTCGTGGGTCTAGCTCCTCCCATCGATGACGCGACGTACTTCCCAAGGGAAATTCTGTACCGTGGCAGATGATAGCCTTTAGGACTCAGTCACAGTTCCTGGAAGTGTTACTGTTGCAGCAGTTCTGTCATTCAAATTTTTCCGTGTGCTTTCAGGCGGGTTGGAGTAGCCAATTTAACTCTTTAACATCCAAGTACTTTTCAAGCGGCACTCCCTTTAACATCCAGATATTTTGTCGCTGGAAGAAATGAACTCTTCCAAGCTCAGAGGAGCTCAAGGGCAGTTACTCCCCGTGATCCGAAGTAATAAATCTGTCATCGTTCTACTTTGAACAATTGCTTTGCGCCTTTCCGACAACGAGTTGCCCTTTCTACCGACCTAAGAGTTTCATTCTAATGCATTTACATTTTTTAGTGTGAAGCGTTTCGCTCATCGACTTTTTGGAATACATTTTTTTTATTGCCAAATATTTTAAATTCATTTTATAATATAATTTAGAAAATAGTTTTTTTTTAAAGTTTTATTTTAGATTTCCTAACCACTTAAATCATTGAAATAAAAATTGGCATTAATATCAATCTCAAAAACGTCTGTATTTTTCCATCTTATTTTCAATAGACTTTTAGAATATTAATTCAATTTTTTGGCAAAATTAAATAATACGTCATATATTAGTATGCCATTTTTTTTACATAGTAATATATGATATACATAGTATATATATCAATGCAATTAGGCAATTTTTACGTAATATAGATGTCAATGCAATTCAGTAATAGACGGGATAATGTTTTGATTTCAGTATTAAATGAAGATTTAAAACATCGAAAATAATGCGTTCTTTTAACGCTCAGCTAAGATCTTTTCTTATTATTTTCAGTATTTCATTTTCTAATATAAACTGTTATGCTCTTTGAATTTTTAAATATAAAATATTATTTTGAATTCACGATCGTATTGCATAGAGATTTTTTAGACCTTTAATTAAATTTTTAAAGAAGTTTTCACATTTTGTTTTCAAAAACTTACGCATTCTTGTTTTTAATTAAATCACCAAAAAAGAATGTGAGATAAACATACATTGAAAAAATATCTTTATTTTGCAACTTATCTTTACTAATCTTTTAAAAGTTTTGTCAAACCAAGAGACTAAGTTTCGTCAAAAGTTATATTTCTCATTTATAAAAGCAATTCGATAAATGAGATAACATGACGGAATCACGTGTAATGAAAAAATTATTGAACTTGCTCTAAAAATTAATTGCATATTGATGGCCCCAATTTCAGTTTATTGTTCCTCATTCAAAAATGCCATTGATTAAAGTAATAAAATAGTGCCACTTATTTACATATATAAATTGTCATTTTTAGTTTCAGTTTGCAAAATATATATTTTTTTAATATTCCTAATTTCTTACAGAATTTTTATGATTTCAGTAATAATTGGGGAATAAAAATGCAGAACTAATAATTTTACAAGAGAATGTCGAAAGTGAGCACAATCGGTACTTCTTTTTGTAAACAATGGAATCAAATTACGTTATTAAACAATCTTTTTTTCATGCTAACGACTTTAAATTGCAAATTCATTGAAATTAATACCTTATATTAACAAATAAAAATAAAAATATGATGAAAATCATACTAAACTACAGATATTTAAAAAACTATTTTTTTATTTACAGAAAAAAAAAATTCACGGTAGTTAAAAAAATATTTTTTTTTCTTGTTAAGATAATATGAAAATAATTTTTATGCAAAGATATTAACCTTCCTTTAATGTTACTTACATATCAATTGACGTACAGTTTGTTCAAAATTTTGACAACAATTGGTTCAATCATCCCATCCTCAAAACATAGAGTAGGGAATGATATACCTTGTAGAGAGCCACCACACAAACAGACGCACATAATTTCCTTTATTAATAGAGATGACAAAATATTTTCCAATCCATGTATCAAAAGGTTATTCTTTTTTTTGAAATGTGTGTTCTCACTTTTATTAAAATATAGATACTTTAATTTTAATTCGTATTCCTAAAGTTCATGCAATTTAATAATATAGAGCTCCATATTAATTTAAGATGTTATTATAAATATGATTGTAATTCAACAAAGCAAACAATTCGAATAGAGCACAGTATATTATTATTTGAACAGGCAATTAATGCGTAACACAAAAGTGCTCTTTGCAAGCAGAATAGGAATTTCAAAAAACATTTCTACTCATTTCTCTATTTATTGGATTGGAATTGTATGAGATGCTAAACTTTAGATTCATTCAGACAATGCCATAAAGTGAATTAATAGTAACAATTTTTTGGGAAATATGTATATGTTTGTGTTAATCTGACTTTAATATTTCCCGCGGTGTGTTTAACTAACAGTCTCAACTTTAAAAATTCGTCATGAAAATTATTATGTCAATAATTTGGAATACGTAGTAGTCGCAAAACTACTTTGGGTTTGTCTAGTAATAATATAAATATATAATCGATATAAAAATTTATGGCGGAAAAATTATGAGAAGCGTATATCGGCTGATTATTTTAGGAATATGTTCACTTGGATAACAAATCGGAAAGTGGGATGACAGTTCTATCAAGATATGAATTAATTAACGCACATCAGTCTAATGATTAAGATAACATTACATTTTAGCTTTAAGACTGCCAAAAATATTTTCAACATCACTCTTCAATGCCTTTCCTGAAAATTCCTAGGAATGTTTTAATAAAAATATTTTTTTTCTAACAGAACGTGGTTAGCTCTAATTGATGAATTCATGAATCGAGGATTCTTGATAAATAAAACATGCTACATCTTCGATTGACCTAAACGATTTGGAAAGGGCACTGGAGGTACAAGTCTGTAAATTCCAAAAATCAGCTATTTGTAATATTGCAGCAAGTAAAAAAAAAGATTTGCTTTATATTAGTCTACCAATATTTCCATAATCCAGTATAAAACAACACCATCGTATAGAATTCATAATATCCCCCCCCCGAGTTATGTTATTTACCCTTATCATGCTTTGAACCACTTGCTCATTAATGGTTTACAGTGTATGCTCAACATTTATAACGCGTACGATTTTTCCAACACGAGTTCAATCTATCTTCTGAGTTGTTTCCGAAAATTATTTCAACAGATCAGTTACTAAGCGCTTTAGATGTGAACCTAAAATCTGTAAAATTTCACCAAAAAGCAGGTAATATAACTCAATTTAATATAACTAATATTTAAATAAAAATAACTGATTTATAATAACTCAATAACCGGATAGAACCCATAATATGATTCCTCAATATTATATTTCTCAGCCTTGCCCTATTTTAAATCATTAATCCCCTAGTTGACCAAAACTTATTGTGCAGCACATAAATATTACTTCAGACAATGTTCAAAAATTTCTATTTCATGGAGAGAAAAAAAAATTGGATTAACAGAATTAAGAGCGTAATAAAGTTTAGGCTAAAATTGTTTATCAAGTTTATTACTATTATAGTTATTTTCAAAAATCTCTCTTTTAATCAATGGCATTTAATCCCCTAGCTCTCAGCAGCTATTCAAATAAAGCTATAAAGAGCTTCTATAATTGAAGCTAATTTTTTTTAAATGCTGCAAAAAAATTACAGTTAAAAGTTAAAAGAATTACATAATTTTTGTGCTATAAAAGATGTATTTATCTTTATCGTATTTAGTTTAGTTTATTTAAAGCTATTTCTAGTTTATTAAAAAATAAATAATCTAGAAATAGCTTTTAACGAACTCTTAAAAGCAGTTATGAACACAAGTAATAAAAATAGAAATTTGATATATTACAGATTGGTGAAATCTTCAATTTTAAATGCGATACAAAAAATATCAACATATAATTTGTGAAATTAATAGGGAACGAAAGAATTTAAGAACTAAAAACAATTATGATAATTTTTTTCCATTTTCAAAGTGCTTTCTGAGGCATCAATGTTATTTTTAAAAAAAATTGTAATTTCGTTCTCTTACTTAAATCATTAAGCTACAAATGTAGCAAAAAGAAGGATTGCTTATAAAAGATATGAAGAGTGACAAATAAAAAGACGGAAGACAAAAAATGGCATCGAATAAAATAACTTGCCTCATGTAAAGACCTCCCACGTACAATTTAGTTTAATTCTGTTAAACAGAAAGTTATTAATAAATGAAGAAAATTAAGTAAGGATTAAATAAAAAAAATTAAAGTAAGAAAATTAATTTTTAATCGAGATTTATATAAGTAAGGCGCTATAATAAAAATATTTTTTTTTAATTAAAAGCACCTTTAATGAATTAATTTAAGCATGCAGTGCTAATAAATCTTGCGTAATTCCATTAAATTTAGAGAACAAAATCTGAGCCTCATTTTTGTTTTCCTTTAAGGTTCTTATTCTAAATGTCAAAAGTTAGCACTTTCACTTTAAATTTCCTTACAAAAATAAAGATGTATTTTATAATAGATACGTTTGCTTTTCTTTAATTCTCTTACTCCTGAAGTTATAGATAAATGTTATCTATTTTATATGAAAGATGGTTGTTCAGTAATTTTAATAAAAATTTGAATTTAATTTAATGTGAATATTTAATTATTTTATTGTTTTCAATATATGAAAAAAATGTTTTAAATCTGATTAAAGCCGAAATATGAGTAAATGTAATTTTCTTAGATTTTGATCTCAACAATATGGCATTAATTAGTTTATAAATTTATAGACTATTTTAGAAAGATATCTTCTCTTACCGGATTAACAAAAATGATATTCTTAAAAAGCTCTGTGTTTATTATTTTGGAGTAAAGAAGATATAGACATTTCTTCCTGAAATTTCTTGGCAATGTAATAGATTTCTGTTATAGATTTAATTCATAAATAACATATAACTAGTATATGTGTATAAAATACCAAATACAAGTTATAAATGTAGAGTTTATGAATTCTATACGGCTATATTTATTGTAATATTCTTTGTATAATGTACTGTGCTTAGATATGTATTATAAATATATATGTATTATGGTTAAAGTCTGCGTATATGCAATAGAATTCGAAAAACATTCATGCGAATCACACATAATTCAATTTCTTTTCGGAAAATAAAGAGGACATTTTGTTTATTTTGCATAAAAATACAAAATATTCTAGTATTAATTAATATTCCAGAACAAGATAGTTATAATAATATTCTAATATTTGCAAAACTTATGCAATAGCAATCCTTAGAAAGTTTCTAAATGAATCTTTCTAAGGAATGTAAAAATATTATGTAAAAACAAAATGTTATTATGTAAAAACAAAAAACAAAAAAAAAACATTAACAAAATATAAAATCATTACACATTTAAGAATATGTGTAATATTTTTGGTATGTTGAGAAAGAAAATTTATTTTCTAATGCCAAATATTTTATATCAAATTAGATTTACATATTATTAAAAATTAATTTTAAAACATAAAAGGAAGAAGAAGCTATAATTTTTCACATTCTACCTCTGTTAAATTTTGCGATCTCTATTAAAAATGAGATGTAATCTTTACAGTTGCATTATAACAAATTATAGGACTGAAGAAATTTTTTTATTAAATTTCCTTTCACCAAAATAATTTTCTTATTATTTAATAGAACAAAGCTGCAAAATATAGTATTCTTAAAATATTTTCTTTTCATATATCACCACATCCTTTCTTTCCAGAGTATATTTTAAAATTATTTTCCAACAAATGTCTCTTTTGGCACAAGATAAAAAATAACAATATAATTGTTTTTTTTCACTTCCTACATTAAAGCTAAAATGTTCAGAGCTTTAGAGCTTTGCAAATGGGAATATAAACTACTACTCTGTCTCCAAATGCAGTCTTCTGGCCTTCCCATTCATTTATCACAATTATGAATTTTTTAAAAACTTTCTTAATGAATTTCGCTGCAACACTAAATCTGGAATAAGCTTTGCAATAAAAGATTATTTGCTGAAGCCCCTAATTATGCTTTATTTCCCTTTAATTTCAGGGCTTATAAATGTGTATTCAAAGAAATATTTTTGTTAAGCTCATTTCTCTTATCTTGGCTCTTTTTATTTATGTTAAGAATAAAAGAATTAAGAATTAAAGAATTTTACTGCGCTAATAAACTTTAAGTACGTTTCAAGGGAAATATCCATTGTAGGGTATTGGTAATACTAGCGTATTTCAAATTAATTTCATTGCTTTTAATAATAATATTTCAACGAATTTACAATATTCATATAATGGAGAATTTCGGTGGATATTTGAAACATTGGTATCTTCTACTCATAAGAATAATTACTTTTCACAATATTTAATTAATCATTTAAACTATTGCTGCTTTTGATTCGCATTTTTTTTTCTAACATTATACATTTTATATATATAGTTTGATTATTTTTTACTAACAGATGCCTAATAATAATTTAACCATATCAGTGGCATTCCATTAATATTGTAGTCATTCAATCAATATTATAGTAAACCAAAAATAAAAATTTAAAATATTGTTATGAATCAGCAATATTAGTTAAAATATTCTTACGAGGAAAACTGTATTCATATTAAGTAACAGCGTTTTACAGAGAGCTTTAACGGATGCTGGGATTACGACCCCCGGTCTTTGTGAATTTGAATACGAATTTTACTACAAAAATTACGATTCTCCAAAATTATCGAGTCTTTGCATTATCTCCATTAAGATGAGAGTTGTAGGGTTGGTCTAGAGCAATCGATACGCTATCATGGGAGCTAAAAAAAAGCAGAAGCGCACAGACATGTGGAATAATCGAATGGTGAGAAATGAGAAGTCGCACGAATTCTCTCTTTGGAGTGTTGATCACCAGAGTCTTTCAATCGCTTTGTGTTGTTTCGATTGCTATAACTATCTGTTGCTTGCGTGCTTCTATTGCGTGCATTCTGCCTTTGTGTTTCATTACCTATGTTTCGTGTCTTAGCATTCCTTAAAAATCCAGCAAAACTTTTCACCGCACACTCGTTGGACAAATTTTATTGCAACATCATAGAAATCAGCATACTATATATTTCCTTTAATTAAAAAATGTTGTGCTTCAATACAAGTAAAGATTCTTAATTGAATGCTTTAAGTATAGTTTTAACTAGTCTTATGATAAATATATGGAAAAGTTCAAAAAATTGTTCGAAATAAAAATGCATGGAGTTAAGAGAGGTGCTATTGATGTAAGTTATCATTCAAATATTTCGTTCTTCGAGAACAATTGGAGAAGAATCAATAGTAACATTTTGATGCTGTTTCGGTATTTTAGAAAATTTCTAAGAAGATTTCACTATCTGAACCCTTTCAATACAGATATATCACATTAATGTCCCATTTTGAACCCTTAGTGGGCTATTTTGGGCTATATTGATCAAGAGAAGTGGGTTATTTGAGCTGCCCTGACATAAAAATTAACATGAAAACAACTGGTGGGTGTCTGAGTCGTTTGGATTTAATGATAACCAAGGTCATATAGACAATGAATTCTCGACAGGATCTCAGCTTCAATTTGAATTCAATTTTTAAACAACCTTCTGGAGACGAAGCAGTATCAATTGCATAAAAGAATCATTATCAATGCGGTTTATTAATTTTAATATTATGTGTTCATTATTTATAACTTTTAAATAATAAAAGTAATAAAATAAAAAGAATTATTTTAATGTTTATAAGCTAAAACGATAATATTTTGAAACCTCCTTACCTATAATTCAAGACTAAATGTTGTAAGCATTATAAATGAAAGAATCAAAATGCTGAAAAATCGTAAGCAATTATTTCTACTAACAACCTCTTGACATGCAATTTTGAATTGCTTAGTCATATTTTTCAAGACGTTAGACGTCGACCGAGTATTTTTCAAGTACATATGTTTTAAAATAAGTTCATTAGACATAACATATTACATCATAACACATACCATCATAAACAAATTATGCAAATGTCTTCGAGGCAGATAATTGTCTACGAATTTTTACTCTTCAATTATTAATATAACTGAAGAATAAGAATTACCAGTTATGCAAAGGTAGAAATAAAGCTCCACTGCTCAATTGCCGGCAGTAAAGCATTACTCCTTTCACACAATCTAGCAACCTTTCATAATAGTAAGATCAAAATTTTATATAATACAACAAGCTTCCACATCGGTGTAGTAATTTTCTATGAGTTGGATATTAATCTTATATGATTTAAGTGCAAACAGTATCAATAATAATCGTCGATACCATAATACCACCCTTCCTTTTATGCATCTCTCACTCGAAACATTCTCACAAATGCGATTTCAATAATTACTTATTAGACCAATAAATCTTTCAGACATCCAAATATAACAAACATTTTCTGCTTTTAAGCTTTATATATAATTCTACAGTCCTGAGACAATAAGTACAAGTTTAATTATCATGTTCTTTCATCTTTAATCTTCACTTTTCTTGAAAATCATTTGAGGAAGTGTGAAAGTTCCTTTGTTTCAAGAAAATTCAAAGGAGAATACTTCTACGAGTTATTTCGAACTATATCCTATGAAGCTGTGTTTTCTATTTCCGGCTTTCCACCTATTGACATCTTTATAATCCATAGTAATGAATTCCAGAACGCAGCGAAAAACCTGGCCCATAAGAGTCTAGATGATCTCCTTCAAATTGCGAATTCAAGAACACAGCGTAGAACCTGACCCATAAGAGTCTAGATGATCTCCTTCAAATTGCTGAACTTCCCCAACCTTCTGAAAGATTTCCTCTTAATTTAATTAGTTATCACAATAATATTGAAGACAACTTTCCTGTTTTCTGTTTCACAAATAGTAGTAAAATTAACAATACGGTTGGGCTTGCATTTGTTGTTTTCCAAGATTATATTGAAACTGAAAATCATCAATTCAGAATAAGAGATTAATGCAGTGTTTTTCAGGCTGAATTGCTTTGCATATCTCAAGCAGTGTCTTGGATTTGTGACAATGAAAACCGTTCATCAAAGTTCTTAATTTGCAGCGATTCCCTTTCATTTTTACATGCCTTAAATAACATCGATTCCCTAAACCCAATCTAATCTGAGTTTTCTTCAAGGCAGAAGTGTGCAAGTTTCCTTTTCTTTTGTTAGAGGTGATACGGGAATCTATGGCAATGAACGCGCCTACTGGCTTGCCAAAGAAGCGACAAAATTAGTTAATTCCATTCCTATGAGCATTCCGAAATCTTATTTAAAGAATGTTTTTAAAGATGAAGTTATATATGAATGGAATACTTTATATCAAACATCGACTAATGCGCAGCTCACAAAGGAATTTATTCCATCCATACAGAGACTACTTTGGCTAACTACTTTGAGCCAAATTTTAAGCTTATCCAGTTTCTGACTGGGCATGGAAACTTTAAAGCATATTTAAAACAATTCAATTTGTCGCCGACGGATATGTGTTCGTGCTACAGTGGTGCAGTCCAGGATGCCAAGCATTTGATATTTGAATACACCAAGTTTATTCCGGAAAGACTTAAATTCAGGAACTGCATTTTAAAGAACAATATAGCTTGGTCTCCTCATTTATCTGCCTTTGTACAGAGTACAAATTTCCTTCCTTCATTTCCTTTTGTACATATATTAACAGTATTTTCCCCCGAATGATTTAAACTTTACTTCAGTGTGTTTGCCTACATATATTTGTATATATGCTTTTGTATTTATATTTTGAATATTTTATTTGATCATGCTTCTGCAATTGTTTTATATCATCTACTGTATGTTTCTGTTACCATGTGAGCAATTTTGTTTCATTTTGCTTTTGTTTATGCATCTACTGGTTTCCACCATTTTTCTTTCTTATTTCTTTGCATTTGTGCCTGTGTCCTTATATTTGAAATTAATTCTACTGTCAATTGTGTAGACTTGCATCTGTAAGCTTGTGGTATACTTGTTGGCACACAATGAGTTTATACATCGAGAACAAAAAAAAAAATATATTTTTAATGACAGAAACATGATCACTTATTCAATCTCGGGGATATTTTCTATTGAGTGAAAAAAAGGTAGAACATAGAAACGTAGAATTGTTAATCTTACTTTTTTGGGAAACATAAACGAAAGTGAAAATAAGATTTAGGTAATCATATTTTAGATAACCTTTCAGACCACAAATATTATTTAATTTTTAATTATTTAAAAGACTTTCTTCTATAGCTGCATATTTAATTAAAGATATAAATTTTTGTTCACGATATAAATTACCTGCAATTAACAATAAGTAAGTTTATAATTAATTAAATTACAAGTATTTCTTAAGCAATTTGTTAACAAGTATTTCTTAAGGTATTTTTTTAAGCAAATTGTTTTTAAAACGAATTTATTTGTAAAGTCATTGAAAAAACAAAGACACTTTTTATTGATTATTTAAAATTCTGTGATAATCATGCAAATGCATTTACACATGGTCCTTAAATACGCATTACGAGGGTTAGTTTAATAATGTTATAATTTTACAGATTTTTTTTTATCTATATATGTACAGCGGTGAAATTCTGCATGCTTGCAGCGAACACTGTCTCAATCTAAGTTCAATCATAGACGATAGAATAAGCTAAAAATAAAACGCACAAACTATCACGAAATATTAATATAGCGAAAGAATTCTATTATAAAATAATAAGAAAATTTCAGTTATATAAAATAGCTTTAATTTAAATTTTGCTAGTAAACGCAAATAGCTTTTGCTTTAATATTAATATATATATTTTAAAAGCTAAAGCAATAAATAATGTCATGTTTCAAAATAGCTTTAAGACATCAGTTTATGAAACTGTAACATAAAATATTCAGGAATATCTTATGATATATAAAGGCATGGTAATGAAATTTCAGATAAGGATATTCTAAGGAAATAACAAAAAAACATAGAGAGAATTGTAATTTCTTATTAAATCAATAAAATGAAATTAACATAATGTAATTTCAGTTCCCTTTTCTAACTAAATAATAATATTTCTAGATTTTGGGATATTCAAGAATGGTTTTGTTTTAACATGCACTAATTTTGAAAAATATTTCCGATGAATATAATCTCCCAGCGATATAAGAAGTCTGGGAGACGATGAATATGATTTCTGCTTTGCTAAGATCTAAATAGTGTGATGAACAAAAGGAAAAAGGCGAAAAAAAGCTTTGCTACAAAACATGTCAATTGCATTTGTTTGAAGACGCTAATCTGTGATAAATAATCTGATGAGTTGCTTAAACAGAATGATAATCAGAAAGACAAAAGCTTTGGTTGTATTTGATTAGAAATTAATACAGAATAGAGGAAAAATGAATAAAGTTAAATAAAAATATTTGAACCAATAATTAAGGAATAATCAGTTCCATCTTGCAATCCTCACCACAAATAATAGGCTGTTTTACATCTGATAAATGCCAGAATAAAACAATTAGCAGATATAAGATTAATATGTAATTGTTTGCTATTGGAAACTATAGCTAGTTAATATTAAAATAAAAAATAAAAGCTCGTTGTTCATCCTATAAATGATACATTTTACTGTAGAAAGAAATTCATAAAATAAAAACATGCAAAAAGTGCATCAAATTTGAAGGTCAAAAATAATAATTATATCACAAAGTCACTTGGTGGTATTGTTTGGCTGGGCAATAAAGCATGGCCAGGGAAATACAGTTCATAGGAAATGTTCATCCAGTTAGTTAATCCTCTTTTTAAGGTATCCTGATGTAACCAGTGGAAATTGTCTCTGCGAAAGTTTCTCGCATGCTCTCCAGTAATGGTCTAAACCCTCTCTAATCACATGAAATTATGGATTTGGGGTTAGGTCGCAAATGCTTTGCCTGGAATTAACGATAATAGATATGAATAATATAACGAAATAATATAAAGAAATATAATAATATAATATTTTTACTGTTATGTTTCTCTAAAGTTAAACGACATGTTGTTAAAATATTTTACTTCCTTTTCGTCGAAAGAAAATTGAAACAAACAAATGTGGGAAGCGCTGACAGATCCCGTATCCTGTATGGCGCCATGCTGGCCATGTTGCGTCACGTCATTAATCACGTGATGCTTTCCCGCCATTATTGGCAGACGAGAGTTAGGCAGTGAGACTGCAAGACATGTAGCTCACGCTCATGTATCTTTTATGTTCTATGTAGTAATGTTTTGTCCTTTGTACTTTAATCTTAATAAATATATTTCAAATATTAATGCTGGTCGTTGCCTTTTCCCACATTTGGGGGCTCGGCCTTTCTCGTGAATACCCCTAGCAAATCCCGCCAAATTGTTGAAAAGCTGTGGACGTTAGTACAATTTAAGACGTTAAATTGATGCTAAGAATTTTGATAAGAGTGGATTTTTGCCGTGGATATTTTAATGGACGTTAGTGCACGTTTTGGATGGATATGATTCAAGTGGAAACGTTAAAGGTTCAATTACTTCGTGTTCTTGTGCAACTGTGCTGACATATACTGGCTGCTTTAAAAAAAAAGGAACTTTTAAGAGTGAATAATTCGACTGCTCCCAACCAGGTAGGCGCAATTTTTTCCCAAGTTTGTAATTTATAGTATAGTACGTTACTTTATTCCATTCTCCCTTTAAATTTTAATCCCGAGTGAATGTGCATTAGTTCTGTTTTAATTCATTACAATGTCTTTAAAACTAGGCGATATTGAATTAATCGCTAACTCCCTTAAATATGCAAAAACTAATTCCGTAAAATTGCTTAACTCTGTGTTAGGTTACAGTAATTTTGACCATTCTTCTCGAAAAAGAATGAGAAATTTTGAAAGATTTGAAAATTTAGATGTAGAAAAACATAAACAAGAATTGCTGAAGATTTTTTCTTTATCTGATTTTATCTCCGTTTCTAATTTATTACACTTAGAAGTAACTGAGACCAACAAAGATGCTATGTGTGAAAATATTTTTAAAGCCCTAACAAATTTAAATGAATTTCAGAACTCGCTAGATATTAGTTTTTTATCGGAAACAGAAGAAAAACCTTTGTCTCCTCAAAAGGTTTCTCAAACCGAAACTTCATCTATTAATAACAGCTCTATGAGTAATACGGGTAATAATTCTTCCTTCCCCATCCCCGTAACTTCAGACGAAACATTAATAAATAACAGTCAGGCATTAATTACTGGCGCCAAAAGGGAATCACTCGAAAATGATCCCTCGAATAAACAAACGATGAATGAAATAAACCTTCAGTTTTGTTTTTTATTACGCGATCTCTGTGGTAGTAGCAGAAACTTCACAGGAAATGATTCCTATTCGATTAAAAGTTTTTTTTATGATGTTGAAGAGAATTTTTCTCTTTTTCCTTCTTTAAGCGAACAACAAAAATTAATCTTTGTAAAGAGATTAGTTTCCGGCGCAGCTAAATCTTTTTTATTCTCTCAAAGAAATATAAATTCCTATCATGCTTTTAAAAGTGCATTCATTAATGAATTTTGCGATAAAGTAACTTCGATTGAAATACATAAACAACTAGAAAGACGTAAAATGCGCTCGAATGAAACTTTTATGCAATATTTTATTGCCATGCGTGAAATTACGAATCAGTCTGAAACCCTTATTGATGAATGTTCTGTTATTCAATACACAATAAATGGGATACAGGGTTTTCCTTCTGATAAAATTATTCTTTATGGTGCAAAATGTTATTCTGAGTTTAAAGAAAAATTACGAATTTTCGAAACTATCGTAAGTGCAATGAACGCAAATAATTCAAAGATGTCGTATTCTAGATATGCTAATGACGGCCAAAGACGTGATACAATACATAAAATCCCTGTCCAACAAAGAGAATCAAAATTGAATCTTAGTAATCCGACTAACAGTAAGACGCGTTGTTTTAACTGTAACGATTTTGGACATATCGCAAAGTCTTGCCCTAATCGTAATCGTGGTCCTAAATGTCTTTCTTGTAATTTTTTCGGACATAAATCTTCCGATTGTCATCGTACTACTCGGAATGACAGTTCTACCCCACGGGATAATGTCAACACTTTACATTTATTGCATTCTCCGTCGAATATGCATAAAGAGGTTGTTATTCTTAATAATACACTTTCCGGATTAGTCGATACTGGTAGTTTTTCGACACTTCTCAAACATTCTGCATGGATTAAACTAGGATCGCCGCCGTTGACGAATAACAAGATGACACTAACTGGATTCGGTTTTTCCCAAACTAAAATAATAGGTTCCTTTGAATCTGAAATTATTATTGACAAACAAAGTTTTCCTGTTTTTATTTCTGTGGTACCTAATAATTGTACTACTTATGACCTAATAATAGGTTGCGACGTAATAAATCAGGCAAATTTGACAATTAAACCTGACGGTGTTGTATTTTCCAAAATTTCTAAATCTGATGATCCTGTTGAAACTGACAGTTTTATAATGGCTATTTCTGCCGAAACTCCCACGTTTGATATAGGTCCGAATATTTCTAAACAAACTCGCAATGAGGTTGAACAGATTTTGTTAGCCTATAAACCTAACAAAACTAAAACCACGAACATCGCACTTGATATAACGCTTACTGACGATGAGCCAATTTTCCACTCTCCTCGACGTTTACCCTTTGCCGAACGTGATATAGTAAATGCGCAGATAGACGAGTGGTTAAAAAATGGAATTATAGAACCATGTTCTTCACCCTATGCTAGTCAAGTTGTCGTAGTTCGTAAGAAAGATGGAAAACATAGAGTCTGTATAGATTATAGAAAATTAAATCGTAAATTAGTTAAAGACCATTATCCACTACCATTAATTGATGACATTTTAGATCGTCTTCAAAATGCTAAAATTTTCAGTACTCTCGATTTGCGTAACGGATTTTTTCATGTGCCGGTAAAAGAAAAAAGTCGTTGTTACACCAGTTTCGTCACAAATACAGGTCAATTTCAATTCCGTTATATGCCATTCGGTTTAAGTTCATGTCCTCCTGTCTTTATGCGATACATAAATGCCGTTTTTCGTGATCTTATTGCAAAAGGCATTGTCCTCCCGTATATGGATGACATCGTCATTCCCGCAAATAATGAATCTGAGGCTCTCGAACGCCTTAACACTGTTCTAAAAGTACCTCGCGATTATGGACTAGATATAAACTTTAAAAAATGTCAATTTTTGCATAGTCAGATTGAATTTTTGGGTCACGTAGTAGAACACGGCAAATTGCTCCCTTCACCCTCCAAAACTAAAGCCGTTCTTAATTATCCTGAGTTAAAAAATGCAAAAGACGTACAACGTTTTCTAGGTCTTACGGGATACTTTAGAAAATTTATTCCCTCATACTCTACTATAGCAAAACCACTTAGTGATCTTCTTCGTAAGGACAGCCCCTTTCTATTTCAAGCTCAGCAAAAAATTGCGTTTTTACGCTTAAAACAGTTACTTTCTGATAAACCCGTTTTAACTATTTTTAATCAAGGCAGTCCCATTGAAATTCATACAGACGCGTCAATTGATGGCTTGGGGGCAGTCCTACTACAAAAATCCAAAGATGATAACAAATTCCATCCAGTGTATTATATGTCCAAGAAAACGTCTGACAGCGAAAGAAAATACACCAGCTATGAACTGGAGGTACTCGCCATTGTAGAAGCTCTTAAAAAATTCCGAATTTACATCCTCGGATCACACTTTAAAATTATCACTGACTGTAATGCATTCGTCAAAACGTTAAATAAAAAAGAAATGAATTCCCGCATTTCGCGATGGGCATTATACCTTCAGGATTTTGACTACGAAATAGAGCATCGAACCGGTTCAAAGATGACTCATGTCGACGCTCTTAGCCGAAGCCCATGCTGCATGATCATTCAAGACTGTGTCAATCTTCAAATTTTCAAAGCTCAACAGACAGATGAGCATATTACAGCTATAAAAGCATTACTTCAAAATGCACCTTACGAGAACTACATAGTCAAAAACAACATTTTATATAAGAACTTAGACGGAATCGATTTATTTGTCGTACCTGATGATATGCAGGCCAACATTATTAAATCCTGTCATGAACGAGGCCATTTTGCAGTAAAACGCACGCAGGAAATGTTAAACAAAGAATTCTTTATTCCGAACTTGAAAGAGAAAATTGAACGATGCATACGCAACTGTGTAACATGCATTCTAAATAAAAGAAAACGTGGCAAATTAGATGGCACTTTGCATCCACTTGACAAAGACGATACTCCCTTTCATACATATCATATTGATCATTTGGGTCCTCTTCCCAGCACTTCTAAGAAATATAAGCATATTCTGGCGATCATCGATTCCTTTACGAAGTTTGTGTGGCTTTACCCGACCAAGTCCACCGACACCGCTGAAGTTCTCAATAAGCTCGAATGCCAAAGATCAGTTTTCGATAATCCTTCAAGGATTATTACGGACAGAGGTACCGCTTTCACATCTACGTCATTCAAAGAATATTGTGAACATCAGCATATCACCCACATTGCTATTACAGCTGGACTTCCTAGATCAAACGGTCAGGTAGAAAGACTTAATTCTACTATCATATCTGTACTCTCCAAGCTATCCATAGAAAACCCTGAGAAATGGTATAGCCATGTTGCTTCCGTTCAGCAAATTATTAATTCTACATTTCAACGAAGTATCAATTCTACTCCATTCGAAATTCTGTTTGGAACTAAAATGAAATCTGAGCATGATATAAAAATCCTCGAAATCGTCAACGAAGAGATCCAGTCTGCATTTCTCCAACAGCGTGATGAGCTCCGTAAAGATGCAAAACAACAAATCCTCAAAATCCAAGAAGAATCCAAGAATCGCCGTACCTACAATCTGCGTAGGAAACATGCTCAAAAATTTCAATTGAATGATCTCGTCGCAATCAAGCGCACTCAATTTGGCCCTGGTCTGAAATTGAAACAAAAATTTCTCGGACCATATAAAGTGATCAAAATTAAAGCAAACGACACATACGATGTTGAAAAGTATGATTTCTTCGATGGACCATCAAAAACTTCAACTTGTGCAGAATATATGAAACCATGGTCCAGCAATATAGAACATATCACTTGAATTGTGTTTCAAAAGAAAACACTGAACACTACTTAAAGAGAAAGAGAACTATTTTCCTTCTTTTTGTGTGTGTATATTTGGACGATATAGACTTTGATTTTTTTTTTCTCTGTTTATTTTGTGTTTTTATATTTTTATATGTTCAACACTAATATTATTTTTATTTTTAGTTAGTTATTCGATATTTCCAGTGCACGCTATTGTATTGCTATATACTTATGCTGTCACGGATGGTATGACAATTTTATTTGTTTTATCTTGTGAATATTTCAATTTTACAAATTATTTTCCTGTATTTGCTGTTTGTTTTATATATTTACTTCATTGTACTGTATACCATAAGGCGAGGTCGCCTATCCTGTCATGATGGCCGATGTAGGAAGCGCTGACAGATCCCGTATCCTGTATGGCGCCATGCTGGCCATGTTGCGTCACGTCATTAATCACGTGATGCTTTCCCGCCATTATTGGCAGACGAGAGTTAGGCAGTGAGACTGCAAGACATGTAGCTCACGCTCATGTATCTTTTATGTTCTATGTAGTAATGTTTTGTCCTTTGTACTTTAATCTTAATAAATATATTTCAAATATTAATGCTGGTCGTTGCCTTTTCCCACACAAAGAAAGATAACTTAGCTTTTTAAAAAAAAATCTAACATTTAATGAAGTGAGCTGTGAATATTTTCAGAAAACTCCTTTGCACATGGCTTGACTAAAAGCAAATATGATAAGAAAGCTTTGAAAACAAACTTTCTCAAAATGACATCCTTCTTCCTGTTTCTAAAAATATCTTATTCAATTTCTGCGGAAATAAAAAAAAGAAGAATTTTAATGTTCTCAAACCTTTCATGAAATCTACATAAAATTCCTTATTTAACTTGTCAAGATGCTACGTTTTTATTGCAAGGAATAGTATTTATTTAGAGTTAATCTTTTTTCAACCAGTTACTTATTTCCGTTAATTATCATTAAACCAAAATATGAATAAATAATTTTTTAAAAAGTTTTTGATATGTCATATTAAGATTAATTCAATTACCTTCTTAAAAGATATCAGCGGCCAGAATGCCGAAATTAAAGAACTGAATGATCAGTTGATTTTTATTGGACGTAAATATACACTATTTTTAGTTAAGATGTGGTAGCATAAAATAAAACGAGATGTTAAAATCTCGTTCCTAAAAATCTATTGAATTTAAAGCAACCAAATAATGAAGTGAAATCATTTCAGATTTTTTTCGATTTAACAAGACAGCAATATGTGTCAATTAATGACTGTAAAACGGTATTTGCCTAACTCAGCTAATGGAGAAAAATATAGAAATTTCAATTTTAAACAAAAATTTTAAGTTGAATAAATTTTTAAAATTTTAAATTCTGTCTTAAAATTGTAGACACCTGTTATTTAATAAGACAACATTTTAAACGCATTTTAAGATCTAAAATACGTAAATTCTTGACAGTGTTTCTAAAAATTAGATTATTATATTTTTTAAATACAAGTAATCCTCTTTTATTAATGCTTCTACTATTCCATTTTTATATTATTTGGAAATGCAATACAAGAAAAGGAGAAAAATTGTATTGATTTGGATAATACTTCTAATAATAATTATTATTTATTAGAAATTGAGAAATTAATGCTAACCGCCTGCTTCATAAGTCAATTAATAGATATAATTTGAAAGGATAAACTGAGTTGTAGTCAGCTTCATATCTTTGCAATGTCGTATTTTTTAACTTAGGATGTTCACTTTTTTTTCAGATGTTAAATATTTGTTAACAAGCTTAAATTCAAATTTTGTCTAGAATTTTTTTTTTTTATTTTCAGCTTTTTTATTTAGATAGATTTTAAATTTTTCAAATCTATGAATCTAAATATTACATATTCTATATAATTGGCAGCATATATAGTGCACATTTTATTTAAACAATATCTTCAAAAACATTTTTTCTTTCTTATTTTAAGACTATTATTTATGGAATACTTAAAAAAAAATCAATTACAATTCGCAACCCTCTCATATACCATTTCCGCTCGAAAAATATTTCATTCGCTATTTAATTTTTAATTAACTTACATGAGAAATTATTTATTTAATAAGATAGAATATAAGAGATTTCACACCATCATGGTTGTTTAATAAAGAAAAGATTAGTGAGATGTACGACTAAAATTGTATTTTAATGAGTAATAATAATGTGTTTTCTTGTTTTGCTTAAACTCTTTACAGAATAGTTGACAAGATTTGCAAATGTTTTGGACATATGGAAAACATAATTGAATTCATTGTGCGAGAATAATTTTGCTTGGGATATGTAAATTAATTAAATCTCTATGAATAAATATAAGATCATGTTGACTTAGATTTATTAATCGAGTGTTTTTTTTTATTCTGCATTAAAATTTAAATGAGTTTTGTATTGCACGTGCTTGTAAGATTAAATAAAAATTAAAACTAAAAAAATATTCTTCTTTTTTATATTTATTTTTCACAAACAGATGTTTATTCTTTGAATAATTGAAATTCAATAACGCTCTTAAAATGATGATTATCTGCTGCAGATAACATTAAACGACTTCTACAAGGAATAATATATTTGTACGGCTTTTTTAAAAATAAAGATCTGATGTTGCAAATTCTGTATATTGTATGCTTCTTTTATAATACTGAATTTCATTCCCTCTTTAGTTTTACCTGCTATATAATATCCAATAAAAAAAGAATAAAGCTGTTTTTTTTCCTTTTCATGTCTATAATTAGCAAGAAAAAGAGCCTCATAGCACGCAAAATAATATCCAATGATTTCTTAAAAACTGCATGCTTGTTTCTTTTAGATTGGAGAACGACTAGGCTGAAGAAATAAATAACTGAGGAATAGGCGATGTAGCAACCATAAAGGAAGAATTTTTATCAACAATCACTTTGAAATTCTATTCCTTAGTTGTATTTATTGGCGTATCGAATCGTTATAGGTAACTTTAATATCTTGAATAAAAAAGGTACTTTGATGGGAAGAGACGGAATTACAAAAGCAATGTCTTATTTTCCAACGTCAATAATTCCTTTCCAAATTCAATTATGTGATTGTTTTAGTATAACTATCTATGCCATATTAAATTAAAATCATTTTTGGAAGTTATTTGCCTAGGCAATAAAATATAATCATTTAAATATGTAGCTTCTTGGTAGGTGATATTTCATTATCAGACAATGAATTTCCAAAAATAATTTGTAAGAAAAATTCAAATTTCTAATTACTATGAATGTAAGAATCCATGATCAGTCAGCGTTTGACTTTTTTTTATCCAATAACAAGTAAGAGGGAGGGGCTAATGTCGTACAACATGCCCTGATGGAATGAATACCTACAGACATCTTTTATTGACACTTGAGTGATTTCGTGAAGTCTTATCTTATCCAAATATCTTGAGAAAAGCTCCAGAGCAAATCTTCAGGTCTTCAAATATCTCAGTAAGCATTTAACCGATACTAAATTTTGAAGCCATGGGCTTGTACTCTTATATCTATTCATGCACGAATCTAATTATCTGTGATTTTAATCAAAAGTTAAACTTCAAGTTAAAAGCAAAATTATGTAAGATTTATTATTTATCCTGAAAAATGCTCTTAAAACAAAGACAAAAAATCAGTGTTTAAACATAAATGTTTTATAATCTTATTAATATTTTAGGGAAAGTTGCTTAAGTTGACATTTAATATAACAAAACGAATATATAGAAATTTATCTGAAAAGTATTTATGACCTGAGTTGACTGAAATTTCTGCCTAAAAGCAAAGAAACAGCCCTTAAATAATACGTATTTCATAATAAAATTGATATTTAAAACGGATTTGTAAAACATGAAGATAACTTAGTTGCAGTAAATTATATAAAATATGAAAAACTGGAATATTTATTAAAACATTATCAACTAGAAATTAGTTACATTCATTGCAGTTTTTGTGATAATTAAATATTCCTTGCTAAATGTATGTTTGTCCAAACGGATTATTAGTCTTTTAACCAAATCTCATACTAATTACTGAAATTTGTTAATATTACTGAATATATATTAATATATAAAATTATACACTAATTGCTGAAATTTGTTGCAGAAAACCGCATACACACTATGGGATTTAAAATTTTTATCAGGCAAAAGTCGGGTTGAAGGGTTAATAGCAATCTCCACCTTAGTATTAGAAGATGGTAAATAAGGAAAATAGTGTTAACCAGTTTGTAGAATATTAGTTGCCACATATAATGAATTAATGTATATGTTTAAATGGAAATACTTTTAGCTCTATTTATTCTTATAAACTTAATTATATTTTTTGCTTTGTCATAAAGCAATGTATTAAAAAATAGTTTAATATTTTCCAAAATTTTGAATTTTTCTTAAACTTGTCATTTCTAAGAACGTAGGAGTTCAGGTATTTCACAATACTGGAACCCTCACTTTACTGTTTGAAATATAAGAAAGATTCGCTATTCTTTCAAAAACTGTAACAGCAGCTTGTGTTTTTGAGCAGTTGAGACACACACACACACACACAAAAAAAAATCCAGACGGAATATTAGAATTTCCTAATGACTACTAAGGAAAGTGTGCTCAAACATCTTTTAAGAGTTCAAAAATAATTTTCATGTCCCTCAAACCTATCTAGGAAAATATCTTTAACGTACAAAGTGTGTACTACGGCTATTTAATTAATCATACGTAACGAAAGGGACTGACATTTCTCAGTGCTATCGAGGCGTTTCGGGTGCCCTCCGTAATTTCGTCGAAAGGATCATTGGAATTTTTCAGTATTGGTAGAGTTAAGATATGAAATTGAAAATAAGTTTTCAATTCTAAAACACTATAATAAAAAGGATTTTTCATAAAATTTTAGCACACATTATTATTTAAAAATTATTCATTTTCCCATATTACTCTAATCCCATTTAGTCACCAGAACATAACATTGATATTAATTTAAAATAATTCACATTCTTTACAAAATGAATGAATATTAATTTAAGTTACATAGATTATTAGTTCAGTAATTGAGAAGGCTATGAACATTTATTGAATAATTTAAATTGCCTTATTATTGAAAATATTATATAGAAAGAAATATCTTTCCTGAAGAGAATGATCCACATTTTAATCATAATAGTAAATGTCTTAATTTTATAGTTAATTATTCTAGCAAAATTAATTGAAATGTTGCATGAATTTCAATCTTAATATACAAATTTAATACTAGGTGAAACCATTACGTACCTAACAGAAATGAAGAGTTCCAAAGCTTTCAAAACGCGCACTTCATGAATGTATAAATTTGTTTGAAGTAGTCATTACGGTCATGAATTATGAGAATAGAAATTGGTATTTTAATTAAAGTCGCTTGCAATTACATTTTTATGGTCATTTAAAATTCCTCTTCCGCAGCAATCAGGGTCCTATTCTAGTCTGGGGTATTCTGGAGTAGTGGCCGTTATAATGGGCTCTTTTACTAATAATGAAAAAGATCTTCCTGAATCTCTAAGCCCAAAGTTTGTTCAAATTGTTTTATTTTTCTATGTGTGCATAACATACCAACTAACATCAGATGACAACTACTAATTCCAATAGTATGCAATAGTATTGAACAAAATTTGTCAACATGTTACAAAAATAATTAAATGTATAGTGAAACTTACAATTTTTATAATTGTTGGATGCATTTCTGCGAAACATACACAAATTTCAAATGTAGGTATGTAATAAACATTAATGAATAAAGTTAAATATTTATAAATGCTTCATTACTTTAAAAAAGATATGAAAGTAGAAAATAGATCAAAGTCGTAATATTTACTGAGTGTTTATTTTTTTTTAATTAGTTATTATTTCCTCGTTTTGAAGCAATAAGAGGTCTATATTGTAATGAAACACATTTTGAACCATATCAGTAGACTGAACAAAATATTTTATTCTATTTGTTGAAGCTTGAACTTTAAATGTCTGTCAAGCGGTTGGAATGATTATGCATTGCGCTGTAAAAAGTTGTAGATAGTTTTTAAAACTATTTATTTGACTTCCATTATTGCTTTCTTCAGTCAAAACGGGATGTTCAAGATACCCTTAAGAAAGTATTTTTAAAGGTATCTTGAAAATCATATGCCCTTAAAACCTTGTAAAATATAAAATATTCTAAAACATTATATACGATATAAAATATTCTTAATTCTTTTTTATTTTAATATTATTACAAAATCTGCAAATGGTTCTATGCTACATTTTCGGCGATTTGACGTCACGAAATTTCATCTATTCTTTAGAAAATTCGAAGTCTTCGAGAGTATACAAAATAATTGTTGTAACCGTCAGGGAAGAAGTCGCTGTTTCACTTTCATTAAATGATAATTTCGTATTTTTTCTGATTTTTCTGGCATTTCTGATTGCAGTAATTGCATTTATGATTGAAATTATTGAAGTGGGCCGAGAATCTGAGCTGATTTGCTTCATAGTATCTGGTTGTGTGAGCAAGCTAATACATTGCTTTTGTAGAATATTGGAGAATGGATGATTTTCTTTGATTATAATAAATAAATGAGTTCTTGAATAATTTACGTAAATAAATTACGTTTGTGCCGTCTTAATTGAAATCAATTTAATTCCTGAATTCTTCCAAATGTAACAATATCTTTGCATTTGTTAAATTTATTGTGTAAATGGGCCGTCCTAACTGAGTAAAACTTTACTGTTATAGCCTTCAAAATTAAAATCCTTCAGTTATGTGCTAAAAATTGCTTAAAGTAATTTTTTGTTACGTATTTATTTTAGCCCCTCGTATGAAATATGCTGAAAATTAGCAGATTTTTCTTACTTCGTTCTTAACAACAGAAGAAAATCGAGATTAAATATTTTATGAAACCATGAAAGTGACATGAACTTTATTGCAACAATGAAATATATCGTTAAAAATCATGCATGAAAAAGGCTAATATTCAGGAAATAGATTCTTGCTATTAAATTTATAACTTTACAAAGAAATTGTTTACGTTTTAAAATGATATAAAAGTCTGTTTTGTGCAATAACATTTTCGAGAGTGACAAAGAAAAATACCAAAGTCTCGCTTAACACTTTAATGATAAAATTTCTAATCAAATTTTAAAATATAAATATATATATTAGAAAATTATGCGTATTTCTATCCTCCGATCTTAGCTGAATTTAAAAACTCTGAATCAAATTGTCAGTCGTGTAGAGAGCCAAAATGCACACACACACACACACTTTTTATTATCAGTATATATGAACAATTTTTTTTGACATCTAATAAGAAATTTAAGTTTTTTCTAGAAATCAAAACTGAATTTACTAAGATGATTTCAATAATGTTTTCTTAAGTATATCCAAATTTTGATCATGGATATTAGAAAAAAGATTTTTGAGATAAAAATAATTTAATTAACTAAGATGATTTCAATAATGTTTTCTTAAATATATCCAAATTTTGATAATGGACATTAGAAAAAAGATTTTTGAGATTAAAATAATTTAATTAACTTCTTCACTTTAAAATTATTTCAATTCGAAAGTCCCAAAAACTTTTATTGAATTAAAAAATAAATGGCATGTAATAAGAAATTACATTATTGAGAGATGAGAGACAAGCAAGTAATTAATACAAATCTGATTAAATAATCGTTTTGGGTAGAAACGATTCCGTTTTCATAAAATGAAAAAAATCTTGACCTTGCTATTATTTGATAATAACTGTAGAAGCTAAATAGTTTTGGTCAAAAGAAATATTTAATGATAAGCAAATGGAATTTGAAAATTTTGATGGGATAGATGGACATAAAAGTTATTTTACCAATTATCTAAATTACTTTACATTTATTGACCAATACTAAACTTACTGATTTGTAAAAATATTTATTCTTTATACTGACCTATGTAATGCTTAATTTGGTTGAAGCAGAATGCATTTTTGACAAGCGATGAAGAGACTTGGTATTTTTAAATTAGTTTTAATATCCATTCCGGAAAAGCATAATTATTTACAAGCAGATACCTGACTATGCCCGTCCGCCACAACGCAGCACAAAATCAGAAGTAAGAAAAAGCGAAACAAATTATCACTAGTCTTAAATAACATGGGATTTCCGGCCAATGAAATACACATGGTGACCGTTGACTAAGGCACTGAAAATTTCATTTTCGCTTGATACGTAGACTGATTGCGCAGTAATTTTTACACAGCTTCATACGTGGAATGGGGATCAGGAAACAAGAGAACCCTTTAGAATAACCCCGACATGGGTATAATTAGGCAAAAAATTTAGCAAATTGATTTTTATTAAATCAGATATTAAAATATCATTATATATATATATATATATATATAATGATGTATAATGATATATATATATATATAATTGATTAGCTACTCTTTTATTAGTATCTCTACATTTATTAGAAGTATACATTTAGATTATGGTATAAATTTGATATAACCAACCGATAGATAATATGATGCGAGTGTTACTCACTAATTGAAAAAAAAAATGGATTATTGATTTCAGTTAGATGGAAAATTCGGTTAACAAAGAAAAGAACAAGGGGAAACATTTCCAAGCAAACTCCCCGGAGGATTTTGATGCAGAATTTCTTATATTATGTTTCAAATTTAAAAAAAAGAAAAAAAAAAACGACACGAAATGATAAAGGCATAGTTTAAAGTTTAATTACACTTGAGTGCTTTTACTTGGATCTATATATCCAAACTGATATATCAAGCCATATCTAGAAAATGCTGTGGAAATTGCCCTATCCGGTAATAGAATAATGCATCTATATAATTTACCCATCCTTCTGAATCATCTTAACACCTCAGATCCCATTTGAATTTGTATTTAAACTCCTTCATACATGTTACACAAGCACAGTTTTCCCTTTTCTTTTGCTTAATAAATCATCTAAAGACAGTAAAAATGAAAGTTAATTTGATTAAAATAGGAAATTTCATAAAAAAATATTAAAGATTAACTATGGTATACACAGCCACATTAGTTTAGATGATCTGGAGACTTAATCTCAGTATAATACCTTTCTTTCATGGACACTTAATCCACCTTTCTTTCAGACACTTGATTACTATCAATCCACATATTGAGAGCAGATGCTCTAGAAATAACTTTTTATTTTAATAATGAATTCAGATATAATTTCATCAATATATGTCGGAATAACGGGAAATCCTGCGCTATTTAATTTAATTTCAATAAATGAAGTCAATTTTTTTTGTATGTAAATGTGAAATAACATATTATGTAATTAGGAATTATATATAGAATAAATATATAGACAGTTTAAAACAAAGCCACTATTTGTTATAATGAATTGGTTTTTTTTTAAATAATTAGATCAATTTTTAAAAAATGCCTACAGAAACAACTTTAAAAAGTTTATCAAAAGAAATAATTGCATATTTTGATCAAAATACTGTATTATAAGGCTTTCTCATAAGTCTTTCATTTTATTAAATTGCAAATTATTGGCTTGAAAATGAAAAATGTAGAAAGGATATTCGATAAACAATATCAAATATAATAAATATAATTAAAAGGCTATCTGCAGAGTCTTTAATTTTCAATTATTTAAAAGCAGATATTTTATTTAAGATCTTTTCCCTAAATATAAAATTATGCTCTCTAATAAAATAAAAACTATCGATCTTCATGAAAGCATAATTAGAAGTTAGTCAAAAAAAATTTTGACACATTTAAATATTATTTATTGCTATCAATATATATTGGAAGTTAACATTTTGCATAAATAATTCTTAAGGCTTCAGGATTAATTAATTAAATTTTTCATTATTTTAAAATAATTTAATAAATTAATTGAATAAAATTTGTTACTGATTTCTTAAAAACAAATATTAAGTATTCATTTTAAGTTTTTAATTTGAAACTTGAAAAATTAACTAACTTTCTATTAAATTAAATAAAATGTCACGTTTGTACTTTATTTTAGTTACACTTTTATTGTTTCAGAGTACTACAAATATGTAATGAATTGTAAAAACATTTCCATTTTATTAAAAGATTGAAATATTCATTTATTATCCATATTATTCAATTCAACAAAACAAATGGATTCAACTAAAAATCAAATCTATTTCACTAGTCAAATGCAGCGAAATCAATGATAATCATCAATGAATCATGCTAATGAATGATTTTGCATATATTGTATTTAAGTTAATTCATTAAATTAATTATTGCATTTAATAAAAATATCCTAATTTTTTTTATTATCACACTGAAAGTTGAATAGTTGAATATTTACATTGTAATATTTGTTCATAAAAAATGGTAATACTTCGAAATCTTTATTGCAAATATTTAAAAGTTATGAATTAATAATTTATTTTTGATTCAAAAAGCAAAATTTTATCTTTGAAATATTATTATATCCATTGAACTATACACGTAAACTACTGTAGATTAAAAGAAGGATATATATGATCAGTAAGTATAGAAAGCACAAATTGATACAGTTCTTCAATTAAAGAAATTCTTGATGCAAATTTATTTAAGAAAAAAAGCACTAAATTAATAAAATATTTAAATTTTATTTAGATATTTAAGATTTTTAAGTATCAAAAATATTTAAACATTCTAATAATTGGAAACAATGAATGAGGTTTTCCTACCATTTTATAATATATTTTTAAGACGCATAATTTCAAATATGACTCTTTTAAATCTCAAATTCTTTAGATGAAACATACTATTGTTGTAAGTGACTTTCAGTGTTTTATATTTTGTTAAAAATTTCCACATACATGTTTTGATATTTTTTCTTTATATAGAGCAATTATATCCGTTTTGATATAACGTATTAAATTCTATATATAATTCTGATTTTTTGGAAAAGGTTTAATAGATTCATTATATCATATTATAGAGGGAATTCTTGCAAAAGGCGAAAAAAATTGCAATCGTTAATGATGCAACGAAGCAGAGAGAGCACTTCATATAAGATAAATATCATTCTTTTTTACAAGCTTAAAATCTTTTCGTTTCAAAAGTTTCTTATGATACCCTGATATACGCTTGTTTATTGTTTATACATGGACAGAGAAACTGACGGTAAAAAATTATTAATTAATATGTAAGATGTGCAGTTATTTTTATACGTACATTAATATCTTACAAATTTATCATAGAACATCATTGTTATCAAAACCTCGAAAAACAGAAATTAAAATGAATTCCACATTTCACAGAAGCAAATCATATAGGTTTTGGCCCTTGGAAGCTTTCGGTCGACAACCCCGATGTTGTCCGTTACTGTATCTAATGTTGGTCAATTACGGTTTGCCTGTTTTTAAACTCCACTGACCATTCAGTCATTAAAAATACGTTCATTTGTTCATTTCGTTGGAAATTTAGGTACTTACGTATTAACGCAACCAGGCCAAAATTCGCATAAATCGCCAAATTTGGCGACCCTAATTCTTACTCAACCTGTACAAATTTGGTGACTAATTCTTACTCAAACTTACAAATCGCGCCAACCTGGTTGCGATAATACGTAAGTACTGAAATTTAGCTTTCCATTTTAACAACATGCAATCGCTGATCATCCTACTTCGTAATTAAAATTCAAAGCCCGCAAAGAAAGCATTCTTTGCTCATTCATATCTCAAATATCTAAATATTATTTCAGTTTTTCGCGTTTTGCCGCCAACGTAGCAGCTTCACACTCAGCTTTTCTTTTTAAATTGTTAGCCTCACGCTTGGTCTTTCCTCGTTTTTTTTTTTTTTTTTTCTTTCTTTATCTGGTATCGCTGGGTACCTCAGTACTATTTTTAAAAAATGCCCGTTTAACACTTTTATTGATTAGGTATTCATACGATTGTTAGCCAAGAGACAGAAAATTTATGTTACTCAAAAATAATAAACAAAAACTATTTAGTAGATATTGCCACAGACGGTGTGACTGGAAACAAAATTGGAAATAATATTATTTTAAACTCATTTGTCGTTAGTTAAAGCTTTACGTTTCTCCTTTTCTTCGTCATTTCACGATCAAATTCATACTTACTATAACGTAATAATAATTTTCATTAAATATTTCAAGCAATACTGGTAAAACAAACCTCAAATATCATAGGTCAGGTGAAGCACTATCTGCCAATCAGAAAGTGAATAAAACTCAATGTTTACTGTTTACATAATATATATATATATATATATATATATATATATATATATATATATATATATATATATATATATATATATATATTATGGTACTTTTTTACTTTTTGTATCTAAACTTGTATGATGAGCGAAACATATATATTGTTACGAACCTATAATATTGCTACCCGGACGAATAGAGTCATCGTAAGAAAGACCGTTGTACGATCGGTCCTGTACGTGCTGAGATCAATGAACTTAGAGCTTGGCGACAGACTTGGCGAGCATTTGGCGGCTTGGCGATAAATTTGGCGAGTTTGGCGACTAAATGGATAGTACCGGAAAGTTCGAGAACTTTCAAGATCCATCCACTAACAACCGAGATGCAGCCAGGTACGCCCTGATTGGTCAGAAGATTCTAGCCCCGCCTCCCGGAACTATAAAAGACGGGCACTCAGAAGCTACGTTGTTGTTGTTGTGTGGATCGTCCGAGTCGTCGTGTGTATCGTCGTGAAGTGTGTGTATCGGCGAAAGTTGTGTGTGAGAGAGTCGGAGTCGCCGACACGTAGAGGTCTTGGAGGATTAGACAGCAAGGAAGCTGCTGAACTATAGCAATTAAATGTGCTGCGCCATTAAGATTAATTGACGGTAATTGTAGCAGAAGAAAAAAATTCGTAACATTTGGTGTCAGAAGTGGGATTAGTTGGACTTTCCTGTGTATGCCTTGAACCAGAAAAATGGATGAAAAATTCGCATTGTTATTTGCCATGATGGCAGAGATAAAGAAAGGACAAGAGGAATTGATGAATGAATTCAAGATAGAAATTTTAGAAAATAAAAGTAACAAAACCGAAGACGTCCATGATATCACAGAAGAAATTGAAGGAAACAGCGAGAGCCAAGTGGAAGAAAAGACTGAAGATCGAATGGAGACCAGTGTCACCGAAATGGAGCTTAGCCATCCGGAGGGTGAACCGAAGTTCAATGAGGAGATGCACGAACATGGAGACTGTCAAATATCTGCAAGGCTGGAACAGGCGTCTCCGAACGAGTCCCCTGAAGTGGAATCGAAGGTGCAAACACTTGGGGATGGAGAAGATGAACTCTGTTTGGACGGGTCTGTTAGTGGCGACCCGTGCTCGATGCCTATGAATGCAGGTGTTAAAGAGACCCTGTTCGGACTGGATTCATCCCAAAGATTGACTGGACAACCTCTTTTCAAGCCTCTTAGTAGCTCCTTGCAGAGTGATACGGATGAAGATTACATGCCTGGTATCGCTGATCCTTGTGGTCTCCGCCTGGACTTCCTTCAAGAATTCGGCTTAGCTGTGGATTTGCAAAGGGGTGTGATGCAAATAGAAGCCGAAGAATCGCCTGTGTATCTGGTCAAGCTACGTCGTCGCAAAAGAACCCTTCCCGCAAAGACAGATGCGCTCTTCAGAAGTTCCTGTGTGGAGGACGGCGGTCAATTCTCGAGTGTTGAGAATGGACCGGGAAAGGGTGGACGTATTCCCGTGAGAGCTCTGCCGACAAAGTTGAATCCCTGGCTTTCAAGTGGACTCCAGTGGGCACTGTTGGACCTTCCTGATAGTCGATTGGTTCGATGGAGGAAGTTCAAAATGACCAACCGACCATCCTGGCAAGAATTCGTTCCGGAGAAATCCATTGCAATACGATGTTTGGCTCCATGGGACATCCTGCATTTTAAGGAGCGGGATCAAGTCTGGGTGTACAATCCGAAACGACGAAGAGGTCCGTGTCAAGAGCATTGAGAAGGTTCGGATGGATCGTTAGTCGCCGCCAAATTAGCGAATGATGTCATCTTCGAAAGTGCAGAAGTCGCCAAATGCATCAACATCATCACATCGTTCGGAAGCCTACGCCAGCTGCTGGAATGAAGTGGACTGCCGGGACGTCAGTCTTTAAAGAGGGGAGCAATGTTACGAACCTATAATATTGCTACCCGGACGAATAGAGTCATCGTAAGAAAGACCGTTGTACGATCGGTCCTGTACGTGTTGAGATCAATGAACTTAGAGCTTGGCGACAGACTTGGCGAGCATTTGGCGGCTTGGCGATAAATTTGGCGAGTTTGGCGACTAAATGGATAGTACCGGAAAGTTCGAGAACTTTCAAGATCCATCCACTAACAACCGAGATGCAGCCAGGTACGCCCTGATTGGTCAGAAGATTCTAGCCCCGCCTCCCGGAACTATAAAAGACGGGCACTCAGAAGCTACGTTGTTGTTGTTGTGTGGATCGTCCGAGTCGTCGTGTGTATCGTCGTGAAGTGCGTGTATCGGCGAAAGTTGTGTGTGAGAGAGTCGGAGTCGCCGACACGTAGAGGTCTTGGAGGATTAGACAGCAAGGAAGCTGCTGAACTATAGCAATTAAATGTGCTGCGCCATTAAGATTAATTGACGGTAATTGTAGCAGAAGAAAAAAATTCGTAACATTTGGTGTCAGAAGTGGGATTAGTTGGACTTTCCTGTGTATGCCTTGAACCAGAAAAATGGATGAAAAATTCGCATTGTTATTTGCCATGATGGCAGAGATAAAGAAAGGACAAGAGGAATTGATGAATGAATTCAAGATAGAAATTTTAGAAAATAAAAGTAACAAAACCGAAGACGTCCATGATATCACAGAAGAAATTGAAGGAAACAGCGAGAGCCAAGTGGAAGAAAAGACTGAAGATCGAATGGAGACCAGTGTCACCGAAATGGAGCTTAGCCATCCGGAGGGTGAACCGAAGTTCAATGAGGAGATGCACGAACATGGAGACTGTCAAATATCTGCAGGGCTGGAACAGGCGTCTCCGAAGGAGTCCCCTGAAGTGGAATCGAAGGTGCAAACACTTGGGGATGGAGAAGATGAACTCTGTTTGGACGGGTCTGTTAGTGGCGACCCGTGCTTGATGCCTATGAATGCAGGTGTTAAAGAGACCCTGTTCGGACTGGATTCATCCCAAAGATTGACTGGACAACCTCTTTTCAAGCCTCTTAGTAGCTCCTTGCAGAGTGATACGGATGAAGATTACATGCCTGGTATCGCTGATCCTTGTGGTCTCCGCCTGGACTTCCTTCAAGAATTCGGCTTTGCTGTGGATTTGCAAAGGGGTGTGATGCAAATAGAAGCCGAAGAATCGCCTGTGTATCTGGTCAAGCTACGTCGTCGCAAAAGAACCCTTCCCGCAAAGACAGAGGCGCTCTTCAGAAGTTCCTGTGTGGAGGACGGTGGTCAATTCTCGAGTGTTGAGAATGGACCGGGAAAGGGTGGACGTATTCCCGTGAGAGCTCTGCCGACAAAGTTGAATCCCTGACTTTCAAGTGGACTCCAGTGGGCACTGTTGGACCTTCCTGATAGTCGATTGGTTCGATGGAGGAAGTTCAAAATGACCAACCGACCATCCTGGCAAGAATTCGTTCCGGAGAAATCCATTGCAATACGATATTTGGCTCCATGGGACATCCTGCATTTTAAGGAGCGGGATCAAGTCTGGGTGTACAATCCGAAACGACGAAGAGGTCCGTGTCAAGAGCATTGAGAAGGTTCGGATGGATCGTTAGTCGCCGCCAAATTAGCGAATGATGTCATCTTCGAAAGTGCAGAAGTCGCCAAATGCATCAACATCATCACATCGTTCGGAAGCCTACGCCAGCTGCTGGATTGAAGTGGACTGCCGGGACGTCAGTCTTTAAAGAGGGGAGCAATGTTACGAACCTATAATATTGCTACCCGGACGAATAGAGTCATCGTAAGAAAGACCGTTGTACGATCGGTCCTGTACGTGTTGAGATCAATGAACTTAGAGCTTGGCGACAGACTTGGCGAGCATTTGGCGGCTTGGCGATAAATTTGGCGAGTTTGGCGACTAAATGGATAGTACCGGAAAGTTCGAGAACTTTCAAGATCCATCCACTAACAACCGAGATGCAGCCAGGTACGCCCTGATTGGTCAGAAGATTCTAGCCCCGCCTCCCGGAACTATAAAAGACGGGCACTCAGAAGCTACGTTGTTGTTGTTGTGTGGATCGTCCGAGTCGTCGTGTGTATCGTCGTGAAGTGCGTGTATCGGCGAAAGTTGTGTGTGAGAGAGTCGGAGTCGCCGACACGTAGAGGTCTTGGAGGATTAGACAGCAAGGAAGCTGCTGAACTATAGCAATTAAATGTGCTGCGCCATTAAGATTAATTGACGGTAATTGTAGCAGAAGAAAAAAATTCGTAACATTTGGTGTCAGAAGTGGGATTAGTTGGACTTTCCTGTGTATGCCTTGAACCAGAAAAATGGATGAAAAATTCGCATTGTTATTTGCCATGATGGCAGAGATAAAGAAAGGACAAGAGGAATTGATGAATGAATTCAAGATAGAAATTTTAGAAAATAAAAGTAACAAAACCGAAGACGTCCATGATATCACAGAAGAAATTGAAGGAAACAGCGAGAGCCAAGTGGAAGAAAAGACTGAAGATCGAATGGAGACCAGTGTCACCGAAATGGAGCTTAGCCATCCGGAGGGTGAACCGAAGTTCAATGAGGAGATGCACGAACATGGAGACTGTCAAATATCTGCAGGGCTGGAACAGGCGTCTCCGAAGGAGTCCCCTGAAGTGGAATCGAAGGTGCAAACACTTGGGGATGGAGAAGATGAACTCTGTTTGGACGGGTCTGTTAGTGGCGACCCGTGCTTGATGCCTATGAATGCAGGTGTTAAAGAGACCCTGTTCGGACTGGATTCATCCCAAAGATTGACTGGACAACCTCTTTTCAAGCCTCTTAGTAGCTCCTTGCAGAGTGATACGGATGAAGATTACATGCCTGGTATCGCTGATCCTTGTGGTCTCCGCCTGGACTTCCTTCAAGAATTCGGCTTTGCTGTGGATTTGCAAAGGGGTGTGATGCAAATAGAAGCCGAAGAATCGCCTGTGTATCTGTTCAAGCTACGTCGTCGCAAAAGAACCCTTCCCGCAAAGACAGAGGCGCTCTTCAGAAGTTCCTGTGTGGAGGACGGTGGTCAATTCTCGAGTGTTGAGAATGGACCGGGAAAGGGTGGACGTATTCCCGTGAGAGCTCTGCCGACAAAGTTGAATCCCTGACTTTCAAGTGGACTCCAGTGGGCACTGTTGGACCTTCCTGATAGTCGATTGGTTCGATGGAGGAAGTTCAAAATGACCAACCGACCATCCTGGCAAGAATTCGTTCCGGAGAAATCCATTGCAATACGATATTTGGCTCCATGGGACATCCTGCATTTTAAGGAGCGGGATCAAGTCTGGGTGTACAATCCGAAACGACGAAGAGGTCCGTGTCAAGAGCATTGAGAAGGTTCGGATGGATCGTTAGTCGCCGCCAAATTAGCGAATGATGTCATCTTCGAAAGTGCAGAAGTCGCCAAATGCATCAACATCATCACATCGTTCGGAAGCCTACGCCAGCTGCTGGATTGAAGTGGACTGCCGGGACGTCAGTCTTTAAAGAGGGGAGCAATGTTACGAACCTATAATATTGCTACCCGGACGAATAGAGTCATCGTAAGAAAGACCGTTGTACGATCGGTCCTGTACGTGTTGAGATCAATGAACTTAGAGCTTGGCGACAGACTTGGCGAGCATTTGGCGGCTTGGCGATAAATTTGGCGAGTTTGGTGACTAAATGGATAGTACCGGAAAGTTCGAGAACTTTCAAGTTCCATCCACTAACAACCGAGATGCAGCCAGGTACGCCCTGATTGGTCAGAAGATTCTAGCCCCGCCTCCCGGAACTATAAAAGACGGGCACTCAGAAGCTACGTTGTTGTTGTTGTGTGGATCGTCCGAGTCGTCGTGTGTATCGTCGTGAAGTGTGTGTATCGGCGAAAGTTGTGTGTGAGAGAGTCGGAGTCGCCGACACGTAGAGGTCTTGGAGGATTAGACAGCAAGGAAGCTGCTGAACTATAGCAATTAAATGTGCTGCGCCATTAAGATTAATTGACGGTATTTGTAGAAGAATAATTTTGTAACAATATTTTAAGTACGTTGTGAGAAAACTAGACTATATTTACTTCGTTGTACATATTTTATATTTTCATTTATTTCATATTTTTTTCCATATTTATTCGTTATTTTATAATTTGTGTTATGTTATATTCATTTATATCTATTTGCATTTATAGCATCCAACTAGTATTAGCTAAAAACGTTTACACTTAGTGCGTCCACTTGCTGTTATTAAATTTAAAATAATTGCATGTATGTATAATTTTGATTTCATCAGAACCTTATCGGATCATGTATTTCAAATTGTGATCGAGTTTAAAAAATATACGATAATGAAAGGATAAATTCAGTTTCCAATCTAACAAAATAGCTAAACGATCAATATTTTTTTGCAATAGTTAGCGAATAGTTTGGCAATAGTTAGAACCAAAACTCTAAAAGAGAATAATAGAAAATGATGAGTAGATGTTTGGTATTAAAAATCATTCGGAATTTTTTATATAGTTGTTAATTTTAAAGGATTAAAACTGAATAAATGTTTTTGTCCAGTTAGAAGTACATAAATGTAAATACAAAATATTGTAGCATTAAAAAGTTATAGAACATTTTTTGAAAAATATATCAGTAGTAAGCATGAAATTGTTAGAAATAGAATAAATAAATAAATAACTTTCTAAAATATAAAACACTTGTGCTATAAAATAAAAATCTTATGCGGAATCAAATTCTCATTCGGCTATTAATAGCTATTTTAATAGCCAAATTAAAAGCTTTTTTTTTTCATTTACTCAAACCTTTGGATATGAAGTTTTTAGATATATAATTCAATCATCCGCGTTTCATAAATAAGAAGCAAAGGTTCTTTCCAAAAAAAATATTATGACATTCCCTTGCGAGTAAGAGAAAACCATTTTTCTATCTATGTTTCACATCACTTATAATTCTGAAGGTAGATGGATGCGTATTTTAAAAGTTTTCACATTTTGTCAGATATTTTTCACACTTTGTTTTTCTTCTGAGAACAATTCATCATGGGAAAAGACAGCGTTCTTAAAATTGGAGATTTCCCGAAAAAAATCATTCCACTACACCAAAAATCCACAAATGTTAAAATAGTTTCAGATATGAAGCAATGTGTTAGAAGCAAAGTAAAGTTAGATAAAAAACATATTTTCTTTGCTTTGATTTTTGTATATTTTCGACTTCATACGAAATCCTTATAGAAAATACCACTTGGAATGTAATCTGGGTTTAATAAAAAATATTCCAATGAAAAATAAATAAAGGTTGTAGTTTCTCTCTTTTTCCATTCTTTTCAGCAATTATTGACATGATTTTTCTACACTTTATTTAACTTATGCCCGACTTATAAAAATTGATTTTTTTAATGTGATTATAAAATAACTATTTTATTATCGCATTACTTATTGCGTGTTTCAATGATAATACCCTATTTTAATTTCTTAAATTTAATTATCAATTAATTGACTGATTTAATTAATTTAATTGATTTAACTGATTTATTTAAGGAATAAAATTTTATTTCCTTATTAGTGATACCACCAAGTTATGAATTTGAAAAAAAATAATCTGCTTCTAGTGCACTAATAAATTGTAATTTTGAAAACAAATATTTTAAATTTATTTTTAGTAATTTTATTCCAATATTTTACCTAAAGATGTATTTTATCTTCTTTTATTTCCTTATCAAACAAATTAGTGTTGAAATTTTAAATATGCTGCCTCAGATTCTGAGCAATCTTTTTTTCCACCAAGATTTATATATCATCCCGAAATGCTATCCAGTAGCTATTAGAATTTTTTATTTGCAGTTTCATTAACAATCGTATATTGAATTTTTCTTTCAGACTAGCATTAAGAAATGCTTTGAGATTATAAGAATTATACAATTTTCAAAACATATGAATTCTGGTCAAATAATTATTAATTTGTAACATAATTATAGATAAGGATTTCATACTAAACATTCCTTATAACCAGATTCCACTATGGCCATGCATATTTGCATCAGAAAAAGCAAATTTAAATCCGGAAAGAATTCCTACTTCATAACAACTAAATATTTATACTATACCAGTTATTTACTTCATAAATCATACGACCTATTTTAATTCATCTATTGCTATTAATCCAAGTATATTTACAACTAAAATTACTTTCTATTTAAAAAAAAATGGAATTAATAAATAATAGTCATTACTTACATTTAAACGATTTGCAAAGATATATCTTGTTTGGGTGCCATTTGGTTTTTGCAATAATTACAGTGAAGTATAAATCCCTCTTCCCGCCGTGTTATTTTATTGAAAAAGAGCAAATTATTTAAATTGAGAATAGCCATAAAATTGGAAAGCTATTTATGTAGTTTTTTTAAAAAAAATATATAACTCCAATGCTTTAAAAATTCGATAAGTAAAATTAAGATTAAAGCATTAAATAAATTCCTAAATCCTAACAAGGTTTTAGTTCAATTCATTATCATATCAGAGTTCTTGATGTATAAACGTAAAGATATCTAAGTTACAATTACTTAGACTACAAATAGCTATATTATAGTTATATACAGAATAATTTTATTAATTGGTCGAACTAAACGGCATTGTACCGTTGCAATGAATAAAATATGAATTTACTTTAATGCTTAGAGATTATTCTGTATTTCAGTAAAATGAATTGAGGCATCTGGGGCTATTTCAAAAGACAATACCAGAAGTTTGAGTACAGTTAAATCTGCATAAAATGACAGTTTGGATTATGCAAACAAAGTGTTATTTTCAGTAATAAAGGCTTTTAAGCTTGATATCTCTTCCGTGATCAGTTTATTCAATGGATCATTAAAGAGTATTCTGCTAATACATTATGCATTTAAAATACATATGCCTTATATTATGTTACGGTGAAATCGTTTCTTGGATTATATACATATATGAATATTCACCATGTCAATCAGTCTGAATCTGAAGTTTAGAACTGGAAACAATACAGTTCCTTTTAGTAAAATATATTTTATTAAAATGGGAAATTTGAATATTTATATTTCTAAAGATTCTCAAATTTTGTTTGAATTTGATTATCATAGAAATGGCGCAACTTAATGTGAAAAGATGAAAAAAAGTTAATATTTATTTAAAGCTGTTGTATACTTAATTCTAAATAATAATTTGCCTCTTAACTTATTTAACTGTTCATTTATGACAATTATTTACAAATGCTAATTACAATATTAAATAAGTTAAAACTTAAGAGGTAAGTAAACAGCATATGATTAACCATAAGCATTATCAATCATATATAGAAAGTCAATTTTAAGATGCTTGAAAATTTATGATAAAATATTATTTTGGAATATTTTATACTTATCTGAGGATTATCCAAGGAAAAAATATTGAAATTGATATAATTTTATTCATAAGAAGAAAAACAGAAATTATTTAATTTTTTTATCTTATAACACCTTTGTAAACGTGTGTTTTGAAGACATTATACAATTTTTTGTTTAAAACTAATTGCTTTCATTTGCTTTTTAAATTCATTTGCTACACAATATAAGTGCACAGGAAATCACAGTTTTATAGAAAAATAATAAATATTTTTTTCAACATCAATAAAAATTTCTTATATTTTCCCAAATTTTTTTAGATGATTTAAATTTGTATGTCTGCTTTGCATATGCAAACTGCATCTTTTAGAGCGTCATTGTACTAGTAGTGTGATTACATAAATATATTAAACGAAAGAAGCAATTTAAATTTCAAAGTGTTTAGAAGCTTTCACAGGACTGTTGTGTTTTAATAAATCTCATTAGCTTAAGACTAATTATATCAAATTACATTAGTTATTTTAACCAGCATGTATGATGATTAAATTTAGGAATAACATGCAAACCATAGTATGATTCACTTGAAATTCTATGTAAAATGGTAATATATAGAATTCTTTTCATCAATGCTAGTTTTATCATTTTTATTGCCTTAACAGTGGATAAAATTTTCATTTTAAAGTTTCTTATATATTTACCATTTTTGTTTGAAGTCTTAATTATTTTACTGTAATGAATAAAATTAAATTTCTGCTATAAAGAAAATGGATTAACTTCATTTCTGAAACATTTGAATTTAATATTTAATTGAGAAATTTTCCATATCAGTAGTGAAAAATAAATAATAAAGATTTCGTTTTGTTATTGAATATTAGCTTATTAAGAACGCAGCTTAATGCGATTTCATTTTTAAGAATCAACCTTTAAAGACTTAAATCTTTCTGATTAAATTGGACAACGATACAGTATAAAAACTTTTAATTTCAATCTTACTAATACTGTGATTTCTTTCGTAAAACAATATTTGCAGAATCTCATTAGTTTCTTCAATAATTGCAAAATATATCGTTAGCTAAATATTTGCACTTAATTAGAGATCCTGGAGATTTGTGGAAATTCTTCCTAAAATAAGAAGACATTAATTGTTTTCAAAGATATCTTTAGCTCATATAATAAAGAGAATGAATGCAAAAAAAGTATATCAAAGTCTGTCTGATGAATTTATTATTTAAAAGAAATCACTCAATTATTTAAATTTGAATCAAATAAATAATTCCAGTAAATCTTTCATTAGAAACAATTATTTCTTTCTTTACCAACCCTAATATATCAAAATATTCGTATTTGTGTGATTAAAATATGAATTTGATCAAAACATTTAAATTTATTAATTGACTGATCATAAATTTCTATTCAATCCGGATATTTGATAGTTCCATAAATTTTTTTAGTGAAACAAATGAATAAATTCGAAAATTTTGAAGGCAAATTACGCACATGTTTATAGTAATATCATTGCATTAAATGTAGACTATCTAGTCTAGATTAGTTTAAGAAAATAAAATAAATAATTAATTTTGTTCGTTTGAAACTTAAAGCATGTTTTAATGGAGAGAGAGTTGATAATAATGTAAGAAATTATTTCAAAATAAGTATATATAAATTGTTGCCACGTCTTACATTAAGAAATATTTTTTTTAACATTGCAAGCAAAATATTCTGTTTGCAAATAAAAAATTATCAATAAAAATAGTGTTTGGTGACAATATTTCCCTGCAAATTTGAGGATGCATTATATTTAGTAATTTATGCATAGTAAGGAAAATACACCAATTAATTAAATACTTTCTTTGTTTTTATTTCTGGAATGGAATGTAATTTATTCGATACATAATAAAGTCAGAAAGATGGAACAAATCACATGCAAATAATGATATATTCGAAATAATATAGAATATATTAGGACACATAATTAATATTCTAATACATAATATATACAATATTAATTAGGACACATTTACAACGAAATATATCAGCTCATTCAGAGTCTGAATCACATACTTGATTTTTTTCCTATAAAGTTTTTAGTTTATGGTTTACTACGTACAAGTATGTGCAAAGCAAACACTCCTTTCCAAAATAGCATCAAGAATATGGAATTTTTACAAGATACACTGGTGAACTTTTCAAGATTTTGTTTAATTACTTAGCATAAATTTGAATTTTAAGACATGCGAAAAAATATGATTTTTAAAAATATTTCAAATTTCATTTGGATAAATCAGTTTGTAACATAAGAAATAAAATTACCATTTTTAAATATGAAGAAATTTAAAAATTTGATATTTAAAATTAAATTACATACTGAAATACGAAAGCCCATGGGAGAAATTTTTGTAGCCACGAAAGGCTAAAAATTCTTGAACCAGATTTTAACACATCCAATAGGCCAAATAATACATCCACGATAGGCCAAAGATATTTGAACCAGATTTTAACACATGTAGAACGTCTGAATATTAAAGATGAGACCACACGCATCGGAATCACATAAAAGTGAATACTTAGTCGTATCAGCACGAACATAAAAACCCTGATATCGATTTCGAGTACGTATTTTCATGAAGGCCGCCTGTAATAAACTGATGTATTCTGTCTTGTTTATTGCAAGATTTATTTTTATTACAAAACAAAAAACAAATACTTTCCCTGTGAAAATTACTATGATGTATTAGATACTAACCCCTATTTCTTACATTACTTGTCAGAATCGAATTCTTTTACGTGTAAAAACTATTCCAATGATTATTAAGTTTTAAAAACTATTTTGTATAGAATTTGTATGCATAATAAATGAAACTTCTTTACATTTGTTATGATAGCTCTAGAGATGATAACTTAAAGATAATTATAAGATTATCATAATCAAGTTATAGTTGCAATAAATAAAATTATATTGATTGTACAAGTGAAGTTTTGGAATGTAGGTGTTATTTTTCTCTGTAACTGGTTTTATTCCAATTTAAATTCTTCAAACCTCATAAGTATGATGATACCTGATCCCGAAACAAATAGCTTGTAACAGGCTTACATTATCATACATCTTCTGCAGACAGACAAGAACCAATAATCTTTCAATACCGAAAATGTGACTTTTTTATTGGTCAAGTACAATATATTCTTATAAGAAATATCTGAGTCACAATAAAAACATCGTTATTTTAAGAAGCTTTAACTAATAAAGAATTCTTAAAACTGAATAGTCAAATTTCATTTATAAAATTATTATTAAAATGATATTTTAGGATAACTTATTATTTATCGGTGATTATATTAAATTTACTTATTAGAAACAATTTTTTATTTCATCTGCTCAAAAACTTGAAGAAGAATATTATGATTCCGATGCATGAATGCGACATGTAAATCGAAATGAAGACCTTCAAAATCCACTAATCATTTTTGAATCTATTCAGCCTTACTCAGATATAAATGAAAGTAAATCTCCAATTTTTATTTCTATTTTGGCAGTTTCTTTAGAAAAATACATTTTATAGTAAGATTTGATAAAATGCCACATGATATACAAAAATATAAATTCCAGAAAACCACTTTATGAGGAATATTCTATATTTTGCGTATTTGATTGTTTTTCAAACATGATGTCCTGTTGCAAAAGATCAATAAAATTTTCACTTTTGCAAGAAAGCATTATTTGTTTCTTTTTGACAAAAAATAGAGGAACAAAGTAGTATTTTCTTTGTCTAGCACAATTCAACGATACTCATATTTCTCTCAACATAAACTAAAGGAAAACCGATAGTCTCAAATAGCTAAGATGTTAAAGAAACAAATTGTATATCCCATGGAAACAACCCAGTGGAACTTGTCTAGCAGGCAGAAAAATGCCATTAACAGATGAAGTTGTATCAGCAAATTGTTGAATTATTGAAGATGTAGTTGGCAAAATATATCATGAGTGTAACGATGATTCAAACTGAACTAGCAAAAAGACATATTAATAATGACATGATAATTAATTAACTAAAAATAAACTTTTTTTATATTTTTATGTATTTATGATCGCTATTTCTTTATATAAAGGAGCTACAATGCAAATAAAATGTTTACGACTTGTAGAAAAAAATTACATTTTCATTTTAATACTTTTTCAATACACTGATTAAGTTTTATAAAGAGGTACAAGAAAAATTTTACATTCCAAAAAAGCAAAAAGAACATTGAGAAGAATGAAAAAAATATTTATGAGTTAACAGTTACAGAATTTTTCTGTTTTTTAATAACACAATTATAAATCTTTCTATCAAAAATTCATATCAAGAAGCTACTCTATAAATGATATACCTGAATTAAATGCCATTATTATTAATTTCTTCTCTTCTTCAACTTTGCTATTTTTTTATGTTTGGGCCATTAAAGTGATTAGTGATTTTCCAACATTTATCCGATAAAATGACTGATAAAAGCCTGTTTTCTGATACTGAAATACTTGATCCTTCTATTAAAAATATTGCTAGGAATGTCAAACCATTTTATGTGATATAAATATAGTTATGATGATGCTGAAAGTGATAAGAGGTAAACAATGAAATGAATACTTAGAATAAAACAACAAATAAAAGAATTTTTTTTTCTAAATTCCGACAACACAGTGAAAGATTGCATCGATTTTACAAGTCAGTTTGAGCCGGAGAGATCGCAAAAGTATATGAAAGAAGTTTATTTATCAAAGTGCAAAGTTTAATAAATTAGTAACCAGCTTCGGCAATAAACATGATACTAATCATGTAATTGATCTTTGATAATGTTTTTTATCACCATGAATAGAGTATTATTGTATTAAATTATTTCTTCATAAAAGATATGTAGCATTCTGAATGGTTTGTTGCGCTTACAAATGGTAGAATGGATTCAAGAATAAAACTGGCGAAATCAGTTTACTTAGTGATCCTGGGGATCTTCCACATATTTCTTACGATCCTCCTCAGAAATGATAGATGGTAGCAGAGAAACTTCAGTTGATGTTGTCTTATAGTAGAGAGACGACAGTTGATGTTGCCTTAAAGTCATTTACTTTTATATGAATTGAGGGCGAAACTGCTACAATGGTTGTGGCTGCGGGACTCTGTCAAGTTTTCCTCCATGCGGAATTTACAGTATGGATGAAAGTACATAGTAGTGTTTTTGAGATTTCTCTTGAAATTGGTGGTTGGTGTCTGTGGAGGGTGGATATGGGATCATCGATAACTTATTCAAAAGTATGAACCTTTCATATATAATAAAAATTTGCGAATTCTAGGTTGGTTTTTGGATCTATCCCTTTGTATTTGCTAATTATTTTAAATATATAGAGAAATAATTTGAATATTTCCATGTCTTATTAGTTTTTACGTGAGCTTCCACCTTATATTGTTTCATTCCATATGGTCAGAAGTGGAATTTTAGAGCAAAAGTTTGCAAAAAGTACTTACAATTGGATATATAAAGTTATATTACAAATAATGGTAGAAAAACATGAGAATTATGAAGTAATTTTAAAATCTACACCTCAAAACTCTAAATACTACATGGCATATCAGTACTATAGGGAGGTCAATGCCATCACAAGGTCCAGCAAAACGAAGACAAAACAATAACGATGCCATGAAATTTGATGTAGAAATTCATGTGATTTGCAATGCATAAGAATAAAAAATATATAATTTTTCGAAATTTCGGTGAGAACCTCTGAAGTGGTGCATAATAAGAAAAGCAATATTGTGTATCACTCTTTTTCTCCAAATATCAAACATAATTAAAAAAAATTAAATGGTGGTCATTAAATCTTTCTTAATAAACATGTTTGAATTGAAAGAAAATGAAATTTCTTTCGCAGTATCAATTTTTTTGCTTCAGTTGTCCGTTATTCTGATTGCGACAACATAGGTAGAATAAAAAATGCACATGGCTTGCAAAAATAATTTATTCAGTCCTTATTGCAGTACACTCCCAGTACCCTATATCATTATTTATATCAGACCACATGCATCACTTTTATTTTCATAACGATGTTTCTAGAATAATTTTAATAAATTCTATGTGTTTAGCGATTAATGAATTAGTGGATTGTTTTAAGGAAAATTTATAAACTTTGCCCAATAATTTGGATCAAAAATAAGAGTTTTGAAATTTATTCGTTTGATATCATTTCTGTATTAGAAAACGATGAGATGAATCAAATTGCATTGGTGAGTTATTTGAAAGTTGTTTGATTCTGAGAGAGTCTTATAAATTTCCTTTCTCTTCAAAAACACATTTTTGCACATTCTCTTCAAGTTATAATAAGTTTCTTTATAATCTAACAATAATTAAAATTTCAAGTAACATTTCAGCAGAAAATTATTTATGATAAATATTTACTATAGTGAGTACTATTTACTATAGTATTAATAGTGAGACGTCTTTCACAATATTTTTTATTTAAAGTTTTATAAAAAGAAATAAATTAAATTTGAAAATTACAATATTAATGTATTCAAATAAGTTAAAGGTAGTTAAATCACTTTCTACCTAAAACGGTTGCTGAGAAATGTATATATTTTCTGAAGTCTTAAAAGAAAGAATCATTGAGCTCCATTTTAGTTAAGAAAAACAGAATATAATTGAAAATATATTATATAATATAATTTCTAAATTACACGCAAGTCCAAAAAAAGAAGAGTTTTAAGTATATTCATCTTTGGAATAATGTTTTACTCTATACTTCTTAGAAGATTCGTGAGATGTTTCACGATGTTTTTAAAAAGAGGCTTGAAATAAATTTAAATTAAAAATAATTAAATTAATATTTTTTTTATTTAATTCAAAAATTAAATAACAATTTAAATAATTAATTAAAATAATTATTTAAATCGTAATATTAAAATAATTAATATTACGATTTAAATTAATCGTAATATTTAAATAGTACTTAATTAAATTAATTTTTCTTGTCCTTTAGTTTGTTACTGTAAACTAATTTTAATTTAATTTATTCTCAAATAATTCGAATATAAAAAATTATCTAAGAAGATTCTGATTGTACATATATCAATATATATTTAAAATGCAGTACGAATTTTTCTATACTACAGTCATATCAAACATTTCAGTGAAAGCAAGAATAATTTTTAATCTTTCTTAATTATTAAAAATAAACATAATAAACTTTATTTAATGAAAGAGAATAGACTGCAGTTTACTAAAAGAATTACATTTTATAGTACAAATAGAAAATTCGATATTCTAAATTAAAATGAAATTTTAAAAATAGTTGATAGTCAAGTATTATTAATCATAATGTAAATTTTGAATAGTTTAAGTATCAACTTTGTGCATTTTAATTACTAATCAAATATAATTCTAATTTTTAAAAAATTCTATTCAAGTCTCTTCTAAGATTTTTTTGCAAGTACTTTGATAGATGAATCACTTTTATTTTATTATTTGAATATTATGTTTATTATTGAATAATTTTTTTTTTATGATTATAATGAAAACATGTAGAAAATATTTAATATTTTTTTCTAATTACTTTGTTTGCTAACATTTTTTACTGCGAAATTAATTTCGTTTTTTTAAAAAATCAAAAGAAATAGTTTAATTGGTGTTTTTTTTAAGAGATTTGATTCGTCTCTGCTATGAAATGCGGTTTGCATTCAATAATTTAATTAAAAGTGTTAACAAAAAATATATAATACTGATTACAATATGTTTCTTATGTTTATTTGATAATATTCCCAAGATCCATCAAGCTTATTTTTTTTAATCTTAAATTTGGATGTTTAAATTAAAGCTCTCATATCACGGCTTCACATTTTTTCTCATTTTATTTTTAAAAGATTAGCGTTAGATTTTTAGATTAGTTTGATTATGTTAGATTTTTTTTGTAAATTAAATAAAAATTATACTATCTAGCAAAATTAAAATAGATTCCCTTTAATTAACAAACTTCTAACTTAAGATGTATTGATAATCATAATTTGTCTGTTTCAACATATGGAATGTTTTTCTTCTTTTGAATTTTAAATAGGTTTTTTACGATATTTCTTTTTCTATATATGAATTGTATGCTTTTAGTATTAATATTACATGGAAGAAAATTCTTTGAATAATTTGGTTTTAAAATTTTCAGATTTTTAAAAATTTAATTTAGAAGTAATATTTTGAACTTTTTGTTATTTAATTTAAAAGTAATATTTTGAACTTGTTATTTAATTTAAAAATAATATTTTGAACTTGTTGTTATTTAATTTAGAAGTAATACTTTGAACTTGATGTGCTTTTCGCTTTGTTGTCATCCAAAGTTTCCCTGAACACTAAGATCAAGAAAATATTTATATTATTTTAAGACGAAGTAAAAAACCAGGTTTCAGATTTATTTTATTTTACAAATGTTTAATTCATTAAAATTTGCTTTTAATAGTACTGTGGCTCATTTGATTTTATTTTAAAATGTGTAAATTTAGTTTATGTATAGAAAATTTATTAGTGTCAATCTCTTAACGTTATCATTTTGCTGGCATTAAAATCATTGTATCAATTTACTTACTTTAGAAAAATGTGATAATTATTCTGACAGTACACTAATGCAGTTGACAATAAGATGCTAATAAGAATTCGATAATGTTAAAAAGATAAAACATAAAATTTATCATCATTTTAAAAATAATTTTAATTCACTTCAATCCATTTTTTCTATAGCATGTTAAAATTAATTTTGTTTATACAAATATGATGAACACACCTTTTTCCACGTTACTAAAGTATTCATATGTAATTGAGCTGAAGTAAGCAGTTTTTATAGTAAAAAATATACTTTGCAAAAGTTGAGACTTATTTCGATATTATAATATTTAATTGAAACATTCAATTTGTTTTCTCTTTTTGAATATGTTTTAAAAATATCTGTTCAAAACTCTATTTGGAATTATGTTTATTAATTATAAAATTACCGTTTTTGATATTTCATTTCGTATTGTATACCTATAGCCGGCCGTTAGTTTCCTTAGTTTTCATTATAAATGGAATAAATTCCGTTAAAGTATGTAAACGATCAATATTAATATGATGTAAAATTTGAAGTCGAAACTTGACCATATAAGTATATTAATAGTATTTAAAAACGCAATATAATTTTTAAACAGAAGTGATAATATGATATACATATTTTCGAAAATTATTAATTTTTTTCAAAATATTAATAAACGTTCAGAACACATTCATATATAAATGAATGCAAATATAAAAGAAATTTACCCCAAAATTGATTTCGAATATTTTGTTAAGTTCAGTATTTAATCTAAATAAGACTTGCAGAATTTTTAGTAAGTTGCACTCAGAATAGTTCAGGAAAATTCCAAATCTTTGGTGATTCAATTATTATTAAATGATTAAATGATTGGTATTAAATGATTGTTATTCATTAACCAAATTTTCAAATTTTTATTTACTGCAACGGCAAACATACTGCAAAAAAATTAACAGGAAGAATGATCAGGAATAAGAGATTAGATCAATTTCGGTGTATATGTTTTATAAAGATTTAAAAAAATGAGGTGATTCGGGAAGAATTTTCTACATATTTCCTCCCTACATTACGGAATTCCTCCCTACATTACGGCACAGAATAATTTGTCTTTACCATGATTTACGTAATTATTGATCATCATGATGATAGTACTGTCAATTTATTTAATAGTTATTTATTTCAATGATGTGAAAGTAAGAAGTAATACAAAAATTCGAGCAATAAAATGAAAATATTGATGTAAACAATTTGTCATATTTTTACTGATTTGAAGGAAGAATAAGTATTAAGAAGAAATGCCAATTTAAAATAGATGAATACATATTTTAAAATTCTTGAATTGCTATCGAAAGGGGGCCATCACATCTTAAAATACCCATAGCAAATAATTGCCTGCAAGATTTTATTTCATTTTATGATAGTCAATCAACAATTTCATTTTTCTGTTTAAAAGTGAGGTGAAACTTCCAGTAATTGAGTTTTATTTGCGACATTTTATCATCAAATAACTGGAAATTAGCAAATCATATTATTATTTATTCGTTTTAATCTGACTTTGAGAAACACAGTTAAATCATTCTGAAGCTTTATATCAATTATCAGTAACATTTAACAGTCTCATTTATGTACAGCTTTAATTCATCAATTCAAAAAACTTCATGAAATATTTCATATTCTAAAGCTTCGGAATGGAAATAAAATTGAGTTTGAATATATAGTTAGAAAAACAGAAATATATAACTAAAATGAAACATTTTATTGCAGCAGAAATTTCTAAACATGCGACAAACGTAAGTAAGCAAGTATTTATATTCTTTTACTGATTTACTTAATACTTTTAAGTAATTTAAAAACATAGATCCTATAAACACGATATATCACCGTAAAGAAAAAAAAATATTTTTCTCTCTCGAATTATTGCATAAAAAATAAAAAAATAAAGATGCCAAAGATGATTTTTAATAGCATCATTCTGCGTTGTGACACATTTGAAACTAGCATTTTAAAGATAATTTTAAAATATGCATTAATTTAAGCTTGGTTTTTTTTCTTTCAGTAAAAGATTTCCAAAATCAGTATTCCGAGGGCTATCATATTTATTTAAATATTTATACTTATATGATTGAAGTGTTTGTTACCTCGCATGTTAAATATGGAGAGTTAAAATTACATACCATGAAATTAGAAAATTTCATGCTATCTCTGTTGTATTTCCAAATTTCTTATAAGCTCAGGTATGATTATAAATAAATCTAAGCAAAATACAAATGTATTCTTATATTACAAGCTCAAAATGAAATTGGAATGAGAAAATTTATTTCAGCTGAATAATTCTCAAGTCACGAAGTTTTATAATACTTGAAGATAACTCAAAGCTTAAATTACTTTTCGAGTTAACAGTTTCTGTTATGATGGTTGAGGAAAGTAATTTTAAGAAAACTAAAGCAGAACTTTATAACCCATATATTTTGCTGATGTACAGTAAACAATAACGCTAAAATTAATGCAATGAAAATGCGTTACTCTAAATTTTATAAGATTCTATGTTTGCCTTTTTCCTAAAAATGCATGGGAACATGCTTTGCTTGCACAGTATGATCTTTAAAATAAAAAGGGTGAGGTTCATCAGGATAATGGAAACATACACGCACATCACACATATATAATTGAAATTAAAAAAGTGTCGCAATTTTCTATTACTAAAATAAATTTCTCATCTTGTGTTTATACACTCATTCTAATTATTTCTAATCCAAACAACCCATATAAGAATTATAATATTTAAATTTGGATAACTTTTAGTTTTAGGGAAATGATAGATTTGTTTTGTAATAATGAGATTGTTGATTTTGATGGTAACTCTTAGTTTGTAAATAAAAACTATGATTATCAGATATTAATATAAGAATTTAGTTTCCGAAATTGCAAAAGGCAGAAAAAAATGATTTCTTATTTCCAAATAGAAGTTTCTCAGTTATAAATATTTTCAATTATCCACTTTCTTAATTGTAAATGTTTTTAGTTGTATCAGATACTTTTCAGAAAAGGCACTTAACATGAATTTTATAATTGAATCTATCTGAACTGTACAATAATGTAAATTTAAAAAGAGAAATTAAATTAAAAGTTTGTTTAAAAACATCTTCATCTTTCACTGAAGTTAAATTTTAATTATTAGCATACAAAACTGTTTGATACAAAGATTTTATGAATAACAAAACAAAAACTTTTATCACAAACTTTTATCACTTCATAGAAATTTTCAACAAGGTGTTTAAAAATTAATTGTTGAAATTCAAGAAATATCGTTGTGGAAGCATTGAAGGCGAATTTTCCGTACTATTAATAAGAATATAACTCTTCTGTAATCGTAATTTTAATACTCATTTTGGGAAATGCATTTATGACTCCGAAGATAAGGCCTGTCATCACAAATTTTTATTTTAAAGGATCAACTTCCTTAAAAAATTGCTCGAGAAAAGTATGCGCTGAATGCTTAAAATGCAAAGTGGGGATCAGTTTTCTTTTCTCCATATATTCTCGTTAGAACATTCACTACAAAGTTAAACTGGCAGAGTTCCAAGTGAGCATGCATATATGTATTTCATCTAGGATAAGTTCGACCTTTTAGGTTGTTCATATCAGAAATCCTAGATACCATTGATGCCATAAACAACATAATGTAATGTGTGCATCTAGTTGAATAATAACATCCCTTCCATAACATGAAAAAAATCACTATGATTCTGCAATTTTCGTTTAAGAAATGTAAAAAAGTTTCATTGTATTGCAATATATCATACATATCAATGAAAATTTATCACAGAAGATTTAAACATATTTTATATATGAGAATGACATCACATGATGAAGCAAAAGCAAACATATTTCAGATCCCGAATATCATCTTAAACTATTCGAGATTACTTTCTCTTTAATTGTATCATTTGATACATTTCAATTTACAATGATGTATTCATTCACGAGTTTTTATTGGTCGTCACGTTATCTTATAACTTTGAACTAGCAATTCTTGTATATACAGGGTGGTTATAATTAAACTTCCCCTATAAACAGCCTCATACAACACACGCGGGTGAACGGATTGCAACGAAATTTGGTGTATAGACTATACACGAGATGCGCTCATGGAATTTTGAAAACCAATTTTAGTTCCAAAATGTTCACCAAAGGCCTCCTTTTCTGGAAAAACATTAATTTTACCACAATAAACGACCAAAACGGAATACAGAAACAATGTTAACATTTATTGACTAGTTTCTGTTCATATGTCATCGAACCACATTAAGCAAAGGTAAGGCGAAAATAACAGTACGCTATTTGAGAAAGGCAGTTCACTTTGTAGAAACAAGAACAGATTAGGACGAAATTGCACAAGAGTACCAGTCGTTAATCGTGTCCAGGATGATGTAGGGAAAGGTGCACAATGTGATCATCCTCATTCACCAGAACAATTTAGAGTCGATGGACAGTGTGTTCAACTACAGATCGTAACTGATCAGTTGTGATGCTTCGCACATGAAGTGTTATGGAGTTCTTTAAGTCATATAACGTTACAACAAAATATCGTCATCGTTACAACCAGAAACATCGACATAAAACATGACAAGGACTGCAAATGTTTCTTACCCTAACGTGTTTTGCATAAAGCATCCTCTTCTTCGCAAGCATGCAAATCTCGACATTTTTTCTTAGAACTGACAACGTTTCCAGTTTTTTCATTTTATAACTCATAATTCTTGTTCTGGATTGTTAATATTGTTTCTGTATTCCGTTTTGGTCGTTTATTGTGTTACATTTAATGTTTTTCAGAAAAAGGCGCCCTCTGGTGGACATTTTGGAACTTTTTTTCGTAATTCCGTGAGCGCATTTCGTGTATAGTCTATACATCAAATTTTGTTGCAATCCGTTAATTCGTTTACGTTGTAGGATGTTTTTTATAGGTGAAGTTTAATTATAACCACCCTGTATATAAATTTATTTCATGTATCTCGAAACCGCTCTAATGATTTGGATCAAATCTTATATTTAGATAAGATTTTGCTTTATAAGTTTATCTATATAGGTGCCTTTCTTGAAAATACGAGATTTTACACGAAAAACTTTTTTAACTAAATATTGATTTGTGGTTATACATGAATTGCAAAACCTTGTAAGAGATGGAGTAGTGGTTAGATTTTGGACTTTCATGTATTTTTCTCATGTTCGATCTCGCGTTTTCAATTCAAATAGATTTCAAGGAACGTTAAACGAGCCAAATAATAGGATTTTATTTATGATTTTACAAAAAAGAATCGTTTATATATAAGAACCCTCTGATGAAATTTTAACAATCTGTATTCAGCTGAAGTAAGATTTCTCTCCAATTTTAAGAAATGAAGAAAAAGGTGACGTACTAATGTTATTCATGGTGTGAAATCTTTTATAAATGAACACACAAATTAGGCACATTTCCTTATGATAGTATGTAAAATAAAAACTTCTGTTTAACTTTTAATAGCATGAAACGCGATTGTTCTGGAATTAAAATTGCGAATGATTTAGAATTTTAACATAATATAATGCAGATACTTTTTTAAGAAATTAAGTTAACTTATGAAATAATTTTAGTATTTAGGTTACACCACACTAAACATGGCTTGATGATTAATTATTAAGCTATTCGGGAAGCATGAAAAAAATGTCTTATATAATTTCTTTTAGAAAATTGCTTTAACGAAAGCAAAAAAAAAAAAAAAAAAAAAAAAATGTTGTTAGATTAAAGGCATAAACTACAGAGAAAAAATGCGTGCTCTATATTTTTGTTTAAAACATTCTCCCAGTTCTATTAGTTATATTTGGAGAATAATTTTGAAACATCTAAACATGCTTATTCCACTGCTATTGAAACTACAAAACCATGAAATTATGAACTTCATTATTTTAATTTATTTTTCTGCATTCCGACGATTGCCTTAAGAGTGATTCACTATTTAAGGAACTTGCTTCCAAAATGCGAAGGTACAAGGGCCAAAAATAAGAAAATTCAAAATAGAAATGGGAAAAAAACTGCAAAAATACTACAAATAATTAACAATTGCCGCAAACTGCAATGATTAGAAATAAAAGATTATGTTATTAAATATGTATATTTTTTTATAAAAACATATATATATATATATATTAATCATTTAAAAAAAAATAAAACTGAAGATTTTTCGAAAGGCTATGGAAAACTTATTTATATTCATTAAAATTAAACTAATATTAGATGAACATTTTGTAATGACGTGGATAAATTAAAACTAATTATATTTAATTTTAAATGATAAAATAAATTATATTTCAAAAAATAATCTATAAAGTAAACTACTTGTACGATAATTCACATTGCACTGAATGAGTCTTAACTGAATTTTCAAGGAGAATAAATGTAATTAAACTTTACTTTAAATGGATTATATATCTAATCCATTAATTACTTCTTCTTTCGTTAAGTGTTTTAGTTGTTTCAAACTGTTAGATTTTCTGAAAAATAAGTAATCTTAAATAAAGTATCTGAAGCCATGATTGTAGAGACTTATTTTCTCGTGGAGTGAAACATGATGATACCTCAAAAAAGAAAGTTAATCACTTAAATCACTTTAATTTCTACAACCCGAAAATATTTATCCATAGATTTAAAACCATCATGAAGTTTCAAAATTAATAAATATTTGTTTCTTTAAAGAAAGTTAGAAACTTATTTTTTTTAATAATTTGCTCTTATTGAATAATAAATTATTCTTGAAATTCAGTCTTCGTCAAAGTTTAAAATATTAATTTTGAAAATTGTTTATGTATTAAGCGCATCAAAATAATCCATAATTTTTAAAACCATTAACAAAGTTTTCCTCCAAAATAAAATATACTTTTTAAAGAAATATGATTATAATTTACATGTTTTACTAATTTTTCATATGAATTAATTGAAGTAATTTTATATTCAGTTAAATATTTCCTATATTTTATAGATAATTTTGGTTGATTAGAATCTGTATGGATTAAAATAATACTTCATTGAAACTTTCGATTTAAGAAAAAATATGGTTTTGTAAGAGAAAAGAAAAAAAAGATTGCGAACAGCAGATATATCTTTAATGGCAAGCAATTTTACTAAATAATGAAAATTAATTAATAAAAATGATTAAATATGGGAAATAAAATAATCATAATAATAGAAAGAATTTAAGGATTTGTAATGTATAAATTTTTTATACAAAAGCTTGCACTTTTATTATATAAAAATATACAACGTTTTGAACACCAGAATTATTTGATAAACTTCACAATAAACCTTAAATTGCACTTTCAACGTACTTAAAGCATTTAAAAAAAATAAGAAAACTTTTTTTGCTTATTTTAAATGAAAATATTGACAATAGCAAAGTATTCTAATGAATTAAGGGAACTACCATCGTCCATACAATCGAACAATCAAAGACATCCAGACTAAAAAATATTTTCAAATATTTATTATGATTTTGAAATGGAATTAAAACAAACAAACAAACTCGAATTTTAAGGTACATTTTAAAATTATTTTAATAATGAAGTTAAGGATCTAGAAAGAACTTTTCATTCGCAGTGAATTCGAAATAAAAATATCCGAATTTGTTTCCCCTAGAAAGTGCGGAAAAGCATTCTGAGCTAGCTTTGAATAAGTTTAAAATTAATGAAGATTTGAAAGTTCTTTATATTTTATTAATTTAAATTTTAAAATCCATCATTATTATAATGTACATTGTATAAATACAAAATTATCGAAGAATGTAAATTATTTTGTTTCTATTTTTCAGAAATCTTATTCCTTTGAGCATAAAAACCATAGGAGCAAAAGTTATTTAAAATTATCCAATTGGAAATGCGAATTTGATTATTTTTGCTTTTATATTTAATTAACTATCCAAACCAATATATCAGCTGTAACTCAAATTAAATGTAAATAATTGTTTAAATGTAAATATTAAAAGATAGTTATAAACTTTTTTTTCCTGGATGATGTAAGATATATTCATATTTAAGCTTTTAACTAAGCTTTTATATTATTATTTTTTGAAGTGAATTAACTTCTCGTTGCTATTTATAGGACATTTTTTCTTAGTCCAATTAAAGAAAGCATTAGATTAGCATTAAATTACTTTATCCCAAGGGAGGTCAACATTATTTTATTGGATTGTATTTTATAAAGATTTTCTTTTCGATGTCATTACGTTATATTTTAAAGCAGGACAAAAAATTAGCTTGTTCTTAACTGTTATGTTACACGTTGTCTAAGTTTTCCTATGCAAGAACTTTTTCGTATACATATATGATTTTATCCTCCCTAATAGAACAGAAACCTCTTTTATAAAGTCTGAGTCTTTTTGTCACATTATTATTCACATTTTAAGTTGACACATTTCTAGCCTAAGGGTTTTAATTATTTCAGCTATATTTTATTCAAAGACGAACGTTTTCCTGAATGGATTCTTATTCATGGAAATATTTCTTATTGAGAATCTGAAATTGAATTTAAAAAGTTCTCGTTGAGAAATGGGACAATGCTACTCTGTTCTTACATGTAATTTTTTTTATATTTTCGAAAAGGATTTCACTTATTGGATTCGTAATTAGTAGATTAATCTGTATAAGTTAATTATATAATTTGTATTTAAACGACAGATAAATTTATGATATTACCTCAACTATCTTAAGATATTTTAAATCTTCATTTATGTTTAGTTTTACATCCTTATTTAATCTGTCTGTTATTTGCAAGAGATACCAAAAATTAAAATTCAGCCAGGAATTTAAATTTCTTTTTTTAAAGGGGAATAGATTTTAACAGGAAATGATTATTGTATATGCCTTAAAATATGTCTTAAACCTTTTAAAAAGATTTTTCTTGCTTAAATCTTCTAATTAAATTAAAGGAAGAAAATTATTTATTTATCGAAATTACTAATGTTATTTCTGAAATTGCTACTTTAAACAACAAAAGTTGAAAACTGTTAGGAAGCTCATTTTTAATATCGACATTTAAGATCTGTAGTGTGATAAGAAGTTTTCCCTGATGAATTTTTAATGAAATTAGAAGAGTATCTTGTTCGATTTTCTTTGGAACTCTTTAAATTGTTTTTGTTGTTCCAAATCTCTTTAAATTATTTTGCTGGTTTTTATCCATTTCGTTTAATTAACTTAGAAAGCGGAAATTTGATTAAAATCGGTTCTTACTGAAATATGGTCTTGATAGTTTGTATTTTATTTTCATTCTTATTTCTAAAAACCATTTAAAGTAATCTTGAGAATTATAAAGCATAAATATGTATCATTGGCAAAAAAAAATGACTAAATGAATCGTAAATTAGAAATGTTTGCTCAAATTTTTGAATATTTTGTAAAAGTACTTTCTTCAAATAAAATTTCATAATTATTATTTTTGAAACATCGAATGCCATAGTGAAAAAAAAATTAAATTAAACACAAAAAATTAAGTAATATTAAATGCCAAAGACTAATAGAGGAAGATGAAATATCTCAATTCTGTGAAATAAAAGCTGTGCAGATTGTATTTGATCACCATATCAGTGCTAAGTTATAACTGCGGGGTGATACTGCCATCATTGTTATGAAATACTTAGTGCTTCTCACTATGCAAAGAAATTAATTTACAGTTGTTTTCTAATGCAATTAGTGAATCAAATGTAGTTTTTATATTTTTGCCTTAATGAAGGCTCTTTTTAAGAAGGAAAATTTAGTTTGAAATTATTAATTTGAATCAATTTTATCAATAATTTGACTTAAAATAAGATTTCTTAATTATTTTTGTTATTCTTCTTATTCTCGTTTATAAGAAGAAATGTCATTGTTGCTGAAAAGTAACAAAATGTCATTGTTGCTGAAAAGTAACAAAATGTCATTGTTGCTGAAATTTCGGAAATCATAAACTGAAATAAAAAAAACAATTATAAGTATAAATATAGTGTTATTTATTAGAATAACTGAACATTACTTTAAATCGAGCTATCAACTGATCTAAAATTTCACACGGAGGACATGAAGACATGATTTCTTTCAAAAATATTGCCCACAATTTAAAACACATTTCTGTTTTGGGGGTTAAAAATTCTTGCTCAATTTTACACCCATTGCTTCTTCGATTTTTGAATGATCATTTTATTATTTACATGGATAGGGAAATATATTTATCAAAACTTTTCGAGTGCGAGAGAGAGGAATAAGAAAGGAAGAAATGGGTGATCTATATACAGGAGATTCCTCAAAATTTTATTCGAAATTCTCGAATTTGGTACTTTGTTTTACATTAGTTTTACTTTAGATTGACTTTTTAAATACATGCAAGATTTTTTTTTAATTCCATAGTCGCATAGTCGTAGCTCTTTCTCAATTTTGGATGTTTAAAACATTACATTTTCCCAAAAAAATCTGATCGTGGTATTTCTAATTCCATTTAGCATAATAGATTTGACCATATTATTCAGCAAAAGATATATGTATCAACTTCTGTAGTCCAACGAAGGACCTTGGATTACAGGATTTTCACGTTATCTAATCGAGGAACACTTGTTATAAAAGGAAAAATCTTAATCACCATTTTCATGGTAAAATCTTGGAAAAAATATTTTAAACTATGACCCCAATCACAGCTAAAAGTTCTTTGTTAAAGTGCACAACACTTTACTATTTTTTTTAATACCACTTTCAGAAGACAACGGAACTCATAATCTTTTTTTCCAATTTGTGTTTCTGATCTTTACGATTACTTAATGAAAATTATGAATAGTATATTTGACACCCATTATTTTCCAGAGTGAAAACTTCAATATTTTTGGAAGCTTTTGCTTGAAATTTTAATCCAGAAAAATATAAATTCTTATGAAAATTTTCTTAATTGTTATATTTTAGTTGAATGAAAGAATTGTTTTAAGAACATAAGATAAATCGTTGTCGTATAAGACTTTCGATGTGTAGTTAAAACAAAATAGTTGCTACGTATATACAGAAAATTATTTTGCCATTTAAAAAATTCTTTAAGCATTTTGACATGTTAACTTACATGTTCACAACCCTGTGCGATTTCTATTGAACGGGTATTAACGAAATACTTGATTAAATATTTTCATTTTATTATCAAATTAATAAAGAAGACAATTCATCAACGATTGTCGAAACATCTTGGGTATCAGCAGTAGTTTCGTTGAACGGACGTGTTTTATCTTTCCGTATTGGCAGATTCAGTTACATTATTTGTAGGCAAACATAAAATTTTTAAATAATTATGTTTTCCTAATGATATTTTACATTATTTGTATATTTTAAGTGTACAAGAAAAAAAATTAAGTTTAAGGAAATAAAAAAATCTTTATATGTACTATATTTATGTCATTAATACCAACGGTAAAATTCTTTAAACATTATATATTTTAAATAAAAGTTTTTTCTTCTCTTTTTTCATATTAGATTTGACAGCAAAGTAGAAGAGTTTATCAAGTTGTTATGGATTGAATGTTGAAGGACCTATATGATTTCCGTTTGATAAACTGCCTAAGAATTTCCTCAAGAATTCCTATAATCAGAATTGTAACTTGATATTAAAGTATTCATGCTATTTAAAGTACAAAACAGTTAAATATAAAAGAATATGACTATTAATTAAAATAGGATTATTAATTAAAACGAGTTTACGAAAAATTATAAATATTAAAAAAAGATACTAAGTAGAATACCATATAAGTTGTCAATACTTCCCTACAAATTTTGAAATTTAATATTTATAATTGAATTTACTTAATTATTATATGTTTAAAATCTTTGAAATATTAAGAGCACATGATAATAATTATTAAAACGCTATTTTTTATATTATCAAAAATAATTTTAATTTTTGAAAAATCTATTGAGCATTTAATGCCAGATTTTACCCTTTATTGTTGCAATAAAATTAAAGTTTTCTGTATTCATTCAGTTCCCATTAATTTTTAAATAACGAAATATAAAATGCTATTTCAGTCTAAAAGGATAAAGAATCCTAAAAAATAAGAGTGACAAATATTTGACCGATATTCAACAGTTTCAAAAATTGTCGCATAGTTAAATAACCATTTCACACGTTTGTTCATTGAAAAAAAATCTCATTCAAATATGAGTTCAAGAAAATTTAATTATGGCGAAAATAGAGATCTGTCGATCAAATAAATAATTAACTTTAAAACAAATAAATTTCTATTTCATTCTAAAATTAGAAACAATGTACAATAAAGAAAAGAATAGAATAAAAAAAATAATTAATGAAAAATAATAATAACAAAAGCAATTATATGAAAAAAAAACAGTCATTATAAATACCTCCAAAATATTTTAAGAAAATGAATTTTTCTTTTAATACCTCCAGTTCTAAATGGAATTTTAATTATATATTTTTTAAAACTTTGATGAATCCTCAATCAGTTTTTCTGAACTTATTTCATTTTTCTTAATGATTCCTTCGTCAGGAATAATAATCCATTAAATGATGGAACTGTTACTAAATTCATTTTTTTTTCACATGTAGGAGAGATTTCAGTGACAAAAGTAAATATTTTAATTAAAAAATTAAATTATTTACTTTTCTATAACAATTATAAATAATGTGTATTGGTAAAATTTTATACTTAAAAAAAAACAGTTTGAAAATATAATTCCATTGGAAAATTACATAATTTTTTCTCATATTCAAGAAAAAAATCAAAAAGATATCATAAATTATGTTAATAATGATTAGTAAGATTATTACTTGGTTTTATGAGAAATAACTTTAATACTTTAAAATCAGCTTTGTGTTTGCTATTTTTTAATTTTACTTACTTTATAAGACGCTGTCATAAGATCTTTCATTAAGTAAAGATATCTGAAAGAAATCACTCTATTTTTGGTCATGGTAATGGAGAGTATTTTACATATAAATGTATTATTTGAAAAATCATAAATATATATTTTAGCTTAACTGGGAAATCTATTATAAATATTATCATCCTTTATTTGATAAATGAACCACATATTTTTTTTAAGTATTATAGTGTGCATAGGAATTTTCAATCAAAATTTATATGAAAATATGTTAAAATGAAATTTTTTTGAATGGCAATTTTTTCAAAAAAAAGTAGTGATTATTTATGAAACGTTTTTTAAGTTTTATTATAATTAACAATTCGATAAATATTTTTTAAAAGAAAATATTTTGTTTGAAGCGATATTAACATTATTAACTACAAAGAACTTATGATTCCGTTGAAGTACCGTATTTAAAGCACAGTAATAAGAAAATTTACTTGTTGTGTACTTTCGAGCTATTCTTTTTATCTTCAACATTTTCTTTTTTAGTAGATCTTTTTCACAAGTGAATACATTGTAATTTATGAAATTTAATTAAACTGCTTTGGTACAGTTACGTAGCGCAAAAAGCAGCAAAGATCTAAATTAAATTATAAAAATTAATTTGTCTATTCAAAGGAAAATAATAATGGTATTGAAATTAGCGGGAAAATATTTATTTAGAATTTCAGTTTTCTTAAATATACCGTCTAAGAATAGTAACCATAAATTAAAACACAACATCTTTATTTGGATCGGCATTTGAAACCCCTATTTTGAATTATTTTTAAATTGAAATCATTTTATTTCAGTAATTATTAAAAACAGCCTGCCATATTTTTATGCCAGTATTTCATTAATTAATTCGAGTTTTTCATTTGAGATAAACCTATTGAATATTTGTTCTCTCATAACATTTTGAATGTGTTCCCATAAAAATATTTCATTTTTTTAATAAAATAAATGAAAAGCACTTGTTTTTAGCTTTATATAGATCGAAATGAAAATTAAAGATTTTGATACTAGAAAAAAAATTGAATCTTAAATGAAAAGTTGTAAATATAAACAATTTTTTTGGTGAGATTTCCATAAAAAAAACTTCTGTGGCTATCTAACTGGGCATGAATTTAGTTTAAGATGTCTAGTTGTCTAAACCATCAAACAACTAAGTACCTTTGGAGATGTGATTATTGAAATACTGGCTGTGTTTGATTTCATTTGCATCTATTTTTCCTCGGATGTCTCGCATGGTTCATTCTGTACAAAAACATTTTCAATGTAAAGATTATTTCATACATAATAAGAAGAATGCACACACACACACACACACACACACACACACACACACACACACACACACACACACACACACACACACACACACACACACACACACACACACACACACACACACACACACACACACACACACACACACACACACACACACACACACACACACACACACACACACACACACACACACACACACACACACAAACCCTCTGGAAAAATGTTTTTTAAATTTCTTCATTTTTTCTGCGTATAAACCTTTCTAAAGATATCACTAGTAGTCACATTTGCTTGAAAAAGTATTATTATTTCTATATATCACTGCACGTTGCTTTACGATGTGTAATACTCTTTTTTGTTTTTCTTAACTCTTCACGTAAAATACATAATTGGAACCCCGATTAAAATGAATTAAAATGATTTTGTAGAGGATTTGAATCATACAAAAATAAACAATTAAAGAACAACAAGAGTGGTATTCAAAATATAATGCAGATTAACTAAAAGAAGTTAATAAATATTACGAAAATGCAGATCAAAATGAAGGGAAATTTGTTAGACAATGTTTTCAAATGTCGCCCAAATATTTTTTGGTAACCAAAACATGCATGTCAGAGTGAAAAATAAATTTTAATTAATTTAAAATTAATCAAATTTTAGATTTTTATTTTCAGCAATTTCAGGAAATACAAGAACATATGCTTCATCAGAAATTTAACTTTTAACTTTAACTTTTTTATGATATCAATTTAACTTTTTTCCCCTTAATTTGAGGAATTTTTAAAAGTATTTTACTGTGTCATCTGTTGTAAAAAGCAAAGGAAGATAAGTTTATTTTAATTTTCTTTACAATGTCGCAATATTTTTTAAAAATCTTGGTACACTAATATTAATTTTTTGAATTAACTAGAAGTAAGCGAAACTGAAATATTATTATGAGATACAAATCCGAATTTAAAAATAATTACATTTACTAATCTTCAGTTCTGTTATCAGTATGTTTCAATGATGGTACTTGCTACTGGACTGGCTCACATAATGCACATACAATTCGTCGCACTAGCTTACTAATGCAATAAATAGTGAATTTTGCATGCTTGATAAGAAAATGGCGTTACAACGTAACATAAGATAATATGCAGTTAAAGTTTAGATAGTGCATATATATACCAGGAGTAATGTTTAACAAATTTATTTGAAATTGACAGTTACAAAAATTTCCTGCTAATACTCTGATCACTGAATGTGAATAGTAATGGAAGGAAAAAAAACTAGAATTTCCTTCTAAAATCCTAACAAAAACTGAATATGAATCAATCCTCATTCTTTAATTTTCAAATATGGCAGACAAGCAAGATCAGTATTCATTATTCATTCATTATTTGGATTTTCTTGTAAAACGCATACATTTATTTCGGTTCATTAATGCAATAAAATAATCAAAAAGAAGTCTTTTAATAGCTTTTTTCATCAGGGTATTTTTGGCTAATAATGTTCGTCATTTTTCTTCCATAGAAACGGTTTTCAATTAAACCACGAAGAAAAAGTAGCTATCTCGATTTCCTTTAATTTCATCGTCAATTAAATTGAGATTAGATTTATTTCATGTCAAAGAACACAGTTAAGGAGTGGTTGACATCTAATAAATTAACTTTAACGGATACTATTGAAAAGCTTACTATAAATATCTCAGTCTCTGATACTTTTTGAATGACTGCTATTTAGGCATGCATTTATAGAGAGATAATAAGAACTAGTTAGCATTCACTATAACTCTATTTGAAAGTAAGTAGCTGAATTATGCAACAATTGCATTTAACTGTCATCTCAGTTTTCCACTTTTTATTAAGAAATTATTCCTGTAAATGAATATTGTCTCATATTTCAGCTTCGCCAAAATAATTTTAAAAGTATATTCTTTGAAACTTAAAAAACTTGTACACGATAACCTTGTGTTATTAATAATCGATGAAAGGTTTGCTTTTAAAATATGCGAGTTGTGAATTTACTTTTATTCACATTGTGATAGCTTTTAGTATTTTCTATATTAGTATAAAAGAAATTCTTTGAAAAACAACATATAGGCAAAACTCTTGTATTTCAGAGGCATAGTAAGTTTTAAGGTAATAAACGTAAGATAATTTATAATATTATTAATGATAGAACTAAAAGTATCAAACGCTAAAGAAGGGTCTCAAATACAATGTCGATATATGTACAATTTATCATGTCCAGATACTATCATACCAACACATCATACATTATCATATGTTAAAAATCATAAAAACTTTTAGGTCGAATGACAAGTCGTCTTCATTATCTGACCATGGATCAAAATCTTCGTCTCTACGTGTAATTTTTAGACAAATTTTTTTCACCTAAAAACGGATACAGAAATAACTCTGCTGCTTACTTTCCCTACCATAAATTTCACTACACTCCCAAGGACAACTCAATACGCTATGAAAATTTAATAATTAGTAACTCTGATATACAATATGCTTTCCACAAATTCGTTTAAGTGAGCGAGCAATAAAATATCTCTCAGATGTAGGTCCTTATAGTCATTAAATGTCCTTAAGAAAGAAATACTATAATCATATTCCATAATATAATAAGAGTATTTCTAAATGCCTACTCTCACCCATTTATATATTTTGAGCACTGGAAAAATATATTTTCAAAATTACAACGAAAATGAACCGAAGTATATGTCTATGGAAGTATGATTTTCTGTCATAATTCTTTAGAAGTTTTGAGACATTTGAATACTTCAGAATTTTGAGAAATTGAGAAAAATTACTTTTATCCGAGATAGATTAGAAATTTCTTTATGTATGTAACATCAAACGAAACATGTAACATCAAACGAAACGATTCGTTTGATGTTACATTTTCTTCTTGAGCCTTTTACCACCTGTGATTTAAGAGTGTACAAGAAATTTCCACTTTCGCGGAAATCAGTGATTTCAAATCAACTTTGCGAAGCATGTCAATAATACAATTTTCTTTGTGGAAAACGTCAGTGGTAACGATAATTAGAAGTCAATAGTTCCTAAATTACTCCGACACTTACTCGTCAACGTTACCCATTCGCATTTTCTGTATAGTTGTAAAATGTTGTCTCAAGATATATTATTATAAATATTTTATAACCTCTTACAAAGGGCTTGAATTTAAAATCATGTAATTTAAAAGTACTAAATATTGTGAACTGAAGATAATTTCTTTTGTTTAAAATTGCGTTATGAAATGAAAATAATTACTCTCGATAACGCTTAAGTGTGCTAAAATTAACACCCTTCCCTTTGATTGATGAATAAAAATGTAACCAATGATTTATAGTTTTTAAATTTCTGGATTAAAAATTCATATTTCAAATTAATCAGACTTATGAAAATTATCTTACGGTGAATAATATTACCACATTAAAAAAAATAATTTTTTCGACTTATTTTACTCAGGATATGTTTTCGATGAAAAAGTCCGCTAATAAGAGTGCAGTTCCTTGCAAACCAATACATTTATTTTATTGAATAATAATTTAATTTTCTTTAATTATGGTAAATAAAATTAAGAAAATGCTCCTGTCTATTTGAAATAATTTATTTTTTCTTTAATTTAAAAAAAAAAATATTCTTTTAGTCACCACATGAGACTTTCATGATATTCATTTGTTCATATAATTAATATGCTCTAAGTATGGACTAATCAAGTTTCAATTTAAATTGGTCTAATTTACACTTATTAATAATGTTATCTCTGCATTTCTACACCCGGAATTTTGAAATATAAAATAACTGCCAAATTTGATAATCGAAATAAAAAAATTACGCAAACCTCTTAAAAAGGACTCAAACTCCAAATTTAGATAACTATTAATTTAGATAACATAATTTATTGTTAAAACATTTGAATGCAATCGTCTCTAATTATTCATTTGGATTGTTCATTAATCCGTGGATATTTATTATAATTTTTGGCATACCAAATCAATTAGATATATATTTATTATGCATTTGTACATATATATTTTATATTGACTTAGATTAATTTTACTTGGTTATTAAAAATATCTCTATGTTTTTCCACTTTCACAGTAGTCTGTTGTAGATGATGTTTGAACATTCATTAATTTCTTCTAAAATTGCCAAAGGAAAATATAATTTCTTCATAAAATGAAGGCTTTTTGATAAGGAAACTAAAATTTGTTTCATGAAACATAGCAAAAATATTTTTCAAATTTTAATACGATATTTTAAACTCAAGAAGGGAATTCTTATTTTGAATTTTAATAATTAAATTAAATTAAATATTTAAGAAATTATTGTGCGTATGAAATAATGCACAATATGTTCTAGGAAAGATTAAACGTAATTTAAAATTATATTTTAATTTAATTGCAAATTATTCAAATTAAGATCAATAAAACAGTGGGATTTTATTTTCCAGATTGAAACTTCCGTGACTAATTTTAAATTGTAATAGGTCTTTGCGATTTGTTGAAAACTCATGCCGAAAACTTGAAAGAGTGAAACAAACCTAAGTTGTAATAAATCTAAGGGCTTGGAGGAAATCAGTTACTATAGCTACTTAAGCTACCAAATCCATTTTTAGGGAAAGAAAACCCCCAAACGCTTGTTTTAGAGACCGTTTTAAAGCTTACTGGATACACATATTAACAAAACAGCTGTTTCTAACAGCAAATGCTTCTTTACGTTCAAGAATTATAAGGATTTTATTTTTGAAAATTCAATTTTCTAGTCTTTGGCTATATTTTGCATATATTTTGACATTGTAGCACCTCTTTTTCCCCTTGAGCAAAGAGCGCCCTCTTGTGGCGTTTTACAGAAGACAAGCAGTTGAATGGGAGACCTGCATCCTGAGGTCGACTTTTTCCCTATGCGCAACCTTTGCGCTAACACCGAATGCTTTCGGCTGGAAACGGTGGAATCCCTCCACCATACTGTTTTCTTTTAGCCTGAACTGGAGAGGAGAAATTTTAGGACTTAATTGGAGAGGTGCGGTCTACGAGACCATATTTTATTTACACTCAAATTAAATTTTCTAATGAATGTAGTATTATGAAAAGCTGCCAATATATTCTTCAGATATTTTACTTGATATATAGATATGTTTTAGAAATTTTTCAAAATATATTTTCAATGAAAAAAGTAAATGCGTTGGAACATACATTTTCTTCTCAAATTACATGTTACAATAAATATTATTCTTGTAAAAACATATTACTTTTTACTTTTTAAATCATATTTATTTTTACAGTATATGAAGATATATAGAAGACAATATAATGTATAATTCAACAAGTATATGAAAAATAAAAAAAAATGACAATGGTTAAAATTGGCTCTTTTTTTCGGCTTGTGTGATTTTCATAGTACGATTTCTAGGGCATTTTAAACATAAAGGTTAAGAACTAGTATAAAATACAACCTATAAATTCTGTATATATAAATCTTGGTATATTAATATATTTTATATTTTTTTCAAATACATTATCACTAGAAAAACTAATGATGTTTGAAAATATATATAAGAATTAGTTAAATGCGAACTTTCATCGAAAATCTCTTCTGTACAATTATCCTTATCACTACAATCACTTTCTGCTTCATTTAATAGTGTCTGGAGCACTGCTTCATAATAAGATCAGTAAATTGGATGATATTTCGGGGCCAAAGCCATCTGCGAAGCCTTGTTTATCTCTGAGACACTAACAGGAAGATGCTGTCTAAGAGATAGCGCTCAAAGGAATAGCTGAAGTATTTTAAAAAAGCATCCACTGAAATAGGTTGAAAAAGTGCACATGTATTGAAGGTCACAAAAGAGGAAGCTACAGGGTCAATCCATTGAATTGAGCAATAAAATAGAATAGGGGTGACCGAAAATCCATTGCAAGCGGTCTCACAGACCGCATGTCCCCAGTTAAGGATTACCTAATTGTCTATGTGTGTTTGTAAATTTTGTAGTGTAGCTGTGTTTGTAGAAATTAAACATATTGTATTTAAAACTGGGCAGTTCATTAGAAAATCACAACACATTCGCTATAACATAATTATATGATATATTTGGATATAACTTCAGGATATATTTTGGACTTATTTTTGAGATATACTTTGGATGGAAATATTTTTGGATATATTTTTATATATTTTGGGAACATTTGTATATATTTTTGGATATAATTGCGTATATTTTTGGACATATTTGTATATTTATCGGTTCATACTTGTATATATTTCGGATTTATTTCGATATAGTTTAGTATACTTTTTAATTTATGCTAAAATAGAAGCAGACACGGGTATACATTGAATAAGAGACATTAAACATTCAACCTATGAATTATTATTTTATTGTTCCTAATTTGAATTTTAATGATTGCTTCAATTATTTTCGTTTTCTTCAGCAATTCTCCGTTTTGGAGATAATAACTCAGATATTGCATTTTTTGTTGGGAAGATGTTTGGTACAGTTGATATGCCTTTATTTATAGAGAATGAAGAAATTATTATTACAGCTCTCATATATAGTTTTAATGTCATATACATTAGGGTGGAACGAAAAAGCCAACTTTTGATTTTTAATTTGTAATAACGCGGAAAAGTTGATTTTGGTGTGGATAAATGGTGTAATAAAAATATGAAAAATATTGGAGTACAGCTTGAGGTGCCGCAAAGACGTTAAAGATTCTTAAAACTCGGCATTTTTGCTACATTTTAAACGTTTTTTTTAAAAAAAATTATCAACTTTTGATTTTTTTTTATTTGTAATAGCCCTGAAAATTTGCCTGTTGGTGTAGATAAGATAAATTAAAAATATGAAAAATATCGTACATCTTGAGGTCCCGCAAGGACGTTAAAATTTCATAAAAACACCCTTTTTGGAACTTTTTCAAAGATTTTCTTGATTATGAAATAACAAGTTTTAAATAGGCGTTATAATATGCATAGAAATATAAAAACAGTTTTACTATTGGATTGGCTTGGCACTCAGGATGCTGATTTATGAATGAAGCCGATGTGATTGAGGGGAGGCGCATATTTGTCTGTGATGACGAGCTCAGAGCTGGTGTCAAGTCAGCAGCTTTGACGAGTTCAATGATTATGTAACTGATTTGTTAGTTTGTGTGCTTTGTTGTGAGTAAAAATAGTAAAGACATAATAAATGTCATAATGTCCTATTTTTGGAAATTTAGTGATTTGCTTGAAGTTGAGCTGCCTATTTACGAATCTGTTATAAAGTGTTACTGTTATATTAGTCATATCCTCAAAATTGCTTCAGAGAAGGATTCTTCTGTAAGTGAAATACGTAACGCTTTAGTTCCCAAAATAGAAAAAAATATGGTCAAGAGCTTCAGTTCCCATTGTTTCTAGCAAAAACCTTTTACAAGTGATAAAAGCTTTTCAAGAAAAAGACAGGAATTGATTAAAGTCTAAAAGCAGAAAAAATGGTAAGATAATTTTGATTTCAACCTCACGAAATTTAAAGAAGAAGCTAATTGTTTATTTGATATCGCTGCATATAAGTGTGTAAATGTTAATACTTGTACTTGCATGAACGAAAAAAAAAGCACAAGTTAGGGAACATGAGTTTCTAAACGGTTAAAGCTCTTACAACAAAATATTTATAGGTAAAACTGATAAAGCTACTACAAACGTTTTGAGGAAAGAAGAAGCAAGAAAAAGTAAAGAACTACAAAGAATAAATAAGTTTAATTAAAAACGGACAAAAAATGCTAGTGTATCAGGAACGGTTACTGGCGACAATGACAAAGCGGAAGAAAAACTGTGTTCTTTACAGGATGAAGCAAACAAACCAGATCCTTTACATATAATTTGAGATTCTGGCTGAGAACATTGTTAAAGTGTATGTGCTTATATGGCTTAATATAAACACCTTCATATAATTATGGTTCCAAGCATCCATCGAACCTAAAATTCAAGCTATCTCTCTGATGATTTCAAAAACGTCATATACCTAATTATTCAAAGAAATGGGTACATTGCTGATCCAGAAAATATCCCTTTGCCAATGCTGAGTGATGAACGTAAAACTCAAAGAGAATTTTTCCCTACTATTACCAAACTAAAATCAAAACAAATTTTTTAAAGGCTGTTTTAAAATTCGTCAATTTTTACCAACTTTAAGCTTTATGTGGTACCTCAAGATATTGTCGTATTGCAATCAATTTTTAAAACATTTCTTTTCGTCTAAAAGGGAACTTTTTCTCACTATTACCAAACTAAAATCTAAAAAACAAACAAAAAAAATGCAATTTTTGATCCACCCTAATATACATAATACTTTATACGTAGTTTCATTCGGTTTTGTGTTTATTTGTTTTGTTCATGCATTAAACACTGCGAAGTAATTGTACTATTATCTTTTTCATTTTAAATATTATATTAAAATATAATTCGTTGTTTATGCATAATCATTCAAATGGATATATTTTTTATAACTAATTAAATCATTATGAAGAACTGGGATCTCATTTTTGGATTTTAAGTCTTACAAATAGCTAAATTTTTATGCTATACAGTTTTCAAAATTTTAGTCATGATCGATGAAGTTAAATTAGCTTACTTCCTACAGATGTTTAATCTCTAACCAAAATGACCATTCCTATCTGAGACGAATTAAAAAATAATGACCTCCTAACTATCAGACATGCGCAGTCTGAAAATATTATTTTTCTAAATGATTCCTAGGAATATTTGTACAAATGTTAGCTTCTTATCCAAAATGCGATTTTCTAAGCAAATAATTTAAATTCCATTAAATGTTCATCTTTTTATTAATGCAGAATAGTCAACGATAGGCAAAACAATATTAAATGGTCACAATCAAAAATAATGAACCATCATTACTTCAATAAGCACGGAACTTATCAACTTACTGGCTTACCCAGAATACAGCTCGTATAGCCAATAATATAAATTTCAAATTGTAACATTCAAAATTCAGTTAATGTGAAAAATAGTTTTACCGTAATAGAACTTAATAGATGTACGCTTATGATTATATACCATCAAAGAATATAGGAAAGAATTATTTTCTTTAATAGAATTGAATTAAATTGTGAGCGTATACAATTTGTTTCCTAGTATTTCAAAAGAGTTCAAAAAAAGAAATGTTTTTCACAGCTCCAAGTCGTATAAATCAATTTTTATTATAAAGCTTAATGAGAAAATTTCGAATTATGAAAGAATGATTAAATGCTCAGAATAAAATAGAATAAAAAATTATATAATATAAAATAACGTAAATTCAAAAAGAATATTTGTATTCGAAAGCAATGATTATAAAATTTTAATTAATGAGCATTTTAAGCATTTTTATAGAGTGTTTCTTTAAAAAAAATCTTATTTAATGACTGAAAAATTAGTTCAGTCATTTTCTACATAATTTCGAAAAAATAATGTCTGGGGGGAGATAATTTTCTTTCTCAGAATGTATAACTAATTTAATAAAAGATTTAGAAACAGATAGCAAAAATATTTTTTTTAAAAAATGCCTGAGTTTTAAAAACAATGGAAGTGAACACAAATAATTAGTTTTCATTAATTTTGACTAAAAATGAGCATTAAAACAATGATTTCAGTCAAGGTATTTTAATGCCTGGAAATTATAATTTTCGAATGAATTTGCAATGGATATAAAAATAACAATTATTTAAGCAAATTCATATTTAGATATCTTAGTAAGAAATTTTCTGAAAATAAAAACTTTCATCCATAGCGGAAAAATAATGATAAACTGATATCTGATAAAAAAAATAATGGCGACAAAAAAATTTAGGTAGATATATGAAATAGTTTTAAAAATAATTTTTAATTTTTTGTAAGCAAAAAAAATAAAAATCCAACGAATAAAAAAAGGAGTTATTTCCTTCAGAACAATCATCTTTGTTATTTTATTTTCCCATCAATTTTTCTTTATGTAAATATATAATGAGAAGAATTAAAAAACAAAACAAAAAAAAACCTGAAGAAGATTGAATACTATTAAAATCCAATTGTATTAATTATAAATTTGAAAGTTTTCATTTTGAAACTTTATATGAAAGACTATTGAAGATAGAGCTACAAAACGTAAGTCAAATATAATCTGGAGGGCATGGGGTCTAGAGAAACCATTTTGACATTTTAACTGGAACAACAATTAATATTAAGAGAAATTTTGTGGCATTTTAGTGATATGCCAATTGTATTATATGACATAAATTATATATATAAAATTTTTATATATATAAAAATATTGTATTATATATATAAAATTTGTATGCAGTTTTATAATCATAAATTGCCTTCTTAATGGTGCAATTAAGTTGCCGTATATTTTTATCTTTAATTTATTTAACTTTCACACATTTTATAAACATATTTTATTAGAAAACCTTTATTTCAAATATAAATCAGATATTTACATTGACCTGAATTAAGTGTACTGTGTTTTATTCCATTTTTCCAATCAAGGTATAAATATCCAGTTTATTTTTTCGTATTGAATAGATTACTTTTTCAGGCACATTTTTTAATAAAATATTTGAAGATTTAAATAATGTTGTAATGACATTTAAATTTTAAGGTATAATTATCAAGTATGTGATCCATCGTAGTTTTCTGAATTCACTATAATTTTATATTTCTTTTTTCAAAATAGTAAAGTTTCAAAATTCAAGCCAAATGTAAAAATTATTCCACTTTCCTGTTAAACAGACGGGAGTATAAAAAATTCCTTTTCACTTTTTTAACTTGAAATTTCTGTTTATTAAGTCGAACGGGAATTTCGCTATTTTCAGTTCTTTGTTATTTTAAGTACAATAAGCAATATATTCGCTACTACTTATAATTTAGCACTCACACCTTCAATGCTAAAATATTTTACATGCTAGCTCTAAATATTTTTATGTTCTATTATTTTTAAGATTTCAGTTTATATTATTGAAAATTGGGAAGTGTAGCACAATGTACAGAAAACTGTCAGCCTTTTAAAATATGACTAAGCAAGACTTCTCCCCAGTTGAAGTTTAAAATTATTTTACTTTACTTGGAAAGATCAAATTGTGTATAAAATATATAAATTAAATGTTCACTTTCAACTTTCCTGGCCAAGTAGATTTTTGTCAAGGGATATTTTTTTATAATATTTATATTTTTTTCAGTGAGTGTCCAAGAACAATCTTAAATAAACGGCAGAACTGTTTTTTCTCAAGACAGAAAAATATAAAATATTTACAATTCAATGCTTAAAATCTAGAATAATATATTCTTATCTTGGATAATTATTTTAAAGAAGAATATGCTAGTATGAAAACAAATTTTTATATATAAATATTTTCTTGAATAATGAATTTCCTCAAAAATATTTCTATAAGTGATTCAATTTATTTTCCGAATACAGATAAAGGAAAGATTAATATTTAAAAACGCTCTACAGATTATAATATTATTTACCTTCGCAGAGAATCCGGACTTTTGAAATATACACGTTTGTATCAAAATTTAATCATGAAAGTAAATTTGTCTTTTGGAAAATGGGAAAATTCCTGTTTGAATTAGATTATAAGTATAAATATATATTTGTTTATTTCGAAAAATTTCAATGATTTAGCTTTTTATACACAGTTTGCAATGAAAGAAGCAAAATATATATATTTTCTGTTACATTCAGTAACGTTTGTAACTGGAAAAACTGACATTTAATGATCTTGTCATATGAATTTGGCGTTTTTTCGCAATCTGTTCTTCTGTTTAAGAAATAAAAAGGAAGATAAATAATTTTATATATTTTTTGATTAATATGTATTATTAGCAATATTGGATGGATTGATTAAAAATAACTTTTGATGACTTAGATATTTGATTTATTCTGCAATAATATTTCGAATAATCAAGAGCCTTTCGAAGATATGTTACAGTTCTATCCAGTAAACAGTTGTGTGCAGCTGTAGCACTTTACATTTCTTAAATATTTCCTAAAGAGTATTTTCATAAAAAAAATCAGTCCTGTATCACTAAAAAGTTGCAAATTGGTGAATGATAAAAAAAAAGGGGAGAATAATATTAATATCCTCAGTTGCAATGTACCTTAGAAATCATGTAAGGTAACTAAAGTTGGATGTTTATTATTATTTTTTTATCTGTGTTTATAGAATTAAGTGTTAAGTTCTCTATTTCTCGAATAGAATTCTCTATTCTTTATCTAATAACTTCCGTTGCATATTCTTTCCAAAATTTATAAAGAAATTTGTGAAAATACTTCCATTATTGTTCGAAAGATTTGGAACAAGTCGATGTATAAAGATGGAAAAAAGTATAATAAAAAGGAAAAGTTCAAAGATAATTTTTTTTCTTCGTTAGAAATGAAGAGTTAAAGTTAAATCCTTAAAATTAAATTAAAATTAACTTTATCTTATTTATTTTTTCAATGGAATTTACTCTTTATTTTCATTAAAGGATTCTTGAAATTGTGATTTAAGGCAAAAATTCTGCATTACTGGAAATTACGTCTTTGCATTAACACGTTTCTAGAATCAATGCTACACTCCTTTCCGTTATGTTACCATTCAGCGTCTCTGTTCTAATTCTTCCTTTGGATTTTGAGGCCTCTGATATATGGAATATTTTATTTGAAGAAACGCTGTGAGTAAATTAAGATTTTTTTGCAGTTTCTTAAGTGTAATTTCGTATGATTTTAGAAAAATCAGGATAAAATGTGTGAAAAAAAAAACTTGCCAGATAAAATAAAATTTACCTACTTAACTTCTAAACAAATTAAACTTTTGTTAAACGATAAAATTAATGAATTCAACATCTTTATTAGTTAGAGTATTTAAAATTATTAATTATCCTTCATGAAATTTCTGTTTCCAAATTGCTTTCATTGCTTAAAATCAACTTCCAGTACAGGCAACTACAATTTATTATTATTTTTCCTTTGACTAAGTTTTGTTTGTATGAGGTTATAAATACGATAAATATATTTAACTAGGTTTCATTGTAAGAAGTTATAAATACGATAAATATATTTAACTAGGTTTCATTGTATGAGGTTATAAATACGATAAATATATTTAACTAGGTTTCATTGTATGAGGTTATAAATACGATAAATATATTTAACTAGGTTTCATTGTATGAGGTTATAAATACGATAAATATATTTAACTAGGTTTCATTGTATGAGGTTATAAATACGATAAATATATTTAACTAGGTTTCATTGTATGAGGTTATAAATACGGTAAATATATTTAACTAGGTTTCATTGTATGAGGTTATAAATACGATAAATATATTTAACTAGGTTTCATTGTATGAGGTTATAAATACGGTAAATATATTTAACTAGGTTCCATTATCTAATAAAGTCTTTTAATTTACACAAAGTTGCCAAGCCCACTAATGCACGGGCATGCATAAACGTTGACCTAGAGTAGGAACACTTTACTTAATACATAATACATAATACTTACTTAATACATAATACTTACATAATACATAATACATAATACTTAATACATAAAACTTAACGAATTAAATAAAAAAAATTAATTTTAGAAAATTGAAAAAATTTTAATGCGCGTACAGCATTGAAATAAATGAAAATAGGGAAAACAACATGCTATGATTAAGCAATATGTGGAGCGCTGAAATTAGATTGAATTTAATTTCGGTAATCAAAATTATATTGCTCATTATAAGAAAAAATGTGACTAAAAATTAATTAAAATTATTTTATTTGATTTTCTTATTTATTTATTTTTTAAGAACTGAAAGAAATTATTATTAAAACAAATTGATTTGAAAGATTAAAGAAGAGATTAGAATCTAGAAACATGAACTAGTGTTAAAGATAAAATAACTTCATCCTTAGATTGGTGTAATAAGAAAATTTATCAACAAAATTAATTATCTTCCTATTGTTATTTTACGCATAAATAGAATCTTTGTTAAACTGTTTTCACATTTATGAAATTTTAAATTTTACATTTCATCGGTGTTAAATAATATTTATTCACCATTAATTTACATCAGAAATTAAAAATTTCATTAAAATGCAGAATAGTAGAATTTAGACTAGAAAAATAATTAATCGTGAAATACTGGAAATTAAAGCCACAACCCTATTTAATTATAAGAATATGTATTAGAATAATTAGAAACCTCTTTCAGAAAACATTTCAAAAGTATTAATGTTCTTCATTGTTTACTATCTACGTCTGAATATTAATAAATTAAAGAATAAATGATCGCATAGATAAAATACTTCATAGTTCAAATTTGTATCACGGATTTGGTATTTAATGAGTAATTTTATGTAATAAAGATGTAAATTTTCTTTTCATCTCTTTTTTTAATCAAAGATTCTCTTTTGCTTTTTTGTTAGAAAAAAAAAACTGTCTCGAAGAAAATTAAATTTTGTGATCATACTTTCACACACATCATATATATAAAAAACATATTTAAAAATATAAGATGAAATCGATTTATATAATTTAGAAAGAATCACAGATAAGAGGCTCACGATTATAAATTCTTATGAAATGAAACATATGCTGTCGGAAACATTATCCATTTCACAGAATTCAAATTAATTAATTACGAAGACAAATAACATTTATTGAATTAAGTTGCTTAGTTATCACAATCAATACACAGAAAGAAACACCATCCAGCATGAAGATAATTATACAAATTCAGTCATAACAGGAAATGCCTGAATTTAATAGTTAATTATTCTCTCAAAGTTAATTGAAATTCTGCACTAACTTCAGTCTTAATTTGCACATTTAAAACTAGATGAAATCATTATAGTGCTTGACAGGAGCGAAGTGTTCGAAAGCTTCAAAACATGTGCTTCGCGAGTGAGGCAACTCATCCAGAATCATTACATTTGTGAATTATGAGAATAGAAATTGGTAGTTTAATTAAAGTGGTTTCAAATTGCAGCTTCAAGGTCATTTGTAGTTCCTTTCGCGTGGCAGTCAGGGTCCCATTCTCTTTGAAATCGAGGATGTGTCAATCTGCACGACCGAGTTCTGTTGGAGGTTATAATGGATGCTTTTGCTGTGAGGGGAATTGATCTTCCAGTTTCTCCAAATCTTATGACTTCAGACGGTTTCATTTTTCTGTGCACACATACCACTTCTTGGAAATATCCACGAAATCTGAAAATGTATGATTATATTAAAGGAAGATCATCTTACATATTTTGAAAGTCGTGACAAAAAAGCTATTTGCTGAGAGCATTTTTTTGCAACACTACATCTAATTTAGACAATAACAAGCACTTGTATATTTGAATTCAGTTTAAAAGAATATAAATTTATAGATCGGTAAAATGGAACATTATGATTGTACAAAACTACAGATTTTATGACGTAGTTTACAATGAATAACTTTGAAAATAATTTTTAACAGCTATGATGTGAAAGCTGGCTTAAATTCAAGAACAAAACATTAGGAAAAGTATTTTTCATTTAATACCTTCTAGTCTTCTCTAGTATTATTCGAAAGTCAATGTATATGAAATCGAAAGTCTTCTATTTTCACATTACAGTGGAATCAATTCGCATGTTACATTCTTCATGTGATTATAAAATCCTCCTTCTAATTCCTAATTTATCGTTTATTTCTCTAAATCTTGACGTGATATCCTTTTATTAACTTTCAAGATAAATATTAATTTCCAAAATTAAGCTTGTGTACTGTATTTGACTTATATCACAAATTAATTTTGCTCATTGCTATCCGGGAATTACAGAATTATATTTGTATTATTTCGCTCGAGATGGATTAAGCTCATTCTTTATTCTTTAGGGTTAATTTATTAAATTTATTACAATCTCATTTCATGATTTCATTGTGTACAATAATTTTAGTCTCACACTGAGAATTTGGAAATGCAAATATTTGCTTTAAAACAATTCTTCACAGTTTGAGATACCAAATAAACTATCGTGAATATAAATACATAAAAATATTATATTTTTATTCGTTTAAAAATATGTTTTTATTAAACAATTGCCAACTGGAATGTCTTATATTAATAGCAATATTTAAATTACATAAGCAATAAACGTGCACCATAAATAATTTCAAACAAAAATGTCTGATATAAATAATTTTTGAACAATAATAATTTCGGAAGCGAGTTAAATCTATTTATTTTACATATTATCATATATTAATATACTTTTACTGGGATAAATATATAAGGAAATAATTTTTTTCAACATCAGAAATTGTATAGAAGATTTTGAAGTAGACCTCAGAATAGAATGCAAAAATTGCATATCAGTATGGTTCACTGTTTTAAATAAGTTCTGATTGACACACACACAGAGACATATTTTCATATTGATCTGCAATAATTTTATATAATAAATTATGGCCGTCTAAAGATGTGGCCGAAATGCCAACCAAATCGCTTTTATTTTTCTGCAACTGATGCGTCTTTCGTTTATACTCTACCCGAAATTTCCTTGCATTAGAAAGGTATATATTGTTATTATTATAATAAAATATAATACTCCAAAAATGCTATCTTTGGCATAATAACAATCCCTTAATAAATTTAATTTAATTATTTAATTATTTCTCAGAGCAATATTTCCATCTCTGCAAAGTTGAGAACAGAAAATTTAATATAGGTAATTTTACACATATGTTTGGAAATATCAGTTTTAGTTAATGATAATTCTTACTATTCCTGGAATTTCGAGAGATTTGGCACAGTTAAATTGCTAAATACAAGTTAAGTCTGTTAATCGAGAATGAAATTAATTTTATAAGGATTTCGAGATAAAATTTAGTTTTAATTGGGTGCATTAATTAATTACGCTTAGATAAATTTCATCAAATTCAAACTCTTAAAACCCGAAAAAGAAAAGGGTAATCAATACAATTCTAAATAATGAAATTCTTTGCATGAAGAAAATAGGACTACCAAGTTTTATGCTTTGCTAAAAGGAATTGAATTCATCAGGTACAGTAGAATTTTGAAAATTTTCAGCTAGGTATAGGAAATAGATATTTCAAGAAATTAGTTTAAAAATGTAAAATTCTGAAAACTTAAAACCTTACTTCCTTTCTCCATTAATGAGTGTAGCAGTTGACAAATTTAATTTAGTACATCGTAATAACAACATTGGATGGATTTAATTTGTCCCATTATAATAGTATCAAAGGAAAATAAAAATGGCACGCAACATTTATTATCAACAAAATAGATTAAATAAAACTATAAAATAAAAACATTACACTGAAATTTTATTTTAAATGATCAGATAGTTTTTGGATTCTTCAATAATTTCGTAAATGCATTTTTAATTTCTTGATTGGAACAGTTCTCTGCGAAGATTTTCTTTTATATTCTCTTTATTTTGAGAAATTGTTTGATGGTGCACGGAACTATTTTTACGACTTTTTCCTTTTTTTCCAAATTTGGTACAGTATAGAATAGCAACTTCAATGGCATGAATTGATAACATTACGGCATTTCTTATGTTTAAAGTAATACTTCTCAGTTTTTCAAGTTTTTCCTTCATGATCTTGAAATTTAAGTCTACAGATTTTTTTTTCAAGAAACATCAACATCAGTATAAAATACCCCTTGATAATTATGTTCATTTTCAAATTTTTGATATGATCATTCTCTTGAACTTATATTGTTTTGCAGCTAACATATTTGCAATTTTCTGCATTTTTTCGTTTAAACACCAAGAACAGGTCAATCACAACTCAATCTTTGTCGCAAACTCTCTTATTTTTCAACTTACTTTTATGACGGGTTGATCGGAATAAAAAATTAATTTCGATCAACGGATAAAATTAGAAAAATAGCTGTAATTCCTAATAATTAGGTTAAGCTAAAAGTTGCAATATGTGTCAAAACAAATGACATATGTCATAAAACGAAGAATTTGATAAAAAGGTTTCGTAATTTTCCGTTGTAACGTAACTTACAGCTGCATTTGCAAAATAATTTACATTTGAATTTTGACATTTTTACTATTATTACGGTAAAGAGTGACGAATATGTTTACAAATTTAACAATTATGGTATACATGTTTTCAAAACTCCAAAATTGTAAAATAAAATTCTCTTCTGAATTATGTGATAGAATCCCAGAAATAAAACAAATTAATTTGACCATGAATAATGTAACTACCTGATGCTAAGAAATCATTCGTTTAAATTATATGCAGGTAAATATCAAAATATTACTTTACTTACCTTGCGTTCATTATGTAGTATACTATAGGATTATAACAAGAGTTTGACATAGCAAGCCAATAAATAGCAAGATATACATGCTGAATGAAATGAGTTTGAAGAATATCTGAATTGTAATAGGTATACAAGAAGTAGATATGGTAAGGTAGCCAACAAATAGCAAATAGCAGCATAATAGCAACAAGCATAATCACAACCTGAAAAATAAATTCATTTTACTTTACATATTGAATTTCAAGTGCATTATGGCAAGAAATGATTTAATTCTAATTTGTTAACAGTTCAAAATAATAAATATTATGCATCTAGTCGTCAAAAATATACACTAAATTAATAAATTATATTCTGGTGAACACATTTAAACTTCTATATTATACTAAATAATTTGGAGAAAAATATTTGGTACAGAAGAAAGAAATCCTATCGTTTATTTTCTTAAAATATGCATATAGTTTTATCAATTTTTAAAATATTTTTTTATCTAATCTTATTATTCATGAGAGAATAATATTTTTGAGTATATAAATTATTTACAAATATTAATATATTTTTTATACTTATAATGAATATATATATACATATAAATAAATAACATTAAATCAATAAAGATATGAATTATGAATGGATAAATTATAATAGAAATAAATTTCAATGTTTTTCTTTGAATTTTTTAAATCTAATATCTATAGATAAAAAATGCAACAAAAAAATTATAATATTACATTAAAGAATAATACATTATGACAATAATTAAATCACATCCGCATGAGTAGGTTTTAAAATATGTTCATTATAAATAATTCCATAAAAATACATTTTCTATAATATTTTGTAAACACTGCATGTATAATTTATTATTTTTAACAAATCACATTTTTTTTTATATAAAAGGGCTTCCAAAAAAAGTCCTAAACTTGACTTTTATTTTTATTTGCTTAAAAGAATAAACAAAACTGTAAACAATGTTTTAGCAGATTTTGTGAAACCAGTAATACATTTCCTATGCTTTTTGATTTTAAATGTCATAATTGCAAAGGAATAAATAAAACTATAAGCAATGTTTCAAAAGATTTTGCTAAAATCGCGTTTCCATAATAATAAATATGGATATAAGAAATTCATATAAATGTTAAAAAAAATGAAGTCATTCAATTTTACTATTATACAATAATATCAATTCAATTAAAAATAATTTTTAAAAGCATTTTTCCATAAAGAATTTCCAAAGTCAGTATATTTAATTACATTGCATAAAATGATTAAATACATTTTATCAATTATTAAAATTGAAATCCATGAGCTGTTAATCACAAATTTCGTAAGTTATATTTCACTTTAACAGCTTGCAAATTTCTTCATTCGCATGAACTAAGACAAATAATATTTCGCGCATTCTTCATCAATTATTTTCTTGGCGTAATTAAAATGTGTCAACTTGCATTGTTTGTTTATTGATACAACAAATCATAGCGTACTGTAATCTGTTTCAAAACGTTATATTACATTAATATACCCACATCAGGTATCTAAAATTGTCTCACGCGATTACACGTTAAATGGAGAAACCGTGTATGATGGTTAAGTTTAATAAACGATGAATTGCATATTAATCAGCATTACATATGCTGGAAGGTTCTCTAATTAGAGAAAGCTGTATATTAAATGAAAGGAATTTAACATACCGACAAGTGTCGAAATTCCAATAGACATAGCAATTAGAATTCATTATATTACATTATGGAAGCTTTTAACATTAATAATGTTTCAATTTTTGGCAGCATTCTTACAGTTTTAAAATATTTATTTCTACAAAGTAATCTGATTCATTTTTTTCTGATTCGATGTACCGGATTGATGTACTGAATTCTCAAGAAGTTTTAATGCATAATAGGAGAAAAATGAATCGTATCCTATTTTGAAAACTTAACCATTATTTAATATGAATGTATCATTCTGAAAGGATATATTTATGAATATATTAAACATTTAAAATACAGCTAGGATTAATAAAGATAATATGGTATTTTAAAAAGTTAAAATTAAAATCGAAATTTGTTTTTGTTTCGATGAATGGAGTAAGAACATTATCTTCCTTTAAAAAATTGAAAGTGGATCATAAAATAACTTCTGATTCTTTTTCATTTGTCATCAACTTTTATTTGAAAACAGCAGGTTCCAGAAACTATTGGTCGTTTTCAATTGATATACTGTAAGTCTCGAAAAAAATGCAGATAAAGTTTAGACAGCAAATAATTCTAGAAAGTCGGACAAATAGTGACTTTTTATGGCTTTGAAATCACTCTGTATATTCTGCTTTTGCTATATAGCTTTCCAAATAAAAGTTAGTAAAAGTGAAAGAGAGTTCAAACTTTTGTATGTTATAAACTCGGGGCAATACAGAAATAGAAAGCCTGCGAGCAATTTCACATTCTCATACTGAAGAATAGTTTACCAGCAGATGGCGGATTTTACAATAATACATTCCATTGACGATATGATTGAAAATATTTTCTACAGTCATAAAAAATTTTCAGTATATTTTATTTGTTGAATTTCTTTTAGATAACCAATATGGTTTTTAGAATGGATTCGAGTTTTCTAATCTGGAAATTTTAGGCTTGAATTTCCTAAAAAAATAGTTACAAAGAATGATAAAATTGAATAAGTCGCATGGCTAACAACTAGGGTAAACTATTAAAATATTCTAAGTTTTTTTTTCATTTATAACATAGTTTTTCATAAAAAAATTGCTTTATAAATTTCCAAATTTAATGTATGGCTTTGCTCTAACTGTGCGTGTTCTGTGTTTCCAATAAAATTTATTTTTATTAACATAATATATTCTTATTTGCATTAGATTTTTATGTTTCATAATTTTACTACAAAATTCCATTATACTAATTTTGTTGCATTATAAAATTTCAATATCTTATAATAAAAAAGAAAAAGTAACTACATTTTAAATTTCCATATATATATATATATATATATATATAGAGAGAGAGAGAGAGACTCAGATGTGAATTATTTTTAAATGCCATCTGCGAAATATTTAAAATGTTTAATCTTATGTTTTCAAAAAGATCGCACAAACTCAAAGAAAGACCTTCCAGTTTTTTAAAAACTTTAACTGTTTTTTTCTCCTTTATGTTTGCAGGTTTAACATATTTCTTATTTTTCATATTTTAAAACATTTTAATGTGCATAGAAAAATAGTTCCATTCCTATGTTTTGATATTTTCGTGGAATTCAAACATATTTGTCTCGTTTAAAAAGAGTCCATAATCAAGAAAAATGATAAAGATTTATTAGGATCTTAATAGCGGACACTAATTTATTCCTTATTCTCCTATCACGACTTTTCAAGTGATATATAATCTTATAGTGATGTTTCAAGTTTGGAAATTATCTACAGATTATAGTATTTGGAGGCTGAATTGCGTTTCAAATGGTCTTATTGAATAGCACATAGCCAATACAGTATTAAATACTTGGACAATATTTTATGATTATAGATGTGGCCCTTAATTATAGGCACAGCTTGAATAATATGTAGTCTTGGTATGTGTAGCTCATACTTAGTCGCTCAGCTTATAGAAATACGGTGCTGCTATTTTGAGAACTACAATACATAATTATTGAACCACAACATAACCACATAACCACAATACATGATTTTTTGAAGATTTTGTATATTTAATTTCAACAATAACCAATTCGAAGTTCTATATTGTTGTAGCATCGAAAGAAATATGCCGAAGATTTTTTGAGAGAGAAGAACTGTATTATATAACTAATGCAAGCTGTGCAAACAAAGCATTGTGTACTGAAACGGCTTGGCTTTATAAATGTTTTACAGAAGTGGATAAAATAAAACAACCAAAAGTGGCATTTTCAATTTTAAAATTTCTTCTATCGGAATTAGATGTGGTATAAGTTTAAGGCATATTTCTTTATTTAGAAAAAAAATCTTTTTACCTCCCACAAATTATTAAATTAATTTCATAAAAAAGAAAGTACTTACATACTCTTTAAAATTAAAATATTTTTTAATGCTATTTAAATTTTCATTTAATTCTATAAGTATTGTAAGGTCTCGAATATCCATTAAACGAAACTACAACGGGTGCCCGAGAGGCATGGATATCACTGAAAATTTGTTCTTCTGCCATTAAGAGTGATTAAGTGAAGTTGAATACTCAAGAAGTATATTTTGTTTAGAGGATGGTTTTAGAGGACATGGAAGTTTTCTGATGATTTTCAGAAGATATCAAATCTTATATTTTCTTTGTAGCCATCAGTTAAAAGGCATCCCCTTTTACATGTCAATCTCTTAAGAACATGGGTTGTCATTGCGGGTTTTAGGAAAAGGAAGGAATTCTGCTTATCTTAAAGGAGAAATCCGAGTTGTTCAGCATTCTGAGGTATATGAACTCGAAATATATTTAGAATTAGAGGGTTAAAATTATTTTATCCGTCTCCGTCATTTTAACCACTGATTTTTGGCTAAAAAATTATTCTCCAATTTGAAATATTAATTTAAAAAGGAATTTGAAAATAATCATTTTTTTAGAATATTTAAATACCATGATTTTATGTCCGAAATAAATGAATGGATAATCAAATTAATTCAATAATTCATTGTATTTATTAACATTTCTAGAATCTGGAAACGCAAAGTTTCTTCCTTTTGGGGGGAATTTGTATTTATGTATAGAAAAATATAAATTGGTAGTTGTAAAAATATAGAAAATCTATTTTCTATAACCAATGAAATAAAATTACCGATTTAATAAGTTTAAACCCAAAAATAAATTTCAAAAAGGGAACAAAATATTGAATTCAGGAAAGCAGCTAATTTATCAGAGAAAGCTAACATTTAAAAAACATCTTCCTAAATAGTTTTTCTTTTCTTTTTTCCTTACTAAAATTTTCTTCAATTATCGATTTTATCCAACAATTTTTTGGAAGTATTTGGATTTATGGAAATTATCTAGCTTTCCCAGACCACCTAGGATTAGTAATAACACGAATAAAAATATTACAAAAAATATGGGTCGAAATTCCTAAACGAAAAATTTTAATAATACAAATAACTTAATTCCGTGAAACCTATTTAAAAAGAAATTAAGCCAATGAGAATCAGTTACTGACATCATTCTATAATGTGTTTGAATTTATATCAAGGATTTACAAAACGCAACTCGATTCTATTGGCAGGAAAAATATATAAATTAAATGCACTTTCTATGTATCAAAGATTTAGCGATTATATGTATTCATTGTACAAATTAATACAAGATTATTCGTTAATTTGTAGTATCTTCGATTATCTTTACCAATTACCATATTAAAAAAAAACATATTTAAGAACAATTAACACTCATCGAAACGAAAAATTCTTACCCTTTGCTTCGATTTTATCACATGATTTTGAGGATCAGTATTTTCTCCAATAACTTTGCTTCCCCAAAGTATGCAGCCAATCCATGTGTAAGTGACTGCCATGCAGCTCATTGGGATGATGTACGTTACGACAAGAAACACAATATTGTACCTGTAATATCGAAAGAAAATAAATACTTAATTATTTTATAATTTGTAAAAACTATTTGTTAAGGTACTTAAAATAAATATTTTAAAAATAATGAAAGAAAATAAATAATTAGTTTATAATTTGTAAAGGTATTGCAGAATAAATATTGTGAAAATATTGAAAGAAAATATGTAATATATATTTATGAAAATATTGGAAGAAAATAAATATTTAATTATTTTATAATTTGAAAAAAACTAGGTTCCTTTCATTAAAGACAAACATCTTAATAACATGCATTTTAACAAATCAATGAATATCAAAAAAGCGTTAAATTTGTTTCAAATAGAAACACAATGAAAATGGTCTAGACTAAAATATTTCTATTTCCAGAAAGAAATTTCATATGAATCAAAAATAACGTGACTGTTTAAATTAACTATTCACTTTAAATGATAAATTATCCATGTACATTTTTAATATGGGATTGTCATCGCAGTATGTAAAAGGATGCATTTTCAGCAATATCAATGGTTTCATGACTATAATATATGCCGGATAACTTATAATAATGAAACAAAGGGACTGAGGTGTTCTCGCCAGTCAAAATTAGATGTCCATTTAAGTAACATTGCCTTTAAAAATAATAGCGTCCTTATAATGCATGTATACGCACGCCTTATACGCACGCGTCAAAATTCTGTGATATCATATGAGTCTACTTTTATAAATTAGAAGATGTCAATGAATCAAAGTTTTTAAGATCTGATTGCATTACACTAAAACGGAGTACAAAATTCGCCTACAGTATTTCGTAGAAAAGTGAGAAATCTGTTGAATTTCATTAGTCATATTTATTGTTAATACTTTTCTGCCATTTACAATTCTTTTCTAACTGTTCCCCTCTCAAAAATATTCTTAACTATCCGATATCGAAGTTAAGCAGCTAATTCATGAGAGAGTATCTGTATTAGTTACTAATACTCTATCAGATACAGGAATATTGTATCAAAGCTTTGAAATATGATTGCATTTAACTTGATATGCATGATTGTAATTTTTAATCAGATGTTTTCCCTTTTCTTAAAATTATTTTATCCTATGATGGAAATGATATAGATATGCTCTGAATCATTATTTTTATTTGTAAGTTTTTATATTTAAATATTTATTTCTAGAAATACTTTAATGCATTCTCTTTTTTAATAAAAAAAATTTCCATCATGGTGCAAATGAAGAGAAACAATTCAAGTATTTATTTATTTATTTATGTTTCTTCGCCATATTTTCAACTTCGTTGAAGATTAAGTAGGGTTATTTTAATAAATATTTTTGAAATATTTTTATCACGTTTTAAAATCTTATCATGTTATAATTTTTTTTGGGGGGGGGGGATGAGGGCTTTCGAAAATAAGTTCAATATCTTTGATTTTATCCTATTTCCACTTTCAAGTTAAAGATTTTGATAGTCATGAATTAGGATGAAATGTCTATCATTTATGAAAGATACGAAATTGTTCACGCACCTGAAGAATTTTATATAAAGCTCCAATGAATAAACTAGAGGAAATAGACTCTCCATATCTTCCTTGGATACTCTCTAATAGAGTTATTTTCCTTCTCCTCTCGCATGAAATTGTGAACACTGAGTTAGGCCGCAAATACCTTACATGACAGTGGCTAGCAATATTTACGAAATATTGACTTTTAACTTGAATTACCACTTTTATCGAATCTCTCTTGTAATTTTCAACGATATTTTTGACAATTTATTCCTAGCAATCATCAATAATTATCAGAAAATCTGATTTCTGATTTAAGCGCATTGTTCCCAACCAATATTGAATCAATTGATATTAAAATCAAAATGTGACACAAAACTACAGTTGTAGTCATAAAATCACATATCATCTTTCAGATAATTCACTCATGGTGTTTTTGAGCTAAAGTGATTACATTCTTATGTAAGTACAGATGGACAGAAATTCAACCCCAAAGTGAATGGAATTCGAAATTTGACAGGTATCAACGTTTAAGATTGTGCACCAAATATATTTTATTTAACTGCCTTCGCTTGTAGTTATCGTGTTCGCTTATTTTCGAACAGACGTAAAGACGAACTTCCTCAGAATACATTTCGAGCAAAATGTGATAGAAATAAAAAAAAAAAAAGGTGCAAAACTCTTATTCCAAATTTCGTCAGTCTTTCTCAATGCGTTTTCAAATTATATTTATCACAGACGGATAGACAAACATAATGCCAAAAATGAGATTTTCAAACTCAGAAAGATCGAAATTGAAGAGATTCGTCAATTCGTTTACTTTGGGGCCGTTTGTAAAATGCTAAAAGTAGAGTCAACTTGAAACCGTATTACACAACATCAAATCATTTAACCCTTTAAAGGGTCATTTTTTTCTAGTTATATTATGTTAAAATATTTTTAGGCTTGAAATTATAAAAAGAAAAGGGATTCATTTAGCTTATTAGATAAAAATTAATTTGATAGATTAATTAATTTGGTTAATTCATAATTAAATACCAAATCAAGACACATCATTTTGTGTAAAATAAATAACTAAAACATCTAAGTTTCTGTCTTTCTAAAAAAAATTTGTCAGAACGTATGCCAAACTACATAAGTTCATACAAAGATTGATAAATTAAGTGGGAAGCATACTTCACACGGCCCTAGAAAGGGTTAATAAAGAAAAAAAGATATGGATAAACCATTTCAAAATCTTTACTTGATGCAAAAAATATAACTTTACCGAAAGCTTGCAAAATAAAAAGCACATTCAAAGAGAAAATGTCTAAGAAAAGATATAGCAATTTAAAAGCATAAGAAATATTACCACATTTATTTAATTCACGAGCAATTACATAATTTGAGGATAATTTTCTTAATATTTTTTTTATATTTTTCTTATAATAAATTCATTACCGTTTAATCATTAAACTTAACTTATAACAAAGTAGTAAATAATGTTGAACATAACAGCAGTTTAGCACCAAAGAAATCATTATTTGAGAGATGATGTCTGAACGTTCACTTTTAGAAAAAATGCTGAGTTGCTCAAATTGAGGTTCAACAACTAGGAGATTTATCCAAATAGCGTAATAATTCAATAACGTGTACAAAACTATAAGTTTGTCATATATGAAATAAGAATAATATGCTATTTTGTTGAGAAATAGAGATATTATGTAAGGACTTTGCAAAAACTGAATGAAAAGACTTTCATCTTGCAAAAGAAATACTAAATATCCATTACAACAGAAATAAAAAAAATGATAAGAATGTTTTTTTAAAAAAAATATTTTGTTTTAATTTTCATGAAGAGATGACTTCTACGGAAATTAAAAACTTGTCAATTTCTAGACAACTATATTATGACATGTTGAGAAATTTTATGATTCGAAAATTTCAATATTACCATATTTACGCAATATATTGCATCTCACTTCCAATCTCAAATTGTTCAACAGGTGTTGCGACAAACTTTCGCAGACGACAGTGTAAACAGCCATAATTTCGCAACAGCTTGATTTCTTACCTCGCCTTGCTTCATTTTATTTTTCTATTTTAATTTGACTGGGCTTCTTATAAAACTAGTGTTTACTTGAAATACATGTGTCGCTTTTTCTGTTTATTTTATTTTTACAATTCTGGTATTTTTACGCATAATAAATGAAAACATTTATGAAAACAATTGTCTATTCACCGACAAAATTTATTTAAAATTATCAAAACTGTTAAATATATTCAAAAGTATTACTTTAGAATATATGCATATATTGGTGCTCACATCAAAAGCTACGCTAGGTAATTATATAATTTTAAAGAATAGTTTAAATTTAAAATATTGTGAATTTTCTTCGAAGTATTTTAAATATTTTGCTAAGCTCCAGATTTTTATTAATAAAACTTTTTGCTTAAAAATTATTTGAACTAATTATCAGATTTCAATTTTCTTATGACATTAAGTGAAGTTTAATAAATATCGAACAGAAGAGAAAAATTAATTTAAAAAAAAACATAATAACACAAAGGCTTCTCAGAATTTTTAATAACTATATAAAGTACGTGCTTCATTCAAATTCTAAATTTTTAGAAAATCCGTCATTGTTTCATTCTTTATAGATTCATTTGGATTGCTTTATTTCGTTTTTTTTCTTTGAAAATTATCGCATAGACATTGCTTTAATAATATATCACATTATTGATTATCAAAAATACGCAACGATGAAATATTTAACAATACGTTAATGCGCGAATGAAGTCAAAATGTTTTTATACTAATGCATAATATTCACTGTATTAAGAAATTTATTGTTTATTATTAATTCATACAAAAAGAGAAATCAATGAATGAAATTTATTCATTCATTTAAATACATAGTTTTTCCTTTACTAAATATACATAATCCTTTTCGTTCTTTTTTCCAAAATTGTCCATTATATACATTCTAAATAAAGAAATCGGATCATATTATTTAAATGAGTTCCAGAAAAAGAGAACAAATGTATGTTTCTTTAATTTTCTTAATTAAACCTGTACTTCTACTTGCAAAATGTCATTAAATAGGTCCCTAAATGTATGAAAATAGTTTTACTTTTGAAGATTGCGGCTGTAAATGTTTAAAACCTTAAAGCTTTATACGGCTTCCATAATGGAAACTTTTCAGTGAGTAAAAAGTTTTTCATACATTCATCTGGATAGATAAATTTTTTTTTATAAATTTTCCTTGTAAAGTTTGTTGAGATATTAAAAGACAAATTTTGTCATTTTTTCATACAGGGTTAGAGCAGGAGATTCATTGTAATTTTCAGGGATAATATACAGACATTAAGAAAGATTATTTTAAAGACTGAGTCAAAAAATGATAACGCATTTCTTTTCATCAAATTTTATGAAATGGTCAGATAATGCATTGAGTGAAGTCCTTAAAACTTTTCAAAATGAACCCGTTCGCTATTTATACAGAGTAGCGTTCTTCTAACAAAATTGTTAGTTCATAATTTGTGATTTAAGGATAAACTTTTTGAATTCATTGATATATATTTACAGAGCGTGTAATGCTAAATTCAATCCATCAGTTACTTCGGAAAAATGTCTATAAAAATATTTAACTATATCAGTCAATATTCAACATACTATTGTACAAAATTGAACCAACCAAAGTGTTTTTAAAATTGGCACACCATACATTTATAGAACCACCAAAACGCTTACAGAACTTCTACGAAGAAGTACAATTACCGTTACAAAATTCATAGTTGTGAGAATTAATATTTCTATCTCGATTAAAGCAACATTCGTCACTCAAAATTGTTTTTCTCTGAAAAGTAATATTTGATTTTGCACTTGCTTGGACACACTTATAAGATTCTAAATTTCCATAATGTAACTGCCCATGTAAATGCCGTATCAACCCATGCATTCTACAAATACTGTATGGATGCCTGTTAATATTTAGAATTATTCTATATAACATCGGTTTTGGAGTAATGCATTCTGGAATGACTGTTCTTACAGAAGCATCAGGGTACATGAAAAAAACATAGATGAAGGTAAGAGAAACATTTTACTAATCGACACTTTTATACCATGTGTGACATACAAAAATTCAGTTTTTAAAAACTTTCTGCTATCAATCTCCACAGAAGAAAAAGTATTTTCATAGAATTGCTCATGTTTTCTAATGAAACTTTGTATCTAGAAGTATAGATTTAGGTGCATATCTTGTTCCGCATTTTTGGAACATCGTTTTTATATATTTTTGTTATTCGCTTTCCATGGTTTATTTTGAACTTTTATTTGTTAAATGTATATTGAAGAATATTTTTAGGATATATGTTTAAAGAAGAGTGTCTTTTATTATCAAACGGATTAGGTAATGTACTTTATTTCAGAATTCATTCATAAACGCCTTCATGCTACATTTCTTTTTTTTTATCTTTTATTCAGCATGTTTATTTAGGTTTTCTCTCTAACCATATTTACTCTGCGTTTATTTACTTGTACGGTTTATTTTGCGTTTGTCTGCTGTTAAGCTCATAAATGGAATCATCCTTGATGTATTTGCAGAAATAAAAAAAAAAATGTATTAGAGCTTCATAATTATGAATTGACAGAAGAAATATAATATGATTATTTTATTGACATGCAAATTAATTATAACTTTATTTTTATAAATTGTTTTAAATTATTAATGTATTAATTTTCACTAACTACATTAATTCCTTCTTAACTAAATATGTTACCTAAACAAGAGTTGAACACACATTTTTCTTTTATAATCAAACTATTAGTCTATATTTATTTAGAATATTTAATTTATATATTTGCGAAATTCATAACATTATTATAAATCAGAAGAAAATTAATGAATTTCAGACACACTCTGATATTCTTAAGAATTTTACTAATTTTGAATATGCAAAGGTCGTGACAATATCGCTTCTGTTTGATATCGAAAGAAAAACATCGAAATTGCAATAAAATTATTAAAATTAATTCTCAGTTACGGGATATTCAGCAATATGTTGTCGAAGAAAAATTTTTTAAAAAAACTGATTTTATTCACCAGAAAATAACAATTTTATTAAAACAATTTTTGATTGCTAAAAAAATTGCTTTTAGAGAATTTCTAGCATATCTCCAATATTTTGATGCTTTTTTTAAACATAAATTTCTAATAAAAATAATTATCATTTCAGCCTAACCAAATGTAAGTTATTACAAGATAATGTGTAGTTGAAGAGTACTTTTTCCATATACTCCCCATTAACTACAGTTTCTTTTATTCTAAATTATTTGAAGGATTTAACGAGTTTCAATTTATTAATTTTTAACACTATATGCATAAAATTATACATTATTTAAAAATTTATTGTTAAATAAAACCGTGTTCTTTTTAGAAAATTTAATGCAAAATCACATATGCAGTGTTTTTTTTTAAAGGAAATTCTCAAAATCCTTTAACTAGCATAACTAATATAACTAAATTAACATAACTAACTCTTATGCGTTTGAAATAATATAAATGTATACACTTTGTAGTTTAATGATGATCCACTAAATTTGAAGTCTCAAACTTCGAATGCAGCTTGAACGATTTTACAAATTAATTTGTATGACTTTTGATATTGAAATTTAAAAATCCATGAAGTACAATATAAATTGATTGATTAAAATAACCTGATATGAATTTTAATTACTAAATTTTTTAATTCTTTTATTTGGGCATTCATTTTATTAAGCACATGCATATTAAAATTGATTTTATAGAAAAACATGGAGATGCAAATAATGAATTGGAAAGTCAAGTCACTTACACAATACTGAAATTCGGACATTTCTGAAGAAAATACTATAATTAACATTTATGTTCTGTTTACCAAGTTTATTTACAAAATTAATATCTGCAATAATCACCAGTTAAAAGAATTATATTAAAATGTGTCAAATTCATTTTAATATATTATAGAAGTTTATAATTTTTTATTTAATAAATTTGTGTTCTTTGCATCATTTTTCAAGCAGGATTTTGCAGTCATTTGTATCTTTATTACCATTTACGTAAACAAATGCTCGAAAAAAAATACTGTGTATACAAACAGAATCTTATCCTCATACATAACAGAAGAAGAAGCCGTTTCTTAGAGACATTCATTTTAAAATGAGAAAGAAAGAGCGTCACGCATTTAAGCGAGTTCATAACAAGACAATAACATTTATGTGTTGAGGGACCTCGGTAATAGAACCACATCTCAAGGAAATAATTCTCAAATGTTATATGAAAATTTTATAATTGAACTGCAATATTACTGCAATAGAACTGCAAACATATTTTCCTCTCCAAGAGACAAAGTTGCGAATGCCGATCAAACTATCATGCCTATATTGATATATTTTTCATGAAACTGAATTCAATAGAGTAACATGCATTTTTTTGTTTAATTTTCAACAATATTTTAGGGATAATAAATATAACTATCAATATAATAAATACAATTTTATCAAAATATTAGAAAGGTATTATCAGTGTAATAGAAGTCATGTAATAAGAAAACTAGAAATCATAAAGCTGATATATTAAATTATTTCCATTTCTTCTCTTGAGATGGGTCTTCATGTTCCTTTGAAACTCCTCAATGGTATCGATACTTTGGCATCGCAGACAGTTGCTCCTTTCAGGAAATAGATGGGCATCATTCGGATCTAAGTGCGATATGATGGAGGTGAAAGGCCACTATTTCTTTCAATTAAATTTATAGTTTTCGTGTTTGAACGGTAGAAATGAGGTCATGGTTGTTAGATATTTAATGATATTGCATAATTTTGTACTTTTGCATTAATCTAGAGTTTTATAATAATAACACTTTTTTTTCTTGTTTTGTTTTTATATTTGAGTTCCCAACTATATAAACATTTTTTATGTCATTGAACAACTCTAATATAGAGAAAATTACTAAGCTAATTACTTACACGTGATCTGTGTATGATTTTCCCAATGCCTGGTCTGGCCATATTAAGTAGCACAGCGTCCGATGACCCTGATCGGCATATTTGTACGTAATTGTAGTGGCATATAAAAGAGATGGTAATGACAACAGAGAGCTTAGAGTCCAGACCGACAAGATGATGGAATAGGCGACACATTTTGACATTCGAGGACGAAGTGGGCGAGTCACGGCAACAAACCTGGAAAAGTAATAAAACAAAATTTCTTAGCTTCTTGTTAAGAACAGAAAAGATTGTATATATGAAATCTACTATACTATACTGGCTTGAATAAAGCACACAGTTTTCAGATAATAAAATGAATAGATATAGGTTAATAAAAATTATTTGTGATTATGATGTTTTTTTTTCGAACCTTATATAGGGTTCGAATACAAGCAATCAATACAAGCAAGCTTCTGGAATCCATATGAGGATATGCATCATGAATTGGGAATGAATTTTTTAATTATTTCCATAGTATTTTCTTGCTAAGAACTACTAGATGTATTTGGAAAGATTAGGAATATCACAAAGTTAGTTAGAGTCAACAAAACATATTAAAAAAAAAAGCGCATAAACAGGTGTATGAACATTAGTAATAGATTAATGATCAGCCATGCAAAGTAGAATGCAAATTTCTGAACTAGTGCAATTAGGTATATACTTCTACTTGCAACATTTCATCAAATATGCGCTTGCACCATTTTACCAAATGAATGAAAATACTTTGGCTTCTATAGAGAGAGATAATCAAAAGTTACAAGAATTAATTTTTTACGATCTTTCTGTAAGGTTTGCTGATATATAAAATAACAAATTTATTGAAATAAACCATTTTTATACATCCAATCCATGTTTGAAAGATAATTTTGTAATAATTTTTTCAAGAATAATATCAATAAAACGAAAGATTATTATAAGGGCAAAAACAGAAAATAGCGATGAATTCGGATGTAATTTAAACAATAAATTAAATTAAGTGCTTAAAATCTTAATCAAAATTAACATTTTTGACCCCTGTATAAAGTTGCCTTCTCTTAACAATAATTGCGTATATGAAATGGAGTTCATCAATTGTTACTAAAAAACAGTGTTTTTGAATCCATTGAGAAAGATCTACAAAGCACACACAGCCAAAGCTAGTTCATCTTTTAGTTCATGTATAATGCCAACCAAAACTGTTTGAATGTATCATTTATCATTCAGCATGCAGTTGTACAAATTAAAACCAACTAAAGTTTCAAAATCTGCTATACCAGACATCTATAAAAAATTTATCTCTTGTATAAAGCATTGATTTTTACCTTTTCTAAAGTAATAGCTTTGGAGGTAAATATTTCTATCTCGAATAAAGTACCATTCTTCGGTCAAAATTATATTTCTTAAAAAAAAAAAGGATTTGATTGTATTTAAAGTAGGCCACACCTGCAAACTTTTCGAGACCGACAGTCTAGTTACCAAATAAATATTGTAACAGCCCATAGTCTCCACGAATATTGTTCGGATTCTATTTATTACCCAGAATTATTTCCGACACTGTAGAATTTGGAATGTTCTGTAATGATTGTTAATAAATTACCAAGATGGTAACTTGGAAAGTAAGAAAAATGACAATTCTTGTATCACATATATAATATCTCATCCTTCCTGTTCCCATCAAGGAAAGTAATGATTTTTTTGTTTTTAATCATTCTATGAACACATTTACAAGATGGATGTTGGGAATTCGAAACACGATGTTTATATTCTTCTACAAATAAGCGAGCATTATGAATACATACAACATAAATCATCAACATATCCGAATGTTCCTTATTATGGAAATTTGACATTCACTTATAAAGCACTCACGTTTGTGCAGTGAATTTTATTTTCTTGCTTGGCATTCTCTAAGATATTTTAATTTTCCAAATTCTGAATTTTTTCTGCAATTCTTTGAAAAAAGAAGTGAATGAAATAATAACTTTAACCAATCAAAGTGAACCTCATTATGGGTGATTAGAAAATTCTTTGAAATCATCTTTGGAGAATTGCATATTAGATGATGTACTACTAGACAAATATTTACATATGACATCTTATCTGTATTGCATAAAATGTCATTTCTGAAATAAATTACATATATTTTCATCTAAATATGTGATAAATCCCATATATTTAAAGGTAAACTTTCTCTCTTAAGAGTTTATAAATAGAAGCATGAAATTTGGAGTGTGCATTGAAGAGTGAAAGTAAAACACACACACACACACAAATATATATATATATATATATATAAACCTCTATAGAATTTCAGAATGTTTTCATACAATACCATAAAATACATCCCTTTATTTAATAAAACTTTGCAATTATAAACCTAAATGCAATACTTGTTCCATTTTCTTGGAATAGCTTGTATATTTTATTTTAAAATCTACAAGATTTCTTTGCAGAATTCTGTTTGAATCTATTAATACATATTTTCATAAAGTAATTCAGTGAATACGATTTTGCATATATAATCATAAGTGTTGACTGAAGATCACGTATAAATGGTTGGAGCATATCTTTTTGATTTACTGTTCCTATCATATGGATTAATTTGCTCTATCATTTGAAAGCTCAATTATTTCAATAATACTGGAGAAGTTTCTAAGTGGTTTGAATGACGCAGCATATATTCATTAAGCTGTTTAACTCTAATTATTCTTTATAAATGAATCTTAAATCTTAGAAATATGATTGACTATCACATAGTAATTGAAATGTGTTTGATTATTTCAGTATTGAGGATCAAAGCTTGATTAAATATAATGCATCTAAGCATAAAAAAGGAAGTAATTTTTCGGAATAGAGTCAAGAACGATACTGGAACTTCACCTTTTGCTTGCATTTGTAAATAACGCTGAAAATAAGCATAATCCTTAGCTTCTAACAGTGGAAGAAAATCACATGGCAATATTTACATATACTGATATATTATATGTCAAAATAATATAAGGAACTCGCCTTTCATTGCTGCAATGAAATGTATTGTTAAATACAATGTACAAATGCATTAAAAAATTGCCAAAATTCAGGAAAAACATATTTTTATGACATTTCCTTATTTAAAGATATTTTAGTTCAAGTTTTAAAATGACATAAAACCCTATCTCTGTAATATTTTCAGAAATGCATTAGAAAAAAACTTTTTAAAAAAGCCTCAAAATAATTTTTAATCAATTAAAATTTTATTTTAAAAAATTGAGATAGCCAGTTCTGTACAACAAAATATATTTCCCTCAATTTTTTTTTTATTTGTAGATCAAACAGTTCGGCAAGCATCAGTATACCATTCCTTCCTACCCAAATTTTACTTTATTATTAAGCTTTCTTTTATTAACAGCGATATTCCGTGTATTATATAGCACCATAAAATATTGAAAACAACACACTAAAATATTTAGCACCGATTTAATGCTTGGAATTTTTTTTTCTCAAATTTATCAGTTATTCAAAAGTTTCAGAATGTCACCGAGAAATCGACTTAAAGTCATAAAACAGTTCTTCCAGACTTAATAAACCTAAACTTATTTTCTATAATTTTGTGACAGGGCTTTATTTTCCTGAAAATAATAGCCACGGATACATACTATGTATACATTTCACTCAATGTTTTTAAAGCATTTATAAAACATGTATCTCATATTCTTGAAGGATTACGTTTTTTTATGAAATACTCGCAACCATTCAAAAAAATGGTGTGGGATTATTTTATATACTTATTTGAATACTAGGAAATGATGTACGAATAACAGAAGCAAATCCGTATTCAAAAATTTGTTAATTCTCTTCATTTAATGACAAACGTATTCTTGCAAACTGTTTTCAACATAATTCAAAGGAAAAGTATATTATTCAATCAAAAAACAAAAAGCCATGACGATTACAAATTTACTGCATATTTTCTCAATAAGTAAATTTAATTTATTTTGTTTGCTCTTTTTTCTTTCTCCAAAATCTGATTCAAGAAATTGCGTAAGACAAGTGGATATTCATAAGTTAAATGAGCTGCAGAACAGTTAAATGTATATAATAGCGGGTTGTTTTTAAACTATACGATTCTCACTTTGTCAGATAAGCCCTAGAAAATATTGAAAAAGGAAGTATCGGAATGAAAATAATTAAAACAAAATTGAAGACAATTCACTCCATTATCTCCACTAATTATAAAAGAGAAAGTATATGTGTGTCTGTATGTGTGTTGGCGTTCTACGAATCCGATCATTTGGTTTAGAATTGTCAAATTTGGTACATAGATAGTTTGCATTATGGGAGAATAAGATTTTTTTAATTTTTTTTATCTGAAATCCAATTAACTGAAAAGTTCACCAACATTTTAGATTTTTTTTCTCGAAAATATTGCTGTAGAAAATAATTTTTCAACCTTAATTCTTAAGTTATTATATATATATATATATATATATATATATATAACTTAAAATATATTTGATAGTTTAATGAAAAGGCAAGTCGCTTTCATCGTTGCAACCAATGTTGCATTCAAGTTTATTTCCCTTAGCTGATAGTCAAAAGTTGAGGATTTTTTTTCTTACTTAACTGGATTGTATTATAAGGAATACTTTCAATTCTGGAATTCAGTTGTTCTTACTTTCTTTGCTTTCGCTTTAGAACACAAAAATGGTGAAATTTAAATACGCTGCTCTATTTGGCTATATATTTGGATGTTTGAAAATATTTAAAGAATGATAGGGAAACGGTTAACAGTAAACCGAATGACATACGGCTTCTAACATAGTATAAACTGTCTGTCTCTCAATATTTGAAATTCAAAATCATTTTGCTTAGGAAATCAATATTTAAATCTAATTTTCTGCAATTATTAAATTTGTCAAATTGATCGCCCAATGTAGCTGGTAGAGAAATAATAAATAAACATCAACAATTCGAAGACACAATACAAATTATAAAATTATTTCTAATATTCCAATTATAAGAAAAATTATATAAAATTATTTGAAATATTAAACAAAAATGAGAAAAATATATGCTTCCCCTTTTTCTTCTAATACTTCTAAATACTTAAGTTATAATACTTTAGAAATTGATGTAAGAAAAAATATCTGCTATAAAGTTAACCGTTTCCATAAATGTAAAATATTTACGTCATAAATCAGACATAGCTTGCGTGACAGTACTTCCATTAAGGTTAAAAACTGCTTTTCAATTACACCGCTGTAAATATGCTGTGCTCAAAATAGAATGGTGCTATTCGCATTACATGAATAAAGCATGGCATTTCTATCCGCAGAAGCATTTTGACATTCTCCCACGAGTGGAGGCAAACCATTTTTCTACCTCACTATGTTTTACTTTGCTTACAATACTGAAGTTAGATAGATGCGCATTTTATAGATTTTCACATTTTGTTAGAAGTACGTGGCTATTTGTTTTCCTTTTTTTCAGCAATTCTTCAAGTTTAACGGCAGCTTTCTTAAAGTAAAAATTCTTTTAAAGAAATTTTCTGATGTATATGAAAATCCCATAGACGTTGAAATACATTTTTTTTACTAAGGTTATAGAAATGCAATTATTTATTTTTAGTTAAACAATGCTTTCTATATTAAAAAAATAACAAATAAATATATAGTTTTTTTAAAGAAAGTCCTGGTGTGCATGTCTCATATGCTCAGAGTTCAGACAAATCTAACACATTTATAGAAATGACATTTGACTCACGGATTCTCATAATGATGACTCAAGATACCTTGAAGTCTGTATTTCTTAAAACAAAATGTAGAATTTTTTAAGTAAATGTTTAATGTTGTTTTAGTTTATTTTTCTCAAGTAGTTTACTTGTGGTAACATTGTTATGGATATTAAGTAAAAAAAAATGCACTATCCAGATGATGAAAAAAATTGCTGTTTTAATTAATTTTTTTTTAAACTTCTGACAGTATTTACTGAATTTTGAAAATAGTTTAGAAATAGTCTAATTTCTCAAAAAATCTTAAGTATTTAATATAAAATTCCTACTTAGATTATTTTGATAAAATTCTTACATCTTTCTAATCCAGTCATTACTGCTTTTTTTTTCAAATTTTTTACAGTAATTATTTCAAACGTTTTCTCTAATATAAAACAAAAATCGAACAATATATTTTCTTTTATATTGATATTCAGTTAATTATTTCCTTGATAACTTCATAGCTTTTCGCAAAATCAGAAAACGCATGAAAGAGGAAACAATTTTACAAGAAATCAAATTATAAAATAATTGTCATGAAAATTATTTTATGTAATCTAAATTTTAGCAGCATTTTTTCCAACAATTGTTCTAATTTTATGACCTCTTTATTATTTTTATTGTCTTCATTTTCAATTATTTATTTCTATCTGTATTGAATATTAGTCGGTTTTGGTGACATGGTTTACCAAGGGATATTGGTTATATTCGCTTAAATCGAATATAATCAGTATTCATTCCTTCATTCATGTCCACCAAATTGAAAATATTAAATTGTGTTATTTTAACTATCTTACCTTTGCTCTGTTCATTTTGTATATGAATGGATGGATTTCTAACTGCAATCAGTCGCATAATTTTACAATGATATTTTAAATGTAAATAACATCTTCATTTATCTTCTAATTTTCGTTATAATATAAACTCACTTTTCCGAATTTCTTTTACACGAAGTACAGAGAAAATATACTGATTGTCAAAATGTAGTAAATTGTGAATTTCAAGAGTTTACAGGTTTTCAACCTCGGTGAGTTCGAACACAATTTTTGAATTATTCGAATAGACCGCAATAAGCATCTTTCTTAGTTCGAAAATCCCATTCTTGGCATTATATCTGTCGGTCCGTCTGTGATAAATATAATTTAAAAATGTGTTGAGATAGACAGATTAAATTTAATAAATGGTCTTTTTAAAAAAATTGTAGATTTCTATCAGTTTTGAAGCAAAATCCTTTCAAAAGGAGCCTGTTGTCCGAATATAAGTTAAGTTTAAGACAGCTAAATTTATATTTTAGTTGTCTGTTAATATTTATCTTCTACAGAGTAGATCTATTTCAAATTTGGAACCACATATGTCAGGATATTGCCCGTCTGTTAGTCAATACTTTTACAAGCATGCAAACAAAATAATTCAAAAACGAAAAAAAAAAAAAAAAAAATTAAACATATAAAATTTGGTAGATAATTTATTGACTATAATTGTATCTTGTTATTAGATTTTCGTTTCAATCGCTTGAAAAAGCAGGTTTAAAACCTTAATTCAAGTACTATGCCAGGAATAATTACCAAAAAATCGCAAAGGATCATCCGATAGATTCAGTAAAAATAATAAATTCAAGTCAAAGGATAGTTTTTACTAACAATTGTTCGCCAGTGCCAAGCAAAATATTCGAGACCTTACTCAAAGTATCGTACCCAATTTTATGCGGAGGGAAAGGGATAACAGTTTTATTACAGAATATGCGAGAAAGTGTGGGGAGATCATACCGGCAGTATTCGCCTTGTAAACTACGCAGATGCTAAACAGAATCTCTCTTCTTTAGCTTTCCACAATGGAAATACATGACAGCATGAAATAATTGCTCAAATATTGAAAATGGTTTGTATTTCAGGACAACAAAATTACTTATTGTTCGAAATGAGACAAAAAAATTAATTAAAAAATTGCCAACATTAAAAAAATATCCACAATTTTTAAATTGACATATTTGAAAGATATTTTTGAAATTTTGAAGCGGTATAAAATTATTTTTTTTTTCAATACTATTTTACGAATTTATCGTGAAAAACATCAATTTTTTTTTCAATTAAAACTTTGCATTACAATTTCTTATTCATATGTGTAAATTAGCGAAGCTATAACATTAAATATATCCGTATTAAGAATAATTATTTATTTCATATGTATAAATTATTTACATACTTCAATATTCAATTAGTATTTCATCAAAATTCTTATTGCAATATCAAATTTTTATTAAAATTCGTATAACAACTGCAGAAAAATTACCCAAGGTGCTCATTATAATCCTCCAAGGTATACCTATATGGTAAAAGTGGGTAAAAGTTCAGACCTATAGAAAGAATGTCTATATTTATTAGTAGCAGTGATAAATCACCAAGTGTATTGCTAAAAATAAACGTGGAAAATCAATACTTTATTTTACTACATTTCCGTAACTTTTTTTTAATGTAGAATTGACCCAGATTTTGCTGGTATTCATCATGTCTTTTCAATGCCATCCAAGGTTTGTTCCTTATACACAGTGCCAATTTCTTTCTCTAGAAACAATTAATAAGCAACAGACGTAAAAATATTAATGACAAATTAATCATTTGTGAAACCAACTAATCTAGAAATACAATACTGTTTTCGTGCACTGATCTGCAGATGCATGTTAATTTAATTTTTTCCATTTAATTCGACCAATGCTGGATTTTTATTTATAAGGGATTTAAAGTAGAATTTCAATCAAGCAATGAACTGAAAATAAAGTCAAATAAATAGCTTAAATTACAAAAGAATAAATTATAGAGAATATCCATTAAGAATTGAGGTGTGAAGAATTAATATGATTTTGTATTAGAATTTAAAGTAGCAATAGTGAAGAAGGTGGAAATTAAAATAATTGTTGGAAAAAGGCATAGAAAATGTTTAATTAAAATCCAAAATGAATTAGAACAGTCGTATGTAATATTTAACGAACTGTAAACAAAATATTTTAACATTACTTTCATTTTCCGCAGCAGTAACATAAAACTTGTAAACTAAATATTTTTTTTATTTTATTTGAACATGCGCATTAATTTCTGAAATATATTTATTCTTTCTTTAAGGTACAGTATAAAAAAATGTTTTTTAAATATTTTTCTTTGATTGTCTTCTTTACACTTTATTTTAATAATTTAGAATTCATCGATAATTCAAAAATAAGGATTATAGCAGTAATTACATAACTTATGTCAAAACTAAACCATTCTTTCTTTGATTTCTGTAATTTCTGTCCTGTAATATTGCTTTCTTTAAGTTCTGTAATATTGCTCTCTCAGAATTCATACTTCTAATATTAATTTGATATGAAACATGAATATTTAATAAATTCAAATAATATCTACGTTTGTAACTGTTTCTTGCCGTATCAATAAGCCGCAAGTAAGAACATAATTAAGTAAGCTACATTGAAATAAAGTGAGAACAGTATATTGCATAAAATTAATAATAGCTGCATTTTTGAAAAACATATATTTTTTTTATTTCATTACGAATCTTGACTGAGTTGTAAGCATATAGTAAAATACGTCGTTATTTCAATGATTGTGTTATTCCATTAAAATAAATGGAATAGCATAATATTATTGCTAAAGATAATTCCTGTAGATTGAATATTTTTATATTTGCATAAAATAACAATTTGTATTGCACAAACGCACGAAAACGAAGAATCATTACCAGAGCCATCAATGAATCAAAGAAAACGACTTTAAGCTCTAAATCACTTTTATGAACAATTTATTCCGGGATTCATTAGAGGCGTTTAGAATGACTATATTTTACTAAGAATATTTTACATTTGATTTAGTGAAAGCAAAAAAAAAAAAAAAAAAAAAAAAAAAATCTTCCAAATAAACAATTATGCTATGAGGAAGTTTTAAATTTTTATGAACTGCATGTGTTTCTTATATTTCAAGTGGATATATCAACGATGTACATTTCCAAGTAGAAGATTTAGTGTGATAGAATTAGAAAATAAAAAGTTTAAAATTGTTTCAATTTGCAATAAGATTTATTTTTGGATGCTTATTAGTAATATAACTTCTCAAACTTTTGAAGAAATGTTTTAAAAATATTGTTAAATGTGAAGAAAAAACAATGTTTATGGTTCTGTTATGTCATATATACGTATATACTAACTCAATTAAAAATGGCATAATTATCAAAACCTTAAAGCATTAACATGCATCCAATAAATCAAAATATATAAAGATTAATAGGAAATAGAATTGTAACGAATTTTCAATATGAGAAATGATTCAATTATTTCATTTTATAAGCAAAAAAATTTGAACAACTAAATAATTATTTAATTTGAATTATCATACCATGAACCTCATTTACTATCTAGTTAATGATAACTAATGAATCTGAAACACTGTTACACTGAATCAAGTTTAGAATTAGTGCTAAGTTATTTTTTTTAAGTATATAGAAAAAATATTTAAAATTATTATTGTTTTTACGAATTTTTCAGTTTTTTCTTTATTTAAAACAATAATTCCATTAAAAAAACAACGAACCTTAATATCTTCAGAATTAGTTTATATCAACGAATGAAACATGGTCATAAGGATTAATTTTTAATTAAAATTGTACCCTGTCTTTATAAATAATTCGTGCCGTATAAGAGACAAATACGAGGGTTGTTGAAATCATTTAGTATAATAATACAAAATATGCGTTCAACTATAGGTCCAAGGATAAAATAAAAAGAATTACAGAACTTCAAAAATATTATTAAATATATTATTACTAAATTATTATTAAATATATTATGCGGTATCTGAATGTAAGTAATGTCTAGCTTTTTCCCAGTTTTTTTTTGTTTTTTTGAAACATACAAATTATGAAACCTTATCATTTGACAGTAAAAATCGTATAAATTTTTACAATTGCATCATAGATTAGAATTGAATTCTTAGTAGGAAACTTGTGAAATTTATATTTTTAATGGAACACGGGGAAAGAAAATAACCTTGCTGTCTGGATCAAGCATTATTAGAGCTTATATACAAGGAATCTAGAGAAATTAAAGGAATACATATTTACATTATTTTTTGCTTATAAAATGAAGTGATTGAATCCTTTCTCTTATTGAAAATTCGTTACAATCCTATTTCCTACTAATCTTCATATATTTTGATTTTTATACAAGGAATCTAAAGAAGGGGGGGGGGTAAATTTGAACCAGACAGATCAATTAGATGAAACTATCCCATTTTTCTTATAGCTGTATTAATAAACCTAACCTTAAAGGCCTTAAAAGAATGTACAAGATAAAACATCAAACTGATTATAGAAATTCCAATAACTTTTTAACAGAAGAGAAATATTTCAGATTTTAACTCGAAATATTTCTCCTATGTGAGAAATTTGACTCACGTATGGGATTTTGGGTTATTTATAATAAGATTTCTATATTTGATAGAATATTTAAAAAGCATTTTCTATAGGTATTATAAGAGAAATTCTAAAAATAAATAATTAAGAAGCTGTTTTATAACTTCAAAAGTTCATCAAACAAGAATTAATAAAAGACATAGATTCTTACAATAGGATAGATAAATCGCTGCCTGTTTACAGAAATTATTAAACCTCAATCTGACCGTCACTAAAACCCTGAGAATTCCAGATTCCGTTTCCTAGTTCCATTAACCACTCTTGTTAGATCAATGACAGTAATCCTGCAAGACTTCAACAGTTCATTAGTGAATTCTAAGAGAAGATATGTGATAGCCCAATTTATATTGAGGGCAATCACATGCCTCATGGAGTGCCAACCTCCCGAGGATCGCATCTGAGATTTCTACTAAAACTACTATTCAACCAAATTAGATTATCATAGCATTATGAATACCAGATCTGAAATACTTTCATCAAATATAAAGCAAATAATCTTATAATTGCTGTGAAACTTTTAGCAATAGAATAAATTTAGTAATAGAATGAATAAAAATTTGCTTTTGAGAGTGCGTCTTTGAAAAAATGAAAACTTCTCAAAGTATTTCTGAGCACTTAGCAAAAAATAATAATTTCATCATTCCAATTTTGAGAATAAATTGTCTTTTACGATATAAAATATGTTCATTTACTAATTCCTCAGATAAATGGAAAATTAATAGTTCTAATTAATAGATCTATATCATGATTTTGGATGACACAAACATATTTAAAAGAAAAAAAAATCACATTAAACACTGTTTTTTAATTTCATGTCCAGAAAGGTCAAATTTTGTAAAATATATTTTACATTCATTTGAGATTATTTTATTTTGAATATTTATATATTATTGATATTAATACACTATTTTAACATTTTAAAAATCTTGTTATCATTTAATCGATTTATTTAATTACTTTTTGATTACGCAAGTGCGATAACACTAGCTAGTGAATTTAAAAACGAATGGATATGAAGATACTGTAACATTTACAATGATAAATTCTAGATGAAAATCAGAAGAAAGTACAAAGTGAAATAAAAATATCAATTTTTCAATATGCTAATAAAAGTATCATTCGAAAATAATGTTTATGATACTAAGCGTGTTCTTTAATGAACAAAATTTTCTGAACATCTATAACAGATGCAATTTATTGAATAGCGAAACAATTGCTACAATCGGCTACCGATCACGTTTTCCTACATCATGCCTCGTTCACGACATCTGAATAGTGAAATCGTTGCATACTTCCCTCTCTATGTTATCAACTTCCTTGTTTATGTTATTGAATTCACTATCTATGTTATCGACTTAATCTCTATATTATCGACTTCCCTATCTATGTTATCGACTTATACCCTCCATATGTTATCACCTCCCTGCCTTTGTTATCGACTTCCCTGTCCTACGTTATCGACTTCCCTCCCAATGTTATTGACTTAATGTCTATGTTATATACTTGTGATGCAAAATTTACATGTAGAGATTGAAACACAAGACAATTGGAGTTAAAAGGATAGGAACAGAGTCTACTATGAGAGAAGGTATTATTTTTTTGTTTGAGGATTCTGTAAATGAACTTCCGTGATTAGTTAACAAGATATCTTCAATCAATATATAATGATTCCTTTTTTTTCATTTAAACAGAGATTTTCCTTTCCTTCGCAAGATTCTCTGACTATCCAATTTATCACTAGTTGCCAAGTTTATGCTTTAATGAATTAAGATTTCTTCGAAAACAGTTAGTAAGTTACATAATAAAACAAAAGTTTAAATTTTAAAACAATAGCGAATGAACTTCAAAGAAGCTATAACTCCTTCCCCACAGTTATCTTGGTTATACACTACAATGATATTTATGCCCTATAAATAGACCAAAAAGAGGGATTATTCGCCGAATTTGACTATTAATATTCAGCTAATTAAAAATAGTGGTATTCCCTTTGTAGATTAATTCTTATAAAATCCTTTAGAGATAATAATTTATTCATTATTTTTGCTTCAATTTAATAGACTATTTCTGATTTTTTGTTGATATGGTTTGCAGCAACCGAACATGCATAATAAAGACTTACGACTGAGCGCACTTTAATCTATTATTAAAAGCTGCAAAAAAAGAATATCAAAGGTCTTAAAATAGGAGATAGAAAATACCTTTAGTGTAGTTCATGCTATCAAGAATTTAAGGATTATCTTGCTTATAAGTCAGACGATAAAAAAACCAAATGCATTAAATCTTTTTTTCCTTCACTTTAAAATGATTTTTCCTTACACCATTTTGTCTCATTTTCTACGGTTTTAATTGCGAAATCTTGGAAATTCTATTTTAAAGGAAAACTGCTTAAAAGAGTGTTTTTTTTTTCTTCTGATTAAACAAAAAAACTCTTTACGTCATATCCCATATCAAAAGCATTAAAGGTCGCATTATTCAATTTTAACTGCTGAGTTTTACAAGAAGCTCTTCTTCATAAGTATTGAATAAATTTCTTATATTAATTTTTATAATGATTATATCTATATTTTTATTTATACATAAATATAAAGAGAGCCTTAATTAATAGATAATATACAAATAAAGACAATCAGCGGTTTCTTTGTTAATTATAATGAAAATAATAATATAAAATGATTGTTTAAGAAATAATAATAAGCAGTTATAAGAGATCACTGTTTTGAATGAAAGGATATCAGTTTTCGTAATGACAAAATTGATACTTAACTAATACAAATATATTAAAATAAATTAAAAGATGAATTATATTTAAATGTTCTTAAACTGATTCTTAAATTATAAATGGAATTAAAATATGAAATTTCTCAAAACAAATGTAAATAAATAAACACCCTAAGAATATCTTTTAATAAAACCACCATAAGAATTAAGGATAAACCGAAGAAGAAAAGAGGGTTAATTTACATAATGTAGTTGCATTTTCCTTTCATGATTAATTTAATTTCCATGAGAAATATAAAACAATATTTGTCACCATATTAAAATATATAAGATGAAAACATCATCATAATTGTTTCTCTATCTTCGGAATAATATGTCTGATGTTTTATTATTACACAGTTTTTTAATCTATCTGATCATTTATTAATGAAAATGTACGAAACGACACTGTGGGTATAAAAGAAGACTATTGAAAGTATGCGTCATAGGCCTGAGCACAACAATCACATTGATTAACGAGCCGAAGGATTCCTTGTTCCCAGAATTCGTGTGGCCGTGACGGGACTCAATCCTACAACGTCTTGCCTACTTGAATAAAGTCACACACATTTTTTCCCACAGTGTTGTTTCGTACCTTTGCATTTGAACACCCTTTGTATGTTGCTTTCCCTCATTTATATTTTTATTACTGCATATTGAAGCTATTTCTTGAATTTTGAGTGCAATTTTAGAAATTTATTTTAGACGTACAAAGAAGTGCATTCTATGATCGTATCATGGAAGAAATTAAATTTTGAATAAAAGTCAATGCATAAATAATTCATAAATATAAGTCCACTTAGTTACTTAAAAAGTTAACTGTAATGTACAAAATATTAATTTGGTGGGATCTGTTTATCTACATCCTATCACCTATTTAATTAACTTTGCCATCTGAGAAGGTAATGACCAGGACTTGGTGTAATTAGTAAAGCACATTTTGGAGCTCAGTGGAAATCAGTTTGAAAGATTGGGATGTATATTAACTGTATACAATTAAACTTTTGTGGTAACTCATAAATCAGATGTAAGCACTCTGTTCCACGGAATTATGTCCTACAAACTGCTGAAGAGCGATGGCTGGAATTTCCTTTGATAGCAAACTCTTCTTAGGGAATGGAATTGAAGTGGAAGTGAGTTGCATACCTTTCACACTTTTTAAATAAATGGATAATTTTTGACAAAAATTTATTTTTATTATTTTACCTAATTTAATTTATTTTTGTTCTTCCTCCAGTAATTAATATATTAATTTTCAGATATTAACAACAATACGGGAAGCTCACTAAATTTAATTCGGTAACTGAAATTTTTTTAATGCGGTGGTTTAGAACATGATAGATAATCGATAGACACGAAAATACTTAATTGGAGAATTATCATAGTAATGATTTTTTATTGAATTCCAGAAAAAATATTAAAATAAATAAATTTTTGATATTCAAAAATAAATACTTTTAAATTATAGATATATATAAAAGTATGTCCATGTGCCTCTACATTTTTATTTTGGTTGATTTAATGCACACTTTTCACAATGCAACTAGATATTTTCAATTGAACAAATTCTGTGTCAATTTATCTTTTTTATTTTTCCTGCAGTATTATACTATAACCGAAACTCTAAATGTTTAAAATACAACACACCAAACTTCTATTTCGGTTTCAATGTACTGTATTTAACTTCTTCCGCTAAATGTAACATTAAAGCTAAAGATTTCATTTAGCTAATGATTTCTTCATTAACAATCCAAATAATTATACAATACTTATTTGTTTCAAGTTTCTTTCCAACAAACTCAGCTTCTGGCTTAAGACTAATTATAGTTGAGCTTAAAAGTTCAGCTGATTAAAGCGTAAATTGTAGCCTATTTAATTGGGAATTGCAAGGACGAAGTACACTTTTCGGTTTTACCGCGTTCATTGAAGAATCTCCCAAAGAAGTGAGTAGCTGAATGTGTATAATTTCTGAATAGTTAAGATGCGTAGTTTTATTGGTAACTGAGGTTGTGACTTTTATTCTTAATTAGAATTTTTTATCATAGTAATTCGTGAATACGCTGACTTTATTTAAAATTCATACAATATTTCCTTTTTATAGTTATTAAAAATTACATTATTGTGTTTAGAAATTAGAAGCTACTTCAAACTGAGCCTATAAGGCTTTTCTTTCACATCCACTTTGTCATAAATCGTTGAAAGGAAGCTGTATTCATCAGTTGGGGTTATTTATAGTAAAGGGAAATTTTAATTATTCGTAGCAAAAACAGTTAGTATTGAATTTATTAAAATCCTTAACGCATTTCATAACTATTAAAAATCTATCTTTTATACTGCTACAAAATTGATATTAACAAATTAATTAAATCTATCAATAGTTTACACTATTCTTACACGATAATATGTCTGTGGCTCTCTTAGAGCTACTGCTAAAAATGAATAATAAATATAGATTTTCTGATGATTTTCAGAAAGAGAATCATAGATAAAATAGTAACAAAAAACCTATAAGAAACTACATCAGGGGAACAAATAGAATTTAAACCAGAATTTTGAGTAAAAAAAAGTTACCAGTAGTTTTTTTTTTTTTTTGCAGAAAAGGTAAATTAGCAGTCTATTTGAGATCGAAAATGTTGTTTGACGTGGGAAGGATTTAGTATTAACGAGAAGAAAGGTTTGATAACTGCAAAGACTCTGTAAGTAGGAAATCCTATTACATTTGACACAAAGAAAGGCGTAAGTACTCTGAATTTTAGCAGAGAAAGACGTGTTCGCAACTTGATTGAGATTTACAAAACAGGAATTTACTAATTGGATTTCTACGCCTATATAATATATTGAACAAAGAAGTAAATATATTGCAAATTGTTTCGTGTATTGTTAAAAATATCTATAGATAGATTAGCGTTAAATAATTGATACAAAGCAAAGTAACAATTAAAAAGGCTCAATAATTTCTCTGCACAATATATTACTATAAATAAGTTATAGAAATCTATTATTGAAATATATTTCCATATATTTTGTGATGTTTCTATAGAATATTGACATATAATAAACATGTTTCGATAAACAAATTTCTGAAAACAAGTTAAAGTTAAAGAAAAATATTCAGATAATGTCCACAAAACATCTGAAAAATTATAGGAAATAGAATTTTGGTCTCGGGAATCGAAAAATTTCCCACGGGAATTTGAGAAATTCTAATTATTAAAATTTTTTGTAAAGCTTAGTTATTTTTTAAATTTCTCATATTTCCTTAAATTATACACTCATGTCCAAAATTAAGGTCACAAACATAAAATCTGTGGAAAATGAAAAACTATTCACTGTGTTGCAACGAAATTTGGCACAGAGGTACACTACAATGGATGAAAGAACATAGACACATAACAACATAGAAAAGATTTTAATTGGGAATTAAGAAACAGGGTATATCAAAAAGTGTTACATTATGAATCAGAGAAAAGGCATTTATCTTGGGAAAAGCCTGTCTAATATGGATTGTTACCACCATTCATTGCTATACAGGCTTCACAACGAGCTTTCATGCTGTTTATGTGGGTGTCAATAAATGCTTGGGGCAACAAAGTCCATCTTCCAAAAGTGCGGCTTTTAACTCTTGGAGGGTATTAGGAGGCGGGTTAAGCTGTGCAATGACTATTCCGAGAACATCCCAAACATTTTCAATAGAAATAATATCCGGAGACCTTGAGAGCCAGTCCATATGTCGAATATCATCTTCCTCAAGAAAATCATCAACGATCTGGGCTCTGTGTGGACGCGCGTTACCGTCCATAAACATGAAGTCTGGGCCAAAAGACCCCGGAAAAACCTCACATATGCTTCAAGGATCTCATCCCTATAGCGATGTGCATTGACAGTACCCACATCGAAGACGTGCAGTGGTGTACGACTGCCCAACATTATGCCACCCCAGATAAGGATTCCTCTGCCATCAAATCTGTCAATTTCTTTCCCTAGGAGGGATGATAGCGAGCTCCTCGCTCTCTTCAGATGAAGATTCGACGAGTGTCACTGTGTGGTAAAGCTCAACTCATCACTGAAAAGAACACGCCCCCATTCTTGCTGTGCTCAAGAATGATATGTTCGGCACCACAACAACTGGACTTTTCTGTTGGATGCAGTCAAAGGGGCGCACACAACTGGTCGCCGGGCATAAAGGGCACTCTCTGCTAGACGTATGTATACTGTTTGTCTGGAAATTCTTATTCCAGACGCAGCAGCAAGATCACGAGCAAGTTGAGGAGCCGTTGTCAGCCTATGTCGTAGTGCGCTTAATGCCAAATAGCAATCCTAAGCAGGCGTTGTTGCACTGCGACGGCCTTGGTCGGCCTTCCTGGTTACAGTACCACTTGTTTGAAATTGATTCCACAACCTGAATACCACTTTTGGTGACATTTCTAACCATCGAGCCACCTCCGCTTGAGACTGCCCAGCTTCAAGCCTGCCAACGGCTCTCCATCTCAAGGAATCGTCTAAACGATCATGGGAACTCATTCGCTCTGGAAAAAGGTTATTTTTTTTTGTTTTAACGAAATATTCACAAAATTGCAGGCAAAATTTCTAGATGCCTAAATGGTCTAATTTCAGTAGTTCATCAAAAACTAGTCCTAAACAACATTTTTTCCCACAACAAAGGTTAACATCGTGTCACCGGTCTTTGACAATATATAAAACATAATTTGTTTAAATTTTACTGGTAGCCATTTAGAATTACTTTGAAAAACATTTTTGTGACCTTAATTTTGGACATGAGTGTATTAAAGGTAAAAAGCAGATCTACAATAAGTGATATTTTTTGTTTTCTTTCATGATAAGCTAAACTTTTATTTGCAATCATTAGGAAAATATTATAAGCAAATACATGCGACACATTATTCTATACCACCCACAATATTACATAAGAATTATTCTACATTTGGCAGGGCTTCTTGTTCATTGAGTCACCATTATGACACTATATGTGAGGACTGCAATGGCCGTACACAGATAAATTTATCTGGAAACTACAAATACATGTACAAACTTTTATAAATATAAACAATAATTTTATTTTCAGAGTAATAAAGAAGCAATTAGTATGTGAGATAGTTGTGTACAGTTGATATGCGAGAGAGGTTTGTAATATCATTGACAAAAATAATTAAAAACTCATGATGTGCTACTTCTGTTTTATTAAATAATATGCGAAATTTTAAAGAAATTAATTAGCAGAGTAAAAAAATAATTTATTTTTTCTAAGATATTAAATTCTAGTTTTGTTTAAAACATAGTGATCAATACTGAAATACACAATATCACTGATTAACTATTAAAATATTACTGTTGTGTAGACAATTTTATAATGTGGCTTAAATATCAGTCATTTGTTATAAATATTTTAATCAGAAAGACAAATATTTCTTTCCTGACTTTGAATGGATTAATTATAATTACAAAAGTAATTTTTAGGCATTTGCTGTAATTACTTTAAAAAAGAATATGATTGTAATACCACCATATAGACTCTTATTTAGATTTTATATGATTAAGTAATTCTTTGTTGAAACGCAAATGCCCCAAGTGGATAAATGAATCGATTTAATCATCTACTTAGCAGATTCATTAATCTTGCTAAGTAGAAATAAACTATAAATAAAGTTAGGCTACTTCAAAAGAGTGATGAAATTCAATCAAACAGGACTAAAACATTGATCAAAGGACTGAGGTGATTACCGAACATTTGACTGTGAGAATAAAATGAAATAGTTAGGCAGACCTGATGTTGTCTGGAAATCATACTTGTCTCCTGAATACAAAAATCCTCTCTAACTTAAGTACTGATGTACTCAAGAAAAAAGAAATAGAATAATAGATTAGTAGGACTACTATCTTGAATAGACAATTAATATTATAGGTAAGAAAAGAAATCTTTAAGCCTTTTCATATATTCTAAACCACTTCAGTACTTATTTATCACTTATTATTTAAGATACTTTATAAGACAGTAAACTAAAAATAGATTCATAAAAATTATGGAAATACATGCCAATTGCCAACAATACTTGCGAAATATTAACCTTTGGCGTGAATATAGTATTTTTATTGAATATATCGTGTGGTCCTTGGCGAGTTATTTGGCGATTAATCCTTGGCATTCGAATAATAGTGTCCGAAAATAGATATTGTGCTTTAGGCCCATTTTTAGCAACCTATTGAAAAAACAAAAATGTGACATGGAACTAAGCTTGCACGCAGAAAATCAAATACCAAATTTGATAAGTAACTGCATTTTTGCTTTCTTGTGATAAAATGTTTCTGAAAGTACAGACAGACTGATGGTCAATGCCTTGTTGGATTTAGCTCAAAATTTGATATGTGTCTACAATATAGATAATAAACTCTATACCAAATTTTATTCATTTAGCTGTTATCGTTTTGTAGATATCGTGTTAATTTATACTCAAATAACCGCGCAGACTAACTTGTTAGGAACAGATTTTGTTCAAAATTCGATAAAAATCTACAAATTTGGTGTAAAGACCCTGTGCCAAATTTTGGCCGTATAGCCCAAAGCGTTTTTGAGTCGTCTTTGTCCCAGATAGACAGACAGTTTCCAAAAATGTATTTTCCGAGCTCTGGAATGTTTAAAATGTGGAGATTCGTCAAAATTTCGAGTTCGAATTTTTTGCCGTGCACGAGAAAGTGAAAACTAGCCGCCTTTGGTTTGGCTTAGATGTTGCTTATACTTCATTTTAGTTAAATCTTTCAGATATTATTTCATATCATTTATTGAAATTGTCTGATATTAAAGTTATGTTATTTTAATTTTTTTTCATATGCTCCGTTCACAGCGTACATGAATCTTTCTAATAGAGAGCAGTCCCGTGATATCGTAGTGCTATCAAAACTGTAAATGTAAATGTGTATCTATCTTCTAAATTTCACGGGATTGTAAATTCTCTCTTATTCGTCATGTAAACTATACTATAAAGTAGTGTCTTTCTCCTTCATCTGCCAATAATGGAAAAAACATCGCTATCATATATTTGATGAGTGAATCAAAACGGTTTGAGTTTCGGGGAGGCATTGTAATGTACTGGAAATTCATGAAAAATATTTATTTAATTGTGAAATTTTAAAAATAGCGATTTCGTTTGTTGTTTGTGAATACGCACACACATTCATCTTTTTATTAGTAGAGACATGAAACAGAAGTGAATAGTATTGTTTTGAATTTCAATTTCTCGAAAATATTCTCTTAAAAAGTTATTTGTTTTACATTTTGTGATGCTTGTCTTATTTAAATCTGAATAAGTTATTAATTTATCATTTCTTTTATTGAAAAAAGGGGTATAGTTACCGTCTTATAAAAAAAAAGATTGCGATATATTGTTTTAATGCAACTCACCATTTCACATATTAAAATTAAAATACTGACATCACTTTTAGAAAAGATGTTATCATTCACGATCATTATAGTTTTAATTTATTTTTCTTTATGCCATAAGTAATGTAAAATGTCCTTACGTGGCTTAGTTTCTGTTAAATCTTCGTTCTCATCTTATTTACTCCTGTAATTTAATTACAAATATTGATTGCTTTAAAAATTAAAACATATTAAATACAATTGGAATTTTTCTATAATTTAATCTTTGAAAAGCTTTTGGGTTTATTAAAAGTATTTCGCGGTTCATTGGAAAGATCTTTCTTGTTTTAAATTATTCATTTTTCTTTATAAATGCATTGTAATATTACATGTATTTTGTGTGATTAAGTGGAAGTTTTCTCACGCAAATATTAATTCAATATTTGAAGAAGGCTTTAAGATAAAATAATTCTACTTTCTTCTCATAAGCTTGGTCTTACATAGTAATTTGCAATGTAATTGCAAGCAGTATAAAAAAATGCCTTTACAAACAGGATGAAATTTCCAGATAAAATATCAATGTTATTTTATGAATACATACTATGATTAAAAATGACGATCACAGAATTAAACGCCTTTTGAGACTATGATAAACTATGATAAAATGTGTAAATACCAAACTTCAAATGAACTTCACTGTCATAATGTCTTTTGGCGGTGAAGTTCAGCCTCACAGTTTAGTTTAAGCTATATTTCAATACTTCTTGGAAAGAACTATGAATAAAATTAAATAAAGATATTGTCATTTTCTAGAAGTTTACTTCATTGCATTAATTCTCAAACATTTTATTTTTTCTTTGCCATTTCGTTTGATTTCTAGTCAACCATTCCAAATATAAAATGTTTGTATACAATTTAATGATAATCTTCAATATCTGCAGATATTGAAAAATTCCTAAATTGTCAATTAGCTTAAAAGTTCATTGATTTTCATCATTATTTTTCGTTAGAAAACTATAATTAGATAATATATTAGATAATTAGATTAGGTAATTATAAATAGACATTTCATTGGATAATTTAAGCATAGATTTTCAATTGAGAATAGTGTTATAGGAATTCAATGTATAATAATTATCATTTAATGTGATATAAAAAGCAATAATATGATTTATGTGCACCAGGAATGCTTATTATAATCACTTTTCATTTGATAAAGTCTAAATGAATTACGCTTCATAGAGAAATTATCAAAACTTCTTTTATATGTTTAAATTATTTCAGCCTACGAAAAATTATTTTCTTACTAATTTTTAATAAATCTTTCAATTCATGTCATCGACTGAATGATCTATATATACGTTTAACAAATGCAATAGTGTTGCTTCATAACACGGCTGAATTATAAATAATTATTCAATGGTAACGAAGTAATTATCAATATAGGAAGTAGCTCTCCTAAATACAATATATGAAAAATGTATCAATTTAGAATTTATATATATTATTATTAGCATACAATTCAATTTTCTTATTAATACTCTACTAGGCATGTCTGGTCTCTCATATTGCTAAGATATGTTATATATTTGATTTTCTTACTAATTGTTATTTATTTTGAACCCTTTTAGGCATCTTCAGACACTTTTGAGAAGTAGGATTAATGATCTTTGGAAAGATACCTGCAATTGGCACCTTTCAGAATCGTCGCCCAATTCTTTTATAGTGTTAAAATCCTTTAACATAAAATTTATATTAATTTGGAATGTGATTTTACTTGGTAATACAAAAATTAGTTATGTCGATATATTATATGCATCCATGAATTTTTCAAATGCAAATAAAAATGAAAGGTGATAAATTTTAAACTATATCTTACATCCAGTAGATAAAATTGCTAAACTGTATTTCATGAGAATAAAAACGGAATAAAAATCTTCAATGTTCAAATGGAAAATAAATCCTTTTTTTCCCTCGAAAGTTATTAAACTCAATGGTCATTGAAAATCACAAATGTTTTTAACCCAGATTACTGGACTGTCTTCTACTGTCATTAACAAAATGCGAATTTTTGTTTTTGAGAATATACTGAAAGGCAAAGCATCCCAACCTATATATATATATATATATATATATATATATATATATATATATATATATATATATATAATAATAAAATAAAAATAAATAAATAACAGAGGGAAAGAAAGAAAAAAAAGACGATTCATATTTAATTCTATTTTTTATGGTTCTGATTTTATTATTTCCGTTTCTCTCTTTTCGATTAATATATATAAGTTTATTTATTTTAACCAATAAATACCTTAAATCCTCTTAATTTGGAATTATTTTAGAAATCAGTGCAAATTCAGCAATTTTAATATTTTCATAATTAAAATTTCTACATTTATGTTACTTATTAATTAATTTTTTTCAAGATCATTACATTACAAGCAAACATCATTAGATTCGTTATTCAGAAAGATAAATTTATATTAATAATTCATTTATAAACAATAATGATAAATAAAAATAATAATTTTTAGTAATAATTTTTATACGTGAAAAATGAGCATGTGATCTGGATGAACTTGTGAAGCTTCATAAAAAATACGAATTACCTGAAATAATAGAAATTCAGATATTATTCATATCTTAATAAATATTCTTAAAAATATTTTATTAGTAAAAACATATATAAATAAAATATTATTTTGAAATTGATTTAAAAAGTGGCTAAGGTTTACTTTTAAATCAATTAGAATTGCGAACCGAATCATAGTTTCCACTTATAATATTCAGAGAAAATTAATTATCGCCAGTATCTTATCGTTTAAAATGATTAGTACCAAGAAACTGGTTAATTATCCATTCTTGAAAACTCAAGGCAAAAGCTAAAGTAAAGAATTAATCTAAAACACGGTTGGCCGAAAGAGTTTGAAATATTCTCCTAGGGTAAGTTTTCAAAACAAGGCTTAAGAAAATGAGACTCTCGAGAATAATTATCCTCGAATTTTACCGGTCCATTATGTGACGATGGAATGATTTGTTTTTGCCGTGATTTGCATAATTGACCTTATCAGCATGAAAATAATGATATTTAATTTATTGGATGTTACATTGTGCTAGTAATTAAAACATTTGCAAGGCGATAAACTGTTTTTTTAGGGAAAAAATGAAAATAAAAGAGCAATTTCATTTTTCGTATATTTAATGATTACGTAATTTGAAATAAGATAATAATATCAAAATCTTATCAAACAGATAAGCATATTAAAATTTTTCGAATACATAAGAATATCAAAAATGTGATTAAACAGATAAGCATATTAAAATTTTTCGAATACATAAGAATATCAAAATGTGATCAAACAGATAAGCATATTAAAATTTTATCAACTAGATAAGAATATCAAAATCGTATCAAACAGAAAATAATATAAAAACCTTATCAAACAGATAAACATATTAAACTTTTTGAAACAGATAAGAATATCAAAATCCTATTATACAGATAAGAATATCAAATAAATAAGAGAAAAAGATTATTTTAATAAATTTAAAATAATTAATGTAAAGAAATATTTTAATTTCAAATAAAATGGGGCAAGTTTATATAGCGCTATAGTCATATGTCAAATATAACTTATATATGTTTTATTTAAATATAACCTTTTACAGCAGTAGGCCATCATGGCTTTTTGCCTTTTTCAAGAAATGCATTGGATTAAATTGGAGTTGTGCGTTTAGTGTGTATTTTCTATATTATGCATTAACACTGTATTTTAGTAAAAATGAATTCTGTCAAAGAATTGACGAAATTGCAAGGAATTCAGTGAGGAATAAAAAATTTATTCTTATATTCGTGGTACAATGATGAATGATTGCTGCAAAAACTGAAACGAAACATTCGTTATTTTGCTTTTCTCAACATTCAACAAATGTCCATTCGGATGACTGTAGTAAAAAATGCCGGCAAAAATGCAAATAGTTTAAAGAAACGCTTTAAAGATGATTTAAAGTTATGCTCGTCAACTTTTAATTGATGCTCGTCTACTTTTTTTTCATACGAAAGTCTCATATAAATCATATTTATGAGATTAGCAATTCAAAGGATAAATTTTATAAGTCCTATAGTTTTGTAAGGCCCTCATTCGGTTCTGAAACTGCGCTAATGCTACTACAAGAGTAATTTCTTAATTTTATGGACGTCAGTTAAACAAACTTCCTTCCCCTCAAGTTTTCATTTGTAGAAAAAGGGAAATAACATTAAAACCTCTCTCAAAAAGTGCACCAGGCGTGTGGGCATGACAGATGCTATAGATGTCCTGCCATGTCCTAAAGCAGTGATTCTGCCGTCAGGACAGAATCTCCTTAAAATAAATTATAATGCATTTTTAAGCAATGGAAACAAAGAAAATATAAATTAAGAATGGAAACCGGAATATTTGTCTAAAAATTTAATAAAAATCTTGCTTACATCATTATTGATTCTTAATTGAATAAAAATTATACTTCTTACATCTTTATTACATCTCTTGTAGAACATATACCTACGTGACGCACTACAAATCTGACGATTCAACTAATTTGATATATAACTAACAAATCAGAACGCTGTATTATTATTATAAAACTCTTATTTTTATTTATTTAAATTTCTTTTATTAGTTTTTCGTTGAGGTAGGTGAATAAATGTTGGTAGATGTGATTGAATCAATCCCATTAACTATCATATGCATGATAAGCGCATCTAAACGTGGATTCTTTCTAGCCATTAAAATCGATGCCCATGCTTGCCTGCTAGCCTCTTTTAAGCATTAGAACAATCCACTAGTGAGTATAACTGCTTCAAGCATGCACACAGTTATTCCAAAGAGATGATTGCGAAGTAAGTAGCAGATCCTATATCAACAGCAAAATAGCAGATCCTATTTCATGAGACGATTTCAGAAGATTTACAAAATTAATAATCATTATTACTTTGACAAGATAATTTTGAAAACTTACGCTATGTAAAAAAATATTCATAAAAATACAGTATGTCATGTTTTTAAGTGAGAATTAATAGAATAAATAATTGGGCTAAACAAACCAAAAATAAATAAATAAATAAATAAAAGCATCAACAATACGAAAAAATTACACCATGCTTATTATTAAAAACAGTATTCAATGTTAAAAGTTTTCAAATACTAACTGAAATAAATTCACCAACAGAAAATTCGTAAAAGACGTGTAATTTGTTTATCACGTGAAAAGAGAACAATTTCTGCTCAGCGAGTGTATTTATTGACCATTTCAAGTATTGTCATATTTTGTAAAACTTTCGAATTTGATCTCTCAAAATATTTTCCACGAATAAATTCGTTGAGCTAAATATATTTATAAATTTCTTGTGTATACCATTTTTTTTTTTATTTTCAACCACTTTGAAAAATGTATATCATTATATAATAAAGAGAGTCATTTTGTGTGTGTTTCGAACCAATTTTTCATTTTTCAAAAGATGCAAATGTGATAACTACACGCCATCATCGGGTATTTTAATGGCATTAACATGTTCATTTGGCATAATTTAATGGGACACTAATTATCAAAATAAAATAAAGTGTCTTTTATAACTGTATAGTAAAGATAGAGTATTTTGATTGGTTTTCTCTGCCTGCAAAGTGATTAAATTAGTTGGAAACAAAAGTTGTAGAAATCGCACCAGTTAATATGTTTAGAAGTTGTGCGAATTTCTGTGTAATATCTTTCGAAAAGTGAAGTAGAGAGGACAGTTGACTCTTGATAATATATCGAGAAGTCATAAACTTTACAAAAAAAAGATATTAGCAGAAATCGATACTTTAAGTATTTTATTTCATTTAATCACTGTAATTGTTGATTCTGTAGGGGAATTTTCAAATACAGAATGAGGAGTGAAGTAATTCTTTTTAATTTTCTTTTGTAAACGAGCAGGGCATCACTAATTTGACTTGAAATTCATATCATTCTGAACATTGATGGGATTTATTAACTCTTTGAATAAAGAAAGGCCCCTATCGTCCTTCCAAAGAATCTATATGCTTGTCCGAGTCGTCCAAATATCACATTTCTTCTCTGTTAAATGTGATTGATTGAATACTTGTGGTCTGTGCTTTATTCGTTAAAGACACTCACTCAATGAATTTAGGAGACAAAAAGATTTTTCTAAAAGCATTCAAACATGTATTTTTAGTGGTGACCTGTTTTGTATAACAACCCCTTAACAACATAGGCAGCTATTCCGATTTTTAAATGATGTTTTTTTTTAAAAATTATTTCTTATTTTTGTAAGAAAAACTCGGGCTGTGCAGTATTTTGAAGTAACTGAACTGAAACGATATTAGGAATGAGAGGCTTAAATATGAAATAAAATTTGGCTAAACTGCTATGGGCCGAGGGGTGGGATGGGGGGAGATCGTATTTCTGTTGTTGTTATTTGTTTTGTATTGTGTTTGTTTCGCTAGATATTTTCGTTATATAGATGTGGAGTTTCGGAGATAACTATGAATTACAAACTTTTTCTTCTTCTCTTTTATGCATGTGAAAAACAGTAGGAATCTTTTTTTTTCTGTCTCATCTTAATAATTTTCTCAATTAAACCGATTTTTTTTTCTTTTTTGCAAAAAAGTTTTATGCTTTCTCTCTGCATATGTTTTGAATTTAAGAATTCTCATTTCTTAAATAATAATTTCGTTTTCTTAATACCGCTGTATTTTTTGGAAGGTATAAAATATAAATAGCTTCACTTTAGCATTAAATAATTTGTAGTTACATAAGATTAAACTTTTTGGATACGTGGGGAATTTCCTATCCTGTCGAAAAATATTCCTTGAGAATCGTTTCCTATTTTATCCTTTTTTCGTTTTCTTTATTATTGTTTAATGATTTTCTTGCGCTTAATGCTATATGGTATGTCTATATAGATGAATACTAATACTGTGAGAAGAAATTGAATAGCATGAAATCATTTTGTTGAACTGTAAAATCCGTAAAAACTTAAATGCAAACAAAATGTATAAAGAATTAACGGCATGTGTGGGATTTTTATCTCCTTTTTTATTTTTGAAGAGTAAAAACAATAAGAAGCAAATTTAAAAACCAAGTTATTTTATATGCAAAAAAAGAATTTGCACTAAAAAAATCTTAGTCCAAGTCATATTTTTCAATACCAATGTATTCATTTACATTTAATTACCCCAGGCGTTTAATAAAATACGAAAATTAAATTAGAATTTAGTAAAATAATTACACGTGCCTTTGCAAATATTTCCTTAAAGGAAGTTATATAAGTTACATCATATACATTAACCTGTCATTTTCAGTTGTCTAGTCAATTATCTTTGAACAGATTACGTGCTTTTAATAGTTACATACTGAAGTTTCTAAGCAGCACAATTTAATTATCAGCGACTAAACTGAAAAAAGGAACAATGTTAGCAGATTCTGCAATCTGTTATAAGTAAAGAAAGACTAAAATTTCCACGTCTAGTAAATTCTTTGATTTAATGCTATATTAAAATTATATATAGTTTAATTTCGTTCATTTGTAAATTAATCTTCAATATTTTGTATTTTTACAAATAATATATTTAGTATTAATATTATTTAAATAATTATTCTATAAAACGATTAAAATTTTAATAATTTATAACTAAATAACTTTTTGAAGAATTTACAAAATTCTATATATATATGGATATATCTGAGATAAAAATTATCATAATATAACCTTGGTTCTTCACGTAAAAATCATTAAAATTATGTATAGCATTTTTGTGATTTTTTCTAAAGAAACAGCAAAAACAAGATAATATGCGCAATGTATACATAATATAATTATATTTTAAATTAATAATATATAATACGTTCTGTATCTCCGTTAAATTTTCTATATTATGTCTACTGCCTAAACAGCAAAAACAACGTAATTCCTATTTTCTTCTCATTGCCTTTTAAGTTCCCAATACTTATAGAATAGTTTCTATGTTTATCAGTACTTATTTATCACTTATTATTTAAGATACTTTATAAGACAGTAAACTAAAAATAGATTCATAAAAATTATGGAAATACATGCCAATTGCCAACAATACTTGCAAAATATTAACCTTTGGCGTGAATAATAGTGCCCGAAAATAGATATTGTGCTTTTTTTACATATGTGAATTCTTTTATTATCTTCCCTTTAACCCCTTAACTGTTTCATTTTCTTTACTATCTAATAAGATGACACCTTCTATTTTGGGAATATTTTCTTATTTTGATTCAAATAGAAATCCATTGCATACTTGACTTATCTATGTATTTGAAGTAATTTTAATATTGAATTATAATAAACATGAATGGCTTATTTTTTTGCTTGCAACTATCAAAATTCGATAAATCGATGCACGTATGGCACTCGGGCAAAACAGTTAAGTGGTTAAGCATTTTTCGTAAAGTTTTAAAATGTTATTTATATTTCTAGTCTATTTTTTACCTCTGAACTCTTTCTAGCCCACTTTCTAGTCTTTTTTTTCTCAAAGTACAGAAAAATCTTTAAAGAAATAAAAAAGTATGAATTGAGATAATTAATTTGATTGCTACATGTGTCAAAAAATTTCAATTAATTGGCTTTTATCTGGATCATTAAGGGAAGTTAGTCTTTTGTATTTTATTTTGAATGCTGCGTCATCTTAAAATAAGCTCTCTATTTCTATTTATGCTGTATAATCTTTAAAATGGAATATTTTAAAGGTACATATTTCTTACTCTTTATTCCTGTGTTATTTTAAAACTTCTCTCAAGTTTCTCGAAAATCACATGACAATTTTAGAAATAATAATGAAGCTAGAAAAAAAGACTACTAGCTTTGGTGACGGATGATTTTAGATAATCATTGACAATTTTTAATAAAAGTTCATTTAGAATGTGATACTCTGTTTTTATTAAATAAATATTTTTGCATACAACTTAAAATATTTAAATAAAGCACGATAAAATCTTTCGACTGTGAGAATACTGGGACTAGAATTGTATTTTTATACTCTAGATAATTCAAAATTTTAGTAATCTATATCCTGGAAGATCAATGTCGATAGAAAATATGAATGACACATTTGTCACCTGATTTCATGGGTAAACTTGAAATAACCAAACAGATCTAAGTGATGTGCCCTGTAAAGTGGTGATTTCAGTTCAGTTCAGTTATATTACAGCCCCGTTTTAAAGCAACGCTAGTTCTATTTTAGGATGGAACTCGTAATTTTGAGCCGTAGTCAGGTGATTAAGACGACACCTGAACTGGTACCCAACTTCTCTATCTCCTCCCCAAAATAGACTTTCTAAATATATTGGTATTCGAAAAATATAATCTTAGAATCTTGTTTGATGAAAATAGTTATTTCAGTTAAGATATTTAAATAATGTTGTAGTTTAATCGGATTAAAGTGCCCAATACAACCATATTGGAGAAGCTCTAAGTTTCAAAATAACAAGGCCCTTATTTAATTTAACTTTTAATCTAAGATTAAGGAAGAGTGAAAAAATTGAGCAAGTGCTTATGCTTATCTCAAGAACGAATTGTGTACCAAAGAAATTTGATAGGTAAATTAAATTTTCAGTATAAGATTAAATGGGGTGGATAATACATGAATAAAGCTTCTAAAGCACATATGACTAAAAGTTATAGATAAGAAAAGGAGCATTGTTGTTTCAAAACAGTTATATTTTTTTAGGGAGGGGAGAAATTAGTGTATTATTTGTATTAGTTTGAAATTATTCTCTTTAGATTAGATATCTAACCATCGGTGTTCACGGGTAATATTCCCCGTGCATAATTTCGCCTTACCGTTCAAATTACGTATTTTTAATAATGCGTAACTTGTTTTTTTATAATTAAATCAATTTTAAGCGTCAGATTGGGATAGACATAAAAACCATATTATTTTAATAGCTTTACTAGTATTATGCTTATGTGGGTATGGACAATCTTACTAACGTTAGTTTCTAAAGTTCTAAAACAACCTAGTAATTAATTAAACGTAACTATCAAGTTCATCAACCTTTAAACTTTGCATTGCATTTATCAGTTTTGTGACTTCATCCATGTAAACTACACACTCTAAGGGAAAAAAATCTTTCATTACTATGAAAAATGAACATGCGATTAAATACATGATGGCATTATGAAAATCTTTTGAGTTTTAATGCAAAAATGAAACAAGTTTTCGGATTTTTGCAAAAATAGTGCTGGAGCCAACTGAATAACTATCATATTAATGTAATTAAAACGGAAAATTTTACTAACATTTAGCAATAGTAAATAAAATTGCATTATATTTGACTACAAATCGCATTCTTGATTTGGTTCTGTGAATAAAAAATTAATTTAAAGTATCATCCAAATTTAGATGTAGAAATGTTCGTTTTGAGTCAAACATGCAGTTATTATAATCAACAATCACAGTTCGAGGGCCTGAAGGCTAAATTGATTAGAACCTTTTCACGATAAAGAAATACAAAGAAGAAAATATAAGTAAAAAACAGATACATAAAAAAAATTGGTTTTACAAATAAGCGATGCTTTAAGCAATTTAATTGTTCCCAATCTCGATTAGGTAATTAGATTTAATTTTGAGAATATATATACTATTTGGGACTAATTTGATGAGGTACATTGTACAATGCCAGGATTCAATATTAATCACTATAATAAAGGTCTTGCACTTTTCACAGTTTCAATATTCTACAGTATTGTTCTTCCAAATCTTATAAAATCGTCTGCTATTTGTGACTCGTTAACGTTTTGTATTTTATTTTTATTGAATGCTATCATATACAAGTTAAACTCCAAAGGAACTAAATATAATTTAACGTCCTCTCCATTAAATAACGTAATAGAAACAACAATAAAAATTTTTCATTAATATACATTAAATTATGTCAGAATTAAAATCATTTTATGTGGACATATCTCATTCATTAAGTAAGATCAGATTTCGAAACAAAGGGAATGGACCTTCTAAATTTGAGCAGCTGAGTGAGTATTTCTTCTCTATATTTGAGCCTCACAATATCTACAGAGTATTTTGTTGTTGTTTCTAATGGCACTTGCCATAGACAAGCTCGCTCATAATGTCAGCAATTTTAAGCCAAGGGAGTGTCTCTTGTTTTACTAGCGCAAACTAGGGCCAATAGTACTCACTTATTATATTCGCTTGCGTAACCCCTTTTTACAAGGGGGTACATTTACACATCTCACAGATGAAACATATGAAGAACAACCATGCCCGAATCGGGACTTGAACCCAGGACACCCAGATCACGGGGAAGACGCGCTACCCATATGCCAGAACGGCGGACAGCGTGTTTTAAACACAACTAATGTAGATTCTAATTCATTCGATTTGGAACTAAATTATAATCCATTTCTATATATATATCTGCTTTATCTGCTAATATCTGGTACGTACAATCGTGAAGAAGCAATTTTGAGTTCATATTTTTCAGCTTTTTTTCGTTTATTCTTTATCTTTTATACGATTTATTTCAAATGATTTTGTTGTTTCATTTTATTCTCATTTTTCAAGTACTTTTGAAAGCTTATATTATTAATATGAATATACGTTCTGAATAAAAATCTCTTGTTCAGAATTCAACATTTGCACCTCCATAATTAAACAATCCGTATAAAATATTTAAGTGCCATTTTCGTTCTAAATGAGTTTTGACGAAATCCATTTGAAAGAGTGGATTTCTAGTAGTAACACTAATATTGGAAGGCATGTTGATTAATACAATTTTAATATTTTTACTGCAAGTAGATAAATATTTAGATTAAAACTTCTGAAAAATATGTTGCTGAGATTTTCACATTTTCATTTCACTAAATCCTGGTTAAAAATCTCTCTTTAGCAATTTTGTAATTAGATATGATTTAAAAAATAGATTATAGCTCTGACTGTCATTGTTCGTATATTTAATTTCAATTTTAATATCACGAAAGAAAATTTATCATAATAAATGAAGAAATAAATCTGGCATTGCTAGTAAAAACTAATTGCTCACATATTCCTGTTATTCTTTTTGTAGTAATAATCTTATTGAAGTTAAAAACATTTTTAATTTTTTTTTATATAATATTGAGTCCAACATTTTGAAAATAAATTATACTTGATTAAAATAAAGGTATTCAGAAATTTCGTAATATCTCCGATGGTATTGTTCATATCTCCTTTCCTCAGCTTTTCCTCAATCTTTTTAATGGAATTTTAAGCTTCTAGCAGCTTTAAGAAATTATTTAATTATTAAATCGGGTCTCAGTTGGTAATTATTGTCTTTTTAATAATATAATGACATTTTTTTTATATTAAGACCTTTTCTTTCAGTTAGATGATTTTCATTTCGCAAGATCTAAAAAGAAAAATGATTTGGGCTAAATATTGGTATAGAAAATTTTATTGTAAAAATTACCCGATTTAATAACGATTTAATACGATAAAATGGATCACCGAGAATATAGGTTTTGTTTCTTTTAATTTAAATGTGCTATTTAATTACAACTTGATATTTGTGATTATCTCAACAAAATATTATTAATTATAAAATTGTGATGAATAGTTAAGTAGATGTGCATGTGACTCTACGTTTTATTGCAGAAATGACTTGTTTCTGGTTCTGATCCATTTTTCTTTAAGCTTGTAAATTATCATTCTTGTCAGCCTGTATATTCAGTTAGAATAAAGTATTTTACAGTGAAGCATCTGAAATATATTTAATTGGTTGGCATTCGCCTTTTTTGCAGCAATATGCTTAATTTCTGTGCTTATACTTCAAAGATTTTCTATTGCAAAGATTGGAATTATTTAAAAAAATGTAAATGCAGCAAAATGAAACATGATCTTCGAAAAAAATATGTTAATAACTAATTTTTATTTAATTAAAAATTCAAAAATATGTAAACATATTTTTTATTTCTGAATACTAAGACTCATTAATTATCAATGTTCTGGTGTTTCTTGTGAAATTCCTTTCCAAAATTAATCAATATTAGAATCTTAATAAAGAAAATTCATTTCAATGGTTACTATCATAAAATTAATCCATTTCATACATTTCATATCTGAATATTTCTTACCCCATTATGCAGATTCGATAAGATTTTTCTGAAAAAATTAGACATCAGTCGCTGTTTGTGAATTCTCATGCACCATAGTTTTTTTCTATTACATACTATTCTTTCTTTATATTTTACATCCGCCACAATCCTTGACTTTATTACGATTAGATTACCTTTTGTATTATAAAATAAGAAGAGCAGCATCTTAATTCTTCTTTGTAAGTCATTATTAAAATTTTCCTTAGGAAGATTTTATCTATTTAAGAAAAAAACATTACAAAAGAATGAAAAAAAAATAATGATTTTTTGGAATATTTCTGTAAACTTCGCAAAAGGTTAAGAAATCGTTTACAAATCGCTAGAATCTTGAAAGAAGATTTTCTGAGGATAGAATAAATAATAATGTTTTCCTATACTCTTCCCAATTTTCTATCTGTTTTACTTAATATCAGAACACTTCTTTGTTACAAACACTTCTTTTGTCGTAAATATCATATCTTCCATGATGGACATCTTGAGCTATCAAAACACAACTATTTAAGAATAGTTATGTTCTCAGAGCAATAATACAGTATATATATATATATATATATATATATATATATATATATATATATATATATATATATATATATATATATATATATATATATATATATATATATATATATATATATATGTATATATATATATATATATATATATATATATATATATATATATATATATATATATATATATATATATATATATATATATATATATATATATATATATATATATATATATATATATATATATATATATATATATATATATATATATATAAAAGCTAAAGATAAATTTTATCCCTGTGAATATATATACTGTGAAATTTTAATAGAGATTTTCTACACGCGTCGACCACAGGTAAGGGAATCATAAAGATCTTTTAGAAGAATCTGTTTTCAATATTTCAAAGTCAGCAATATTTTTTCTTTTTCTCGGAAAGTGAGAACTTGTCCACTATTAGCCGATTCAGCAATCTTAGAACTTTTGTTGAATTAATTAAATAGAAAAAGTAGATTGGGATCAGAAAACAAAAGAATATATATATATATATATATATATATATATATATATATATATATATAACCAAATTAGAAATAATTGGTTAAATTATTAAGTTTAATAGCAAAAGAATCAAAATGAAAGAAATGATGAATCAGGCCTGAAGACTTTCCCAAGGGTCACCCTCAGGCAGGGATTCAAATTAGGGATTTTTTCTGTGAGGGGCCTTAGGGATAAGGCCTTAGAGATAAGATAGAGAGGGCCTTAGAGATAAAATAAGTATCACAAAAATAAAAGATAATAAATTATACAATATCAAGCAAGTTATTACTTCCAAATCCAAGCAAAACCACAATAGAACAAACACAAACTACAAAAGACCACTTAATCATAAAACTAAATATCTTTGAACGCGGGTGAGTATATTATAATATATTATAATATTTTATAATTTTATATATTATATAATATTATAATTAGTATAATATTTATATATTATATAAATATTATATTATAATATTTTATATAATTTGATATTTTAATTTATTTATATATATTATATTTTTTGAGATATGATCAAAAACTTGCATTAATGAAATTAACATTGACTATAAAGAAAAGAGCAGTTCATTGAATGAACGAAATGAGAAATTAATTACATTATGCATACCGGATATACGGACAGTTTAAAAACATGTATATCATTTCCTTTTAATAAAAATCGATATGTAAATGAAAACGCCAATGAAATTTTGAATTTTTCTTCATTACAGGATACTTATATGTATTCTGTATACAATTTATTAATTTATATTTATGAATCTACCTGCAATTTAGTTGGTATATCAAAAGTTCTGCATTAATTTAATTAAAATTGATATAATGACTGGTAAATGAAATTTCATGAACAATTTTTAAAAAAATGGTAGTTTTAAAATTACATTGTTGGAAGTTACACAAAATTACATTACAATTGTGAAAGAAATTCAAAATTCTTTGATGATTTGAGCCTTATATTAAAGTTTCTGAATTTTAATTAAATGAAAATTTTACCTTTCCGTTCGCCCAATCTCAGAGCTTGTTTCCAGTGAGGCAATTGTGGGGTATAAAACGAATTGTTGAATGGAAAATGTAATTAGTCAAATATAATGAAATTTACTTTTCATATTTTTATTAATAATTACTTGCATATCTATTACCCAAATTACTTTTTACTTTGAAATTAATGGATGTGGAAAGTAATAAATCTGATGAATTTAAAATTTTACAATTTAAATTAATATCTGCTTCAGATTTTAATTAGAATACAAACTGTAATTAGAAATCAAATCAGCATTCTAATTAGATTGATATTGATTAATGGTATTTTATTTTGATATATTTGAATAATTATAAAATGGCACGCTAGCAACTGTAGCTGTTTTACTAATTTTGAATTATGCAGAAATGTCGAATAATGTAGTAATAATTATTTATAAATGATTAATTTATCTGAAAAGACATACTACTATTCAATTCCATGTGGAAAGTACTTTCCTAATAAATTTTTATTAATATTGAAAGGAGAAAATATAATTAGACATGTTCAACTGTCTAACATAATGCTAAAAATTATGTGTGAATGTAATAATTTATTCTGCTAGATGAAATAATGGACTAATTTTTCTGACTAAAGAAGAAAATACGGCATTTCAACCATAAAGTATTATTGAACATATCTTGATAAAGAAGATATTTATAAGAATCAGGTGTGTATAGTTTATTTTTAATCTATCTGTCATCTAAAAAAATGTTCGATTTTTTTTTTTTTGAAAAATGTGATTTATAGTAAAAATATTTTAAGAAATGATGACTGAGTTCCATTTAAAGAAATTAATTTCTCAAATTAGATCAATAATATAAAGTAAGCAAAAATATGCTTGACTTAAATTCATTTCAGCTTGCTATATAAGAATCCAAATATGGAATTATATCATTCCTTCAACTTCCCTGTTGCTTGGGTTTTCAATATTTTATAAGAAATATCTGATATCTTTAATGGCTTATCCTTATTTGGCAAGTATCACTTTCAGCTTATGATGACTACGATGTAAGCTTTCTAAAGGCATCCCTCTAGTTCAAAGTAAATTTCTTCTGGATTATATCAGCTCTTTTCAGATAATTTTTGCAGTCAAACCATAGCATTTTCTCAGTAGCAAACCTTTCCTCAACAACAATAGAAAAGAACACGTAACTCTATCTTTGAGCTTTTTAAAATTATTATCATAAATTTTATCCAAACAATTAAATCTCAGGAATATAATATCATATTTTACTATTTATTTCAAAATAGCGTAAAGACGTTAGGTTTTTCTATGGAAATAGAAGCTCGAATAATAGTGGTTTTAGTAAAAATTTCACTAGAGACTTCTACTGTTGATTGTTTCCATTTTTCCTCTTACTTTAATCTCGTACCATTTTTTAAGGAAGTGTTTTGCAAAGCTCTTTCAGATGTTTTCATAACTTTTTCAAAAGTGCATTGCTCTGAAGCATAAGTTCTGAAACAGAATTGAAAATATAGAAATATCAGTCTAATAAAATGCGATAATGTTTATATAGAACTTATAAGTCACATAAGTTCTTAGATTAGAATTATTACAGTTTATTATACTTCTTATTCTCAGTCAAGCAGGTAAATGGAATATTTTAGATTTGTTATGCTTCTTACACACACACACACACACACGCATTAGATTATGACTGAAAATTATCCCTCAAAATATTTGAGATTAATTATATTTTCAAATTTCTAAACATTTCAGTAGCTTTGTAATTGTTTTCCAGTGACTGAATAAACTTTATACTACAAATAGAAATTAATATCTTACTTCTCTTAATCTTTTTTAAGATAAAGCTAAAATTTTTTTCCAAAAAGGAAATTGTCAGATTTCATGAAAATCACTGAAATTGCTATTGAAATCCATACTAAAATAAATAACAGTTAAGGATATCAACTCTATTAAAAATTTCACTTTTATTTTCGAAATTCAATTTGCATTACGTCTTATTTTTCTTTAATGTCATTAAGCTTCACACTTTTTTTCTTAGTTTCATTTAATTACTTTCTTTGAACATAATTTGACGAAATTAAGAAAAAGGCGTTATTTCTTTCTGCTGAATTTATCCTGCTGATAGAATCCATTTTATTTTAGAAATATTTCCTGAAAACTTTCTCTACCTTATTTAATTAAATTTCCAAAGAGGAAATTGGATTAAAAAGTATTCACATTGAAATAAAAGCAAAAATGTCCCCAGTTTACTTTTGTATTTACTTTTATTAAGGCGATTTCGTGGAACAATTTCAAGATATCATAAATGGAAAAAAATATTTAATTCGTTATGAAACGTTTATTGATGTATGAATAATTACCAGATTTATCACATTTATTATAATACCTACACTAAAATAATAAAGATGAATGCATGTCTGTATGTGTATGTGTGTTTTCACTCCACACGTCAGACAACATGACCTACAGCTATAAAATTTGGCACATGCATATCTTTGGTGCATCTCGAAGGGATAATTTTTTTTAAAAATTAATTAACTAAAAATTAAGCTAAATATTAACGTTTTCCCGCAATAATTTCTGAAATTATTGTTACAAAAATATTTAAAAAATTAAAATATATCTTTTTATGATGACAATTTAGTAATCCTGCAAACTTTTGTAGAATTTTTGAAATTTTGTGAAATATTTTTTTCTTTATTTCCAACAATAGATCACACAAATTGTTGCCCAAAAGTTCAAATAATTTCCATTGTTTCTTCAAATATCTGATCTCACAAGTCTTTCCAATTGTTGGAAGCTAAAGAAAAAGATCTCTGCTTTAGTTTTTGTGCAGTTCAAGACAAATAAAAAATATTTACAATAACGTGAAATTTAGGTGACAGTTAAACTAGATATTTACATTTATAATAGCGCCATGATGTCATTTGACTGATCTCCATTAAAACTGTTCATACACTTAATCAACTGTGCTTATATAAAAGACAATTAAAATAACACGGCTTTAATGTTAAACATGTTGGTAGAATCATAAGCCTGGAATTAAAAAAACGACTTATCTGAAATCAAATATGGCAAATATGCTCAGCTAACTAACTCGTCGCCAAAAGTGAATATTTTTTAATAAAAGGAAATATCCACTCTATTGCAACTAATGCGAAGGATTAGGAACGTTTGAATATTGCTATCTTATAAAAACGAGCGATTTTAGACCAATCCATCGACCGCCTCAAAGAAGTTAAGCTAATCAATGTCCATAGTTTCCTCAAAGGTCTAATATTAATTTCAAAATCATGGAGATGAACTTTTATGTAAACGATTTATCTGAAATAAAATACAAATAACGTTTTTAGAGAACCAATTTATCACCTGAGGCGATTAGTATATATATAAAAATTAAAAGAGTGGTAGTTAAGTTTAAATATTAAGTAAAAAGATTTATGAGTGTTGAATTTTAAGATTCAGTTATAAATTCCGTATATACGAGAAGATAGATATAGAAAGAAAGGTATCATTTCAAATATAAAATAATTCTACACAAATGAAGCATAGAATATCATATGAAAGGCACAAAAAATTATCTTGTTTGAAAGCTAAATGTAGTCACTCTCCAGAATTCCATCATTGTTTAATAACAATTGTCCATTAAAACGAAAGATACTCGAGGCATATATAATTTTCTCCACCTTTCTTTAAATCCATTGAATTTCTTTATGTGAATTAATGAACTACTTGTATGAAAAGTAACTTACAGGAAGAAAATATATATAATTGTTTTGAATTACACCTTTTATTTTCATCTTCTAAAAATGAATGCAATCTCTGAAATAAAATATTTCAAATGATTAATAATACATTTTGATAAAACCTCTTAAACTATTTTAATACTAATTATTTCACATTTAAGTGATTGAACTAGAATTCTTTCATTAGATATTTATTACATGCTGAAAGCTCAATTACTTAAAATAAATCTAAACTGTTTTTCATCATGATAAGTTACTAAAAATAATAATTTCATTGCTTTCTAGAAATATGTACAATACATTTTATTATTTCCATTAAATGACAAAAATAAATAAATAAACACCAACACGTTCTGAATTTTGGTTTTCTTAGAAATATACTGATACAATATGTATAATATTGGAATTGCTATTCTCTGGTTTTTTAAGATAATAATAATTATAAAATTCACGATTATTTAGTCCAATTAGTGTGCTTGTAAGGATTATGGGCAGAAAAGCCAAATTTTAACATGTCAAATATATAGTGCAAATATTTAAAAAAAAACATATTATGCACATAAAATTTTTAATCAAAGAATATGAACATAATGTTTACGAGCAACATTTAAAAAAAAATTATAGAATCATTTAAACCAAATATCTTTCCTGTATTTCAAGCTTTAAATAATTTAATTCATTAACAAATTTTTATGTGTTACAATATATTTTTTAAATAACCATATAGATTGTATACTGCTGTATGGTAATTATTAAAAAGAAGATTTTTATAAAAATTATATAATTAAAAAATTAAATAAAATATGAAAATTAAATAAAAAATTAAATAAAATTAAATAATATAGAAAAATAAAAATTATATTTTAATAAAATTATATAAAAAATGTATTATAATTAACCATAAAGATTGTTAAAACTCTTATGTATTATTATTAGCTTAAATATACAGCTTTTTATATAATAGCTTGGATATTATTTTATGGCTTGAAATATAATTATTTATCATTACAAACAAGATTTTAATGAAAATTGTGTTTTCAATAATGAAAGGTATCGAAGAACTTCTTTCTTTAAAGTACTCCTTATGTTCAGTAATCCATAACACAAAAGTACAATGAAAATAAATGCATTGTCACTCAAAAATATAATTTAATGTTTTGAATTGCTTTTGGTTTTCAATACTTTTTTTCTTTTGAGTTTCCTATGCATTTTTTGAGAAAAAAAAAAGATAAATATATTTTGTTATTTTTCAGATTTAAAAAAAAATATATTTACGGAATGGACTTTATGTGGAAAAATATAATTTTTAATTGTGCTATTTCTAGTTTTCATTTAATCGTTCAAAATGTAGAACACCCTTCGTGGTCTCAATTTGCATGTCCTTCAGGGCTACCGACCTAGTGATGGTAATATTGAAGATTTAGAAGAAATATTTACTTCTGTCAACCGTCTTAAATCCGTTGCTTGAAAGATAACTTTGCGCATATTTGGCAGCCCAAAATAATTCACTGACATTTATTTTAATAGTATTGAAATTTTTATATTCTGTAATTTGTTGATTAATTGTGGCAGCATTTTCTGATTCTGAAATAAAAATAACTGATATGCTGAACGTTAAATATGCATATAAGCTGATACTAGACTGTCTTCTGATGCTTCTCAAACTCTGGATTCTCCTTTATTTACGAAATTCTAATGGAATCTTCTAGTTAAGCTGCGTCTCGTAGTGATTTTTAGTTTCTCATATGCAAAGCATACAAAGAGAAAGTATTGTTATCAATAACAATTCGAACACTGATATTGACAAATCTCCACGTTTCAGATCGCCGTGAGTCCAAAAATTATTATTTCGATTCATACCTGTCTATATATGAACACGATTATTCATAAATGATATGAGATAGATGAATGAAATTTGGGATACATATTTAACAGAAAAGTTGTTCATTTCTGTCAAATTTGGAACGAAATCCAACCAGAGGATATCGCTCTTCCAGATTGTTGCAAATCGCTAAGATGCTTACAAAACGAAAAGAGTTGGAAGGGTAGAATTAAGTACATACATTTATCATGGAAAATGTTAATTCGCTTGAAATTTTGAACGAAATCTGTTAAGAAATTGACCGTCTGTTTCTTTTTCTTTTCTCATTAATACAAACGCGATAATTCAGAAATGGAGACTCTGAAATATATCAAATTGTTCACAGAATCCTGTGACTACAAAACACATCGAAAATGCATATTTGCATTTTTGATATGTGTCAGCAATTAATTCAATTAATCGTATTATATTCAATAAAAACGCTAGAATTACGCCAATGATTTTAAGACGCCCCTAATTATTTCTCGCCATTTGCATGCAGTTAATAAACATGAGATTTTCCCTACTATATTGTGAAGAACATACGAGGGAAAATAAAGTTAGTGCATTCCTGTCGTTCCCGGCCTTGCCCGAAATCGATAAATTTATGCTGGAGGAAGAACTTTATTAGAAAGTATGCGTGAAAGTTTCGAGAGAAACATTCCTGCTGCTTTTAATTGTTTATTCCATATGGTTAAATGTGCTGCAAATACATTAAATATATAAGGAATATTATAAATATACTGATACGAATTTAGTATGAAATATACTGATGATATTTATATAAATAGTAGAGATCTTCAGTTCTAAATTTGGAGTTAGAAAAGAATTTTACGAAATATTTAGTTATTAAAAAAATTAAGATAAAAGCAAAACATTTTAACATTTATCGAACATGACTTTGGCCCTGAAAAATTTATAAGAAATATGAGTTTGCGAAGTGAAATTTCATTGTATTACAATAAATTAAATAAAATTTCGTCTCTGCGACTGTTTTTATCTATATTAATGAAATATTAATGAAGGGCGTTAGGGAAAAATGAAGCCATGATGTGACTACTAGCTATTGAAATTTGACTAATTAACTATTACAGAAACACATATTTTCGTCATTCAGAGAAATTTATAAACATTCAATCAATTCAATATATATATATATATATATGGATAGATAGATAGATAAAGAAACACTTTTTTCATAATAATACTATAGTGCCATAGGATTTAGAGTTTTAAAATAGTGTAATGAAATATTTTGGAGTTATAAGAAAAATATTTCTTTACAGGTGCAAAAAAAAAGTATTTTTCATTTGAAAATAAAAATTATTTCATTGGCTAATCAACAAACTCAACGTTTTGCTATTAAAGGCTTCAAACAGCTTCATAATTGTAATTTAAATATTCAAATATTTTCCTCACTTGTTTTACAAATACACTTAGATCCTTTTGACCAGTTTTACCATAACGCATTACTCGAGTATTAGAATCTTAGAGAAATTTTTCATTCCATTATCCGGTAGGAAATAGCTTCAATCATGCAGCTTTTCTGCGCCTACAAGATCTGACATTTATTATGACTTGTTATACCTCAGGAGGAGCTAACATTGCCTGAGGCGAAAGAATTTGTCTTCTACCCGATATGTTTTTAGATAAAAAAAAAAAAAAGAGGAAGCCATTTTCATATTAATAAATTCTTAAGCTGATTTTTCTTTCTAGTGTTGTCCATCAAATTCATTGTTACTGCTCCTATTTCATCATGTTTAATCCTTCTTATGTAATATCAAAACCGCTATGCAACTAAGGAATTACGAGAATGTAATGTAGGTGATTGTTATTTTTATACAGTGTTGTGTGGAAATCCCGGTTTTTGCATTGTTTGATATAGGGAAGGTCGTGGCCATATACATATATAATGGAAGCACTATCACAAATTTTGTTAGGTAATATAGAGAAACAGTGGTGTAAGATTCTACCAATTGTAAATTAATGTAATTATCTTTGAGTGGTACTCTGAAGCAGCATGAGTTCTGTATTGTGATAAACCTTAAACCGAGGACAGATGAAAAGGATGCCTTCGAATTCCTGAGACACTCGTAGCATGCCAATAAGAGGTATATAATAATTTAAGAAAAAGAATAATTATAATTTACATTTCATATTTAAATTTGATTTGAACATCACTAAACTGTTTGAATAATCTGTATAGACTCTTGATGTGACCGTGCACAAAATAAAATTAATCTTTCAAAGACTTCATTTTTCAACAGAATTTTATCTAATATACTTCTTTTAAGGATTTAGAAACAATATGAAAAGAATGAAATTAAATTTTGAAGCTACTACCTTCGACTATGTGTTATGTCGTAATTATTAAAATTCACCAAAATTATTGTTTCTTAATTAATTTGTAAAAGGAAATCAGTTTTGAAAAAAAAATGTTCATACCAATTTAACTCATACATATTCGTTTCTTCAGATATCTAAATTAAATAGTTCAACATTATTTATGTATTTTTGTACGCACGCTTATCAGAATGACATTTTTATTTTTATATTATTATTTTATTGTTATTACAATTTATTTACTGTACATATTGCATGATTATTTCTTGAATCCAAATTATAAATATTTTTAACTGCTGTTATTTTATTATCTGTTATTAATTAATATGTGTTCTCTATAACAGTTTTTGCCAATGTATTCCATCTTACTATATCGTTACCTTGTGGTCTCAATGAGAAATGGTTTCCACGAGCGCATGGAAGAAAGGTCATTGGATAAATGGATTCTCCTTTTTCTTGGAAATATACTAGTAGTGTCAGTTTAAAATGTCAGACCTCTCATGCCGGGCTGTAACCCTTGTAAGATTCGTCAATCAGTATAAGTGATAAGTCTCAGGGTTCCACTTTTTCTTCCTGTGTTGATGCCGAGACTTTTATTAATGAAATGTCTTTGGATGATAAGAATAGATGAATTAAGAATTGAGTAAGGTTGTTTCCTCTGCTGCCATGGCTAGATATGTATTCTGAAAAATTTATTGGCTTGTCTTAGTAATATCTCTCAAAGTTACGCCTATTCTTAATACGTTAATGCCGTGATTATTGTCAATTAAATGACTCTGGATTATAATAATAAGTGAATAGGAAGAACTGAAAGTGTAATAATTGTATAAGGTTAAGTTGCAGCCACTACCATGGCGGGATGCCTTCTGCATGACTTATTGGTTAGTAATAGCTCTCGGTGTTCCACGTTTTCTTTCTGTGTTAATACCGTGGATATTATCAATGAAATGACTTTGGGTGAGAAAAATAGGCAAATTGAAAGTATAATAATTGTGTAAGGTTAAATTGTCTCCATTTCTATGCTGGGATGTTCCTACTGCATGACTTATTGGCTTGTGTTAGTAATTGCTCTCGGGGTTCCACCTGGAATCGATAGTACAATAATTATGTAAGGTTAAGTTGCCTCTTCTGACATGGAGAGGTGTTCCTCTTGAAAGACTTGTTTGCCTGAGTCAGTTACAGAGCTCAAGGTTCCACTTTTTCTTCCTGTGTTGATGCCGTAATTATTATTATCCAGGTGACTCCGAATGATAAGAAATGATAGAGTAATTCACTTTTAACAATATATGTAATAGTTCATATGTTAAAAAAAATGTTCAAATATGGATCGTTCTTTGGATTTTCCTAATACTTTTGATTAATTGAAAGAATCAATAAGAACTCAGAATTTGATATAAGTACATTTTTTTGGAATTGTTTCATGATAAGATACCTGCATTTTCGTAGACAGATTTGTATGCACAGTCATTAAACGTAATTAAGGCTGCCATAACTTTGCATTAAAAATAAAGTTATCATTTTTAAATAATTTTGAATTCAAAATTACTAGCCATTAATTATTTAAAATAAAAGGTTAATGAAGTAATAAAGAATCATTTTTTAAAATTTCTGATATACATATTTAATAAATTTATTGAAAAATAATAAAAAAGTAGAGACATTTTAATTGATTTTATTTAAATACAGATCTTATGAACCACTCTAGATGCAAATTTTATGGATTGTAAAATTTCTTTTATCTTCCAAACATATTTCCCTGAAATCCATTGTTTGGAAATTATTTTCTTCTGCATAGAATTGAGATTAATTAAGATTTATAAATGCAGTAAAATTGCAAAAGAAACGAAGAATAAAGATCGCATTCCTTCTTCATGTATTAGAATTTAATTATTGTCTAAGATGACTTCCGTCTATGCTGTTTTTCAATAAAGGTACAGAAAATAATAATGTTTCTCTGTTTTCCTTTATTTTATTCGCTTTGGAATATAGCCGTATTCCAATTTATTTGAACTCAAAAAATGTAATCAAAGAATAGATGAGCCCTTAGAGATTAAGGTTTGCAATTATTCTTGAAGTGTTTGCTATAAATCTTACTTCATAAAATACTTTCTCAGAGAATTCTATTTAAAGCTTTTCATATAAACGAGAATACTGAAACAATCAACTTTCCTTGGATTAATTCTTCTGAAATTCGCATTTAATAATCAGTTTTCCGAACCACAATTTGATTTCAAAATTTTATCAAAATGTTATATTAAAAAATTGAAATTGCTTGTTATTTTCATCATTGCGCAAATAATTTGTTCTAATTTGCATTAATATTACATTACAAACAATTTTAAAATTACAATATAAAGAACAAAAATAATCATTTTTCTCCAACTTTTTAAATAATATTAAAATTTTATTAAATGTGTCTTATTTAAATTAAAAGTGTTCTTATTTACAGAACTCAAATTGCATTTTACTTCATGGATAGAATGTTCTCAACTTATTAATTTTTACTTCTTTTATTTTATGTTACTTATGATTTTTTTAAAACTTTTAATACATTTTTTACTAAGATTTGTTTTACTTATTCATCAATTTCCTTCTTCCGCAAAACTCATGAAATTAAACTTTGTACCAGAAAAAAACCTGATAACTTTCTTTGAACTTTCCTCTAGGCAAAAGACTATTTAATTGTTAGCACTTAAACGACCTATAAAGAATCTTTCACATTTTAGTTAATACGTTTAGAAAATTATTCAACCAAAATCTGTATCACGTATACAATTCGAATATTAAATTTCAACCTGTCACAAAAAAAAGCCTCTTTATTTCATCAATATAAAAAAATAATAATTTTTTAAAAAACCATGAAGATGCAAAAAATAACAAGTCACAAAGTAACACTATATCAAGTTTATTAGCTTCAAGGAACTCGTAACATGCAGGCGAGGAATTGACTACACTGCTTGTGGAACTCAGAATTTATACCTTTACAAAATAAACTAAAATTATAAATAAGGTTATATGAAGCTCTGGAAGCTTCAAGAATATTAATAAATGAATAATGAGAAATTAAAATTAAAATTCAATATTTAAATTAATACGACTTGGCTTGGACTCGAACCCCCGACCTTGTGCTTTGCAAACGCGTTCTTTACCACTGAACCACACTGACTACGTGCAGATCTTCGTTTAGTGACATTACTCCCCTCTTAAACTCGCTGAAAAAAACAGTGTTAAGACCTTTCATTCTTGTACGAGTCATGCGTCCAGTGTATAAGTTTTTTTCCTCACCAATAGCATCTTGTTTTAGCTCATCCTCATTTACGGTTTGCTCTTCTGCCCCATAATAGGGCATCATGTGAAAAACATGCACTATATCTTTTTGATTTCATCTTCGAGAGGAGGGATCAAAGTCTTGAACTTCATAAGTCACATCTGATAACCGACTAATTACTTGATATGGACAAAAATACTTCCTCAGAAATTTTTGGAGAGACCGACTTTTCAGACAGGGGTATAATTCCATACGAGATCTCCAGGGGTATACAATGCCATTCGATGTTTAGAGTCATAACATCGGCGATCTTTATTTTGAGATTCCAGAGTCCGCAGTCTGACCAATTGTCTTGATTCTTAGGCTCTAAAAATCATCCTTGAAATATAACTGTCATCCACGTCATCAGGGCAGAATGTTAACATTGTGTCTAGCGCTGTCTCCACTTCTTGCTCATGCAATAAATAGAAAGGTGTGAAACCAGTGGTATCTTGCTTGGCAGTATTATACGCAAATGTTACAAATGGTAATGGAAATTTCATCCCAATTTTTATGTTCGGTATCAATATATATGGATAACATATCAGCTAAAGTTTTATAAAAGCGTTCTGTCAATCCATTTTTCTGTGGAAGATATGCTGTCGTCTTGCGATGGTTGATGTTACACAGTTCGACGAGGGATGAAACTAGTTTCGACTGGAAGACTGTCCCAATATTAGTGATAATTTCTCGAGGACCTCCATGTCTCAATAGAACTTTTTCAAGCAAGAATATAGCCACTTCAAGAGTTTCAGTTGTTGGCAACGACTTTGTCACTGCATAACGCGTCAGGAAATCTGTACAGACAATGATCCATTTGTTTTCACTGGTACATTTTGGAAATCGTCTAAGAAGATCGATTTCAATGCGATGAAAGGGTGCCATAACTGGTGGGATAGCAAGCGTCCTGGAGGTATTTGAAGAATAGATTTTTTTCGTTGACACTCACAGCAATGTGTTACATATCGACGATCGAACGGCCAGTAAAATCGTTTTCGGATTCTGTCATACTTTTTTACGAAACAAAGATGTCCGGCTGTAGGAGCGTCATGGAAATATCTCAAAATATCCGTACGTAGGTGTTTGGGAATGATTGGTAACCAATTTTTTCCTTCCGGATCAAAATTCTTTTTGTATAAATGCCATTAATTATTTCAAATTCTTTCTTGACAGTAGATGGGGTGGTTTGAGAAAGATTTTTTTTTTTTTTTTTTTTGCGAGATCTGGATCTTTTTTTCTTTTCTAAGGTTAAATTCATATCAGTAGCGGCAGCAATAAATTCATCTGATATAGAAATTTCTTCTTTCGCCGAATTTCTAGAGAGTGTATCAACGTCCTTATGTTTCCTACCGGTCTTAAACCTTATAGAAGAGTCATGCTCTGGAAGTCGAAATACCAATCTGGCAAGTCACCCGGAAGGGTCCTTGAGACTCATGAGCCAGCAGAGTGAATTATGATCTGTAACAACAGTGAAATGCCTCCAAAAAGATACGGCCGAAATTTGTTGATAGCCCATACCACGGCAAGACATTCTCTTTCAGTGGTAGAGTAATTTTTTTTTTTTTTTTTTTTTTTTTTTTTTTTTTTTTGCTTTCGTCAAGATTCCGGATGTGTATGTTGTGACGTTTTCGACTTCATCTTGTATCTGAACCAAAACTTCTCCGACACCGTAGCCGCTAGCATCCGTATGAATTTCCGTCGGAGCAATTTCATCGTACATTCCTAATACTGGATCAGAAGTAAGTGCTTTCTTCAGATCGTTAAACACTTCCATTTCTTGAGAACCCCACTTAAATTTCGTGCTGCATTTTAACAGAAGTTGCAATTGTTCATCCCGATAGCAAAGTATTTTAATAAATCTTCGGAAATATGAGCAGAGACCCAGAAAATTTCTTACGTCCTCCACATTTTTCGGAACTGGAAAATTGCTTACGGCTCTTACTTTTTCGGGATCCCGTGAGACTCCTTCTTTGGATACAAGATGGCCTAGTACTCTAACTTCTCGAGCACCGAAAAGACAATTCTTTTGATTAAATATAAGGCAGGCTTCTTGAATGTACTTCAAAACAGTCGTTAACCGAGTAAGGTAGTCTTCAAATGTCTCTGAAAAAAATGATATCGTCTAGATAACAAAGGTATATGGTCCACTTTAGATGGCGCAGAAGATTATCCATCATTCTCTCAAATATCGCAGGCGTATTGCACAGTCCAAACGGCATGACTTTAAATTCATATAAACCTTCTAGAGTTACAAAAGCTGTCTTTTCTCGATCTGCTTCGTCTACTTCAATCTGCCAGTAACCAGAGCAGAAAATAACTTTGTTCCTTTTAGACAGTCAAGTGTATCTTCAATCCTAAGTAGAGGATAAACGTCTTTCTTAGTGATCTTGTTCAATCGACGATAATCTACAAAAATCGCCATTTGCTGTCCCTTTTCTTCACAAGAACCTCTGGAGCTGACCATGCACTTTCAGATGGTTATACAATACCTTTCTCAAGCATTTTCTCTACTTCTTCATGAATTATGCACCTTTCGGTTGGTGATACTCTGTAAACTCTTTGACTAATATGAACGTGATCACCAGGATTAATTCGGTGTTTGACTTTCGTCTGTATAGTTTTAGATTTGTCTCTTTCGGTAAATACTCCAGAAAACTGTTTCAGAATTTTCACAAGTACGTCTTTTTGTTGACCGCTTAAATCAGGTGCTACCATAAGCGAATAGTTGATAAGAAGTTCCGATGTCTGTCGATGTCTGCGACTATCTTGTTCATCCGTTATTGCGCATTAATTATTTTCATCTAGACTCTCAGCATAACCGATGCACATTCCTTTAGGAATAATTTTCCGTATTTGTGACCCAGATTTCTCCTCTATTATTATGGTAAAAGATTATTGTGGTAGGTAAGGCAATATTCTTTGTGAATAGAAAATTTTTATTGTCTTCTACAAGTATGTTGGAGTCCTTACCAACATGTACTCCTGATACTGATACTCCAGTTAAAGATCGTGGAGCCAAAGTGCAGTCTTTTAGGGCACACAACTTCCAAGTTCCCGGCACTGAGCGTTCTTGATAAACGTCTTCAAAAAACAGCTCACTCCGACCACAGTCTACGACTTCTTGAGAAGCTTCTAGAAAGTTTCATCCAAGTATAACGTCATGATGGCAATGCTTCAAAATTGCAAATTCGAACGGTAGATCTAAGTTGTTTGTAACAATTCGTAGGATGCATTTTCCCATTAGCAGTAGAAAACTTCCATTGGTGACTTTAAGAAACGACATTTATGTCATCAGAGAACATAGCTTTCTTTAAATGTTGGCTATACTTATTTAAAATGACCTAGAAAGATGCTACAGGATCCACAAGAGCACGTATCGGCAGGTTATCTATCATTACGTCGAGGTGGATTCCAAACATCTTGCGGAATATGGACAATTCTCATCGTATGCGGTCTCACCTCCCAGGAAGTTCGCCTTGCTTAGTTTTCCTCGTTTCTACGAATGGGAGATTCTCTGAATCTGTGATAGGGCGACGGGGATCTTGGGTGACGTGTTGGAGATCGATAAGAGATGGACTGTGTGAGGATTGACTACTGTAACCCTCTTCGTTGCTTGGATGAAATTCTGTGGGATTCTGTCGGCGGTCAATGAAAATAGCTCCTCTTTCTCTGCAATAACGTACTGCATGTTCTGGACGTCCACAATGGAAACAAACTGGTCTGTTGTCAATCGTTCTCCATTAGCCTGTTTTGTGGGTTGCGTCGATGGAATAGACCGAGGCCTCTGTGCTATAGCAGTGTAAGTTCGGCGTTGACTGGTGCGTTGGTGGAGTTCCATTAGTCTTGAAGAAACAGGTGCCAAACCTTCATTTTCAACTTCCTCTTGTACAATATCTTCCAATAATTGTGCATGTACTTCCAAGGGTTCCTCTGTTGGTCTAATCATCCACTGGACTTCTTCCTGCACAATCCTGCGTATTAGAGATATTAGGTCGGTTCATCCACAGAGGCTATTGGTAAAACTTTGGATAGTCTTTCGAATTTTCGTCCTCCAACACTTTTTTGCTTCATGTCCTTGATGAAGTTGCACCATTTTATAAAATCGACTTTTGTGGTGATCTCTCTTGTTAATAGTACCTGATAGATACCTTCAGTCATACACTTCTCGGTCTATTCCTTTCATCAGGTGTTACACTTTTTCATTCTCTGGCATCAGGGGGTTTACCTCTTGGCAAAGTTCTAAGGTGCTTAAGATGTAGGATTGCGTACTGTCACCCTCGCGTTGAGCTCGATATTTTAATTGTTCGTTGGCTTTCTTCTTATATTTCTGCTGATCACCAAAAAGTTGAGCAGTCTAATTTCAAATGCTTCCCAGGAATTCAAGGCATCCTCATGGTTAATAAACCACTGCTTTGCTATGCCATCGATGAAGAAGAAAACATTTGCTAAACACATCATGTCGTCCCATTTGTTAAATTTAGCCACTCTCTTGTATTCTTTGAGCCACCATTTGCTAGAATCTTCTTCATATTCTCTCCGAAATATTGATGGGCTCCTTAGTTGTTACTTTCACTTCTTCGGGCATTTTTTCTCATTTCTTTATTCTGGAAAATAAAGTCTAAATGCAGGAGGTAATCATCTTAAACGACGGTTTGAACGAGTACTATCACCAGAATCCACGGTTAACTGGTTTTTATCCGGTGTCTCCACCAAACTTGTTACGAAGATGCAAAGAATAACAAGTAACACTACATCAAGTTTATTAGCTTTAAGCAACTCGTAACATGCAGGCGAAGAATTGACTCCAAGGCTTGTGGAACTCAGAATTTATATCTTTACAGAATAAACTAGAATTATAAAGAATATTATAGAAAGTTCTAGAACATTAACAAATCAATAATGGGAAATTCAAAATAAAGTTCAACCTTAAATTAATACGACATGGCTTGGACTTGAACCCCGACTTAGAATTTTCAAGCGCGTACTTTACGCCTGAGGACATACTGACAACGCGCAGATCTTCCTTTTGCGACAATATGCAAACATATTTTTTTTTTTAAATCTTTGCAATGTACATTTAAGTCGACGCTCAATTTGAATGAAATTTATTAGGTACAGTTGAAAGAACATTGAATGGTGGAAAGAATACTTCTTTAAAAATTGCAAATAAAAGTGTCCTATTAATGTGTCCAACTCCAAAATTTAAAAAACCAAACTGTGGCTTGAAAAAATATGGAGAAAAGGACAAGCATAGCATAGAAAAGCGAGAAAGTAACCTCACCTGAAAAAAATAGATAAAGGAATGCAATAAAAGGATTCCTAGAAAGGAACGGGGGTGTTTCTTTCTTTCCTGGTATAGTTATAATAACCAAACTACTTTCATGGTTGAATGACATTAGTTTCGTGCTTTGAGATAGAATTTAGTTAGATTTTTTTCTGTCACGACTTTTCTTCTAATCTATCGCAGAATATCAATAGAAGGAGGAAAGAAAATATTTGCTTTACACATTAATTGTGATTTCAACGCGCAACATATGTCTCCTTCCTTCAAAAAATGTACAGTGTCTTTATTATTGAGTTTTTTCTTTATGTTTCTTTTATATAGAACTCAAAAGTCCTTCAAAATAACTATATTATTATAAGTTTGAAAAAAAATAGATTTGTATACCTGATTTCCTTTCCTGTTCGCTATTTTAGCGATTGCCATTTTTATTACCAGCATTGTAATCCATACTCAAAGTCTGTGTAAATCTGAAGCCATATTTAGAAAAGGAGTATATAATTATTTTAAAGTTTAATGGACTAACAATAATATTAGGTTTTAGAATCTTTAGAATTAAATTTTCTTTAAAGAAGAATAAAAGCTATGTTACTTTAGGAGATCATATGGAAAGTAGAAAAAGTAAATAAAATTCTACGTTCGAATGGTTCTGAAGAATAGTACTTAGGAAGTAGTTGCCCAAAACTAACAACCATAGAATCTAAACAGCAGCTGTTACAGGAAGGATATGGTCCATGGAATGATGCTAGTGTCTAGAATGGGGAGATACCAATCGGAATTTATACGTATAAGCAAAATAAATGGCATCTTGTATAGAAAACTCGTCTAGAACAGGGAAAAGAATGCAATCATACAAGAGATATACCTCGTAAAATCAGCCAGTGGCTACTTTATAAGTTTTGATTTAGAAAGGGTCGTCAGTAATAGCGAGAAGTCTTAAGAAATTACGATAGACCATTTTCTGTGGTCTCTTTCACTTTACGATCTATTACACACCGCTTTACTACTGATATTTGTACAATAAGGATTTTGAATTAAAATTTCTGAGTAAGTATAGATTGCTTTGGAAATAAATAACAATAAAACATAAATCTTAATAGAAAAAATAGATGATTGACTAATCCCATTCAAACTTTTATGAAATGATTTAATTGTTTACATAGTTGCCGAATTAGTATAACGGTTAATTGTTATTCGAGAGACTTCTAATTATAACATTTTTTATTTTTTTTATTTTAGAAAATTATAGTGGCTAATGAAGATTCGATAAAACAATGATTAAGACAGAATAGTGAAAGATTGGGATTATAGTAAACCTGAGAGAAAAGCAAATTTTTTTAACAAAATGACTGACTTCAACTTAAAACTCCTAGCTAGTAATTATACTAACCCATAACCGGGGAGGTGAAATTTTAGGACTTAACTGGGGGGGGGGGGTGCGGTCTACGAGACCGCATTTCATTTACACTCAAATTAAATTTTTTAATGAATGTATTAGTATGAAAAACTGCTAATATATTTTGCAGATATTTTTCTTGATATATAGATATGTTTTAGAAATTTTTTGAAATATATTATCATTGAAAAAAGTAAATGTGTTAGAACATACATTTTCTTCTCAAATTAGATGTTACAATAAATAATATTCTTGAAAGAACACATTACTTTTTAAATCATATTTATTTTTTACAGTATATGAAGGTATATAGCAGACAATATAATTTAAAATTCAACAATTATATGAAAAAAAAAATGACAGTGGGTAAAATTGGCCCTTTGTTTATCGGCTTGTGTGACTTTCATCGTACGGTTTTCTAGGGCATTTTAAATATACAGGTTAAGAACTAGTATAAAAATCAACCTATAAATTCTGTATATATATATATATCATGGCATATTAATATATTTTATAAATTTTTCAAAATACGTTATCATTAGAAATATTAATTATATTTGAGCATACATATCAAAATCAGTTGAATGCGAACTTTCATCGAAAATCTCTTCTGTACAATTATCCTTATGACTAAAATCACTTTCTGCTTTATTTAAAAGTGTCTGGAGTACTGCTTCATAAAAGGATCAGTAAACTGGATGATATTTCGGGATCCAAATTTAAGCGCCATCTGTTAAGCTTTGTTCATCACTGGGACACTAACAGGGAGATGCGGTCTTAGAGAACGCGCTCGAAGAAACAGCTGAATTATTTTAAAAAGCATCCACTGAAATCGGTTGAAAAAGTGCACGTGTATTGAAGATCACAAAACAGGAAGCTACAGGATCAATCCATTGAATTGAGCTAAAAATAGAATAGGGGTGACAGAAAATCCACCGCTAGCGGTCTCACAGACCGCACGTCCCCAGTTAAGGGCTAATAATTGAAAATATGTTTTCAAATGTAAAAAAAAAAAATATGTTTAAATATACTTTAAGTATTTATTTTTGTTTGATATAATCTTGAAGACATCATCAATGAAAATTTTATTGTACAAAACATCATCCGTTAAAAATTTATCTCGAACATCATTAACTTTATCGATAAGAAATGCACTGTTGTAGTGAAAATATTATAACTTAATTTTCAGGAATGTTGCTACCGAGATGAAAAGAAAGGCATTGCAACATATTTTACCTTCAAACCTTTATGAACAATCTGAATTAAAAATCAGTGAATCTGAATAACACATACTGAATTAAAAAGCATCATTATTTAACATTATTATTATATGTATTCGAAAACATCATTATTTATTCAATAGTTTTGCAGAACTAAAAAATAAAATTTTCAACGCCTTATTTAATAGGCAATATATATACATATATATCTTTTCTTGTCTCCTGCATGTAAAATATGAAATTTAGAATATGAATATAAAGAGAGAATTTATATCAAAGATTCATTTATTACTGCTTAATCTTTTAAAGTCTAGAATAAAATTTTCTACACATTTTAGGCATCCACAAAATGAAACATCTTTCAAAATCTAAAGAATTTATGTTTTAATATTTTTAATATTATATATCGTATTAAATTGAAACGAAATGTTAAATTACCATTCATATTTTATGAATGATAAATACATTATATTAATCTTCTAATACAAAGATAACTAGTTTCGCATCGATAAATACTGTTAGTTTATGGAACAAAATTATAATCAGCACTAAAATAATTTTCATTTATTTTTAAAGATTGTATCTCCCTTAATTAAAAAAAAAAATAACTGTAAATAATGCTAAATTGTCTTTTTTTGATTAAAAATTACAAAGTTTTTCTCTAATAAAAATGCATCTTGAGAAGTAATTCCCTTTCCCAAAGTAAATTTCACCCCAATATTTTATATGTGAATAAGGCATGAATTTGTTTCAGAGCGCACAAAATTTCAAGAACTTACTATTTGAAAGTTAATCTCTTTAAGTAAATCCTACTGTGTAGAAAATGAAATGTTCTAACGTATAAATGATTCATGATGCATTGAAAGTCTTTGGAAAGCACAAATGAGCTTAAAGTGAGTTTGGAGTATGGCTGTTTAGATGTCAGTACGTATGAGGAAGACATACGGGCAATTTCTCTTGTTTTGAGAAATACAAAGCTATAGTTTTAGGTACCCATTTTATTCACCTATGTCTTAAACTTCAAAAATAGGTTTTAAAATTTTCCATATATAACCATTATCCTAGTTCCTTAAGCCGCCTATAATATCTATGCTTTTATAACGCCTTAGCCTTTTCAGCATTACTTTGTCATCTGAATGCTTTTTATGAGTGCACTCTATTATTATAGATAAATTCAAACAAAACACCGCAATGACTTCTGAATAGTTAATGAAACATTAGTTATAAAATATTACTCTTCAAAATAATTATTAAAGTATTAAGCAGTAAAGTATTTTTCATCTGCGATTTTTTTTCCTGAAATTATATCCAAAACCTTCTTCTTAACAATAGTACTAATTAACTAAGCACTTCTTAAATTAAATATATATAACTAAAATAAAAACTTTGGAAGTTTAGCATTATTTTTTAATATGTTCTTCTAATCATTGACTTTTTATGCCTTTTTTAAATATATTAATATTTAATCTTGACTTTTTTATATTATTAAAAAAATACCCAATCAAATTGCAAATTTTCATAGCAAATTTACACTCTGAAAGAAATGCCATATTCCCTTTTCAATATCATTTACTTGTTGCTTTTGGTCATTAATTGATTAACATGAACTATTCGTTGTGTCTATTGTCAATAAAAGCTTTGATCCATGCAATTATATTCAGGGTTCCTTTATTAAAGTATTTCCTATTAATAAATTTCTATAAACATTTAAGTCTTATCATTCATGTAGCGTTATATCTTTTCTGGTTTAGGATATATGGACTTAAACAATGCAGTCACTTTAAATTAAACTAATATCTAAATTAATGCTATCGAATTTAATTACTCCCTTTTTGTGTTTATATGAATAATTATTACTTTCAATAGAAAATGCATAGAGGATTCCAACATTAAAATGATATAGCTCATTTTACATTTATTACTATTGTATAAAATAGAATAGTTGCATATAGAATAAAACAGAAAAGTTGTATCAATGGTAACATCTAACATATTAATATTTTTTTTTACAAAAAATAATATTTCATTGCTATTTTATTCGATTAAATCACCATGCTAAATAAAATAGACTATGTGTAGACATAGTTAACTAAAAAATAAACAACATATACAGAAAGATTCTTTTATGGTTTTCAATTTTGTTTCAATTAATCAATATAATTTGAAACCGCGAACACTAATTTAACGTTATGCAAATAGAAAACAAGGAGCCAGATAATAGTTTCAAAGTACCAAAGAACCAAATTAAAAACATTAGAATTACCCAAATCCACATTGCCACAATTCATATAATTGAAATAATTAACCTTTTCAAAAGGATTATTTAAAGGAACTCGCGCCATTTAATGGTTTTAGTAACTCAGTTAATATTTTGCTACTTTAGTAATTTCAAACTCCCATTGAAAATGGTAATCAAATACATTTACATTGTTTTCCTAAGATGCTATTTTCGGAAATAATTTATAGGGCATTTGAGTTTTCAATTATTTATTTCAGAATGTTCGAAGTATATAATGTAATCTGCGCCGAATTCATATGATATCCTTGTCACTCAAAAATTATTTCTAGCTTTTCAAACGCAGAAAATAGCCTATGCTTTCCTTGATTTTGTTATGTGCAAATATAGAATCTGAATGTTTTTAATTAAAACAACTTAATTATAAATAACTCCTGACAATAAAATGGAGGCTAACTTAGTGCCGCTTTCAATTATTAATCAGAATGCATAACGATCAAATAAACGGGATTTGAAAAGGTACATTTATTCCGGAAAAGGAAATCAAATTTTGCTGACATGGATGAATTCTATTTTTATTGTAGTGTTGCGATTACCGGTGCCTCTCTTTGTTAGCATATCTCTTTCCAATGAAAGGATCAAGGAATTGTCTTACTCCTTTACAATTCCGACATTTCTTTGACTTCAAAAGACATTATTGTCAGTCTATTACAGTTTCATCACAAGTTGCTCGAGTAAGAGTCTATTTATAGAATCTCGATATTTGAATTTAATGGTTGACAAAAAAAGGGATCATTCTTTGAAATGGGAAAGTAATTTAGAAGAAAGTATGGTCACAATTTTCGGAAGCAAATTTAAATGCGTTTTGGAAACTTCTATAAATACCTTTTAGTAGTATTTAAAAATGGAATGATAATCTAAAAGTTTTAGTCATAAATCACTCTGAATTTAATTTTATGAATTGTGAATGCTAATATGAAGAGCGTTCATAAAAATGATTCACAAAAAATTGAAAATTTCTATTCAATAAAATGTTGATTAAAATGGAAAATATTTTCTTCCTTCATTAAATAAAACGCAATCGACTTCGTTAGGACATCCTTGATATTAATATACTTTTCCCTCGTATACTTCTTATGATCGCTTTATATAATAGGTAAATTGTGCAATAATCAATTTCATAAGCATTAAAAAATAAATTATAATTTTTTTGCTTGTATGTAGCTGTTTTTCGTAAATTTATTTTAAATCATTCAAACCTGTTAAATAATTTAACTTGTTCAATAATCAATTTCACAAACGTTAAAAGAATATGACACCTTCTGTTGATCATAGCTACCTTGGAAACCTTGGGTATCATATGAACTTGACAACTCACGAAACTTCATTGATGTGTGTGCCATACCGACGTTTAAAACTTTATGATTATCCATGTTTGGACATCGATTGGAGAAATCCAGAAAATGCCCACCAAGAAACCAACTGCAGCTAGATATTCGTTGATGATGCGTTGAGTGTTCTCCAATCTTTCAACAATGTCAGACTACTTATCTAGAAGACAAAACCTTCTTCCTGTGTCTTTGTCATATCTTAAAACTTACATCAATGACTGCCATATTGATAATGTGATCAAGCAATATTCTACAAACATCGATATGAATAAACTATATACTATACAATCCGAATGAATTCAGCTCCTGAAATAATAATATGTCTGTCGAATTTGCATAGAGGAAAACCAGTATGTCAGAAATAGTTGTTTTCAGAACTTCTAGTATTGCAGATTCTAAAGAAACACGGATAGGAGAAGTAAGTGGAAAAATTGAAAAAAAAAAAATTCTTCTGTAGAGTTTTTCTAATAACTAAGTTTGGAAAAGTTTAAAGTGTTATCGATATAGCAATTGCAATAAGCTTCGTCTATTAAACATAACAAAAGCCAAAAAAATTCTGTTTTTCTCTTCTCAAAATCAGTTTAGTGATTCAGTATTAAAATGAAATTTGAGTTATCGAATGAATATATTCTTCATTTCTTTTTTTACTATAGGTATAGAAATTTACATTTAGTTAAAATGTGCAATAGAATTTCAATATTAATTGGAATTAAAATTAATTTTATTTGAAAATTATAAAATTAAATCTTTGGGTTGATTATTTGCAATCCCAAATTTACAGGATTTAAATAAATGAAATATAAAAAAGCAGCCTCCATCATTATCGCCGTAAAAATTTATTCTTCAGTAATTTCGTTAAACTGCTAATTTATCTTACGTGAACTATTGATTTAGTTTTTTTTTTCATACTCAAATACGAATAAACTGCTACTAATTTAAATTTAATTTGTAAATTAATTTTGACCTCTATTAATGTGGTATATTTTCTACTAATTAATATGGAAATTTGAAATAGAGCAAGTTCATTCCTGATGCATTTATCTCCATTTTGAAATAAATAATTAATTACTTTAAAAAATCCTTAAAGAAAGAATCATATATTATACAGGAAGACACAAATAGTATACTACAAATTTTTAATTATTTATAAATTATTTCATAAAATATTTTGGAAAATGAATTTTTTTTGTATTTTATGATGGATATTTATGATATTTACAAACATATGATACACATACATTTTGTTTAAATGATGCATTCAACACAATACATATTTTGTTTTATAACATACCTCATGCAGTTTCAGGACCAAAATAATGTATTCATATGAGTGAAAGTTTTCTGGTTAATTTATTAAGAAAGTGTCTCTAAAATGAAATCATAGTTGAGTGCTACAAACAATTTATTTCCCTTATCTGCATTACAACCATTGCAATACGAATGTTCAAAACCATAATTTTAGTTCAAAAGTACCACAAAAGAAACATAACTTTTCAACACCTTTCCTTTCCTTCTTGTGAAAATAGATTTATTTGAGCCAAAATGTTTGTTCCTTTATTTAATTCTTTTTTATGTTATTAAAGATTTCTATGCATCATTGTGTCAAATCAATTATTTTAAAAAATCTAGTAGCTTCTGAATAATGCATAAATTTAAGCACATATTTAAAATTTTAAATGCCTGAAATAATTTTTTTTTCTCCAAAATTGGATATTTTTCATGATATCATGTGACTACCGTATGTATATTTCTCCTGTATATATCTTTAATTAAAACCATTATAATGGAATTATTCGATACCATGTATTATGAACAAGAAGTAAAAGATGTTTACTCTGTTATTATAATTAATTCTTCTCTGCATCAGACACTAAAAGAAGTTTCTTTACAACCAGAGTGGCTGCGTAAAGCAACAGGTGTTCATTTAGTATTCCAGTTACCCTTTTATGTGTGTCACTTACAAAGAATCTTTTATAATACCTGAACACAAAACAAAATTAATCTGCTCATGCATTGGGATGCAACATGCTCAATACCTAGTTCGGATCTTTATAATCTAAACCATTATCATTTTCAGACAAGAGTCTTTTTCGTGGATCTTTCTTCAAAATCATATTTCATTTCCTTCCAACTTGTTTGCGTGAGAGTTGAAATAACTTTTCTTGTCATTTTCTTTAATTATAGAAGCGATATCGACAAGAATTCATTTTTTGGATCCTCAGAAAAACAAAAAACAAATGCGCTTAAGATAAAATCGTAAGTAAAAAGGAAAATATGATGATTTTCTATAAAAAAAAATCAGGTATGTAAAAGATGAAGCAAATTAACAAATTAACTAAGAGAGTTAAATTTAATAAATTTTAGAATAAATAAAAGAATGTACTTAAAGTAATTATAGCATGATGATAATGTTTCTACCGTATAATTCTTTATTAAAATTAGTTAAATAAAAGACATTAAGTGACTTAACTTTTTAATAGGAATTACTAAACACCAAATTTAAGATATGAGCTAAAGCTATTATATTATTAATGATTAACATAGTAAAATATATCGTATAATATTTTTATTGGTTTACTAGTCATCTTTAATGACAAATTAGCTCGCTGGAGGTGTAAGCTGCAATTAATCTAATGTTTTAATTGAACTAAGATAAAATTTTAAGCCTCACATTATCTTTTTACATTTCTCCCCATTAGTGTGTACATTCCTATTGGAGTCGATTCCTAGGATACCATAGTGTCCTTAGAAACATTATTGAGTGTGTAATTTATATTTCAACAATGCATATCGTTCCGCGGTACTTAAATTTTACTGTTATTTTTTCATGTAAACCGCGCAAAAAGAAACAGATTCTTTCTTTTTGAAATAACACAATTTATTATTTGATGAAATAATTAAAATTACTTGAATTCCATTGCGACAATAAAAAGCATATTTAAAATTTTTCCTGAAAAATAAATTTAAAAAAAGATGTCAAAATCTACGAAGAAACTCCATCACGAATTTTTTGACATTAACTATTAAACTATTAATTATTTTAAAATTATTAATTGAATTTATGACATTAATTATTTAAAAAAACTACTATTAAAAACTTTTTTTTGGATTTTCAATTTTTTTTTTAATTTTCTTATTGTATATTCTAGAAATTAGCACAGAAAAATTCCAAATAGGTCTTAATTTTTAATTAATTAAAATTTTGGAAATTTCTGTCTGAGATGTTTATTCTCAAAAATATATTTCTAATGAATTTAGTAGTTCCAATCGAATGATCTGATCAAAGACACAGATAAATGAAAAAGCGTGCATACGTTTTCTTCTTTATTATTAGTAGAGGAAGTTAAAATTTGGTCTGTTCTTTAATCATTTTTGCCGCTTTACTTTGTCAAAATAATATTCTAATTGCAATATTCTGATATGCGGAAGGAAAACTATATTAAAAAATATTTAATTAAAAGTATTAAATCATATTTTCAAATAGTTCTAATACAAAAATCTACAAGAAAAGGAATTACTTTCTCATAATATAATATTTTGAAAATGAAGAAATTGTCTTTAGATTAACATTTCTAAGTTCCTAAATTTAAAATAAATTAGGTAATAAATAAACATAAGTACATTAAACAATATTTATAACTTAGCATTTCATTCATTTATCCTCAAAATGAGTTAACATGAATTAAAAGAAAATGTTTTGTTAGAAATCGCTGGATAATGCGTCAACTTAAATATAAAATATGTTAAAATCATTATATAAAAACTGTGTAATTATGTCTATGGAATTTTAAACTTTAAGCAGCCAACTAGAATATATGATTAAAAATATAGGTACAATCATCACTTTTAGCGATATTTAACTTTATGTTTATGTTGTAAAAGAAAAAGCGGCATTTGTTTTACGCTATGATGTCAAAAAAAACCTTTTCCATACATTAAGCTGTCAATTAACGATAGCCTCAAGGTACTACCTCTTTATTTTTTCGTAATTTTTATGAACTCCTGTCTTAAACTTCCATAAATGTCGAAAAAAGGCATACTGATGAAGTATTTAGATTAATCTCTAATCTTATAACGTTTTTTCATATATTTTAGAAGTTCAGCATATGATTAATTAACACTGTTATATAATATATATATATATATCCTTAAAATTACCCCATTTTTTTTATTTAACTGTTCATGCAGTCTGCGCTAAAATGTCTAAAACTTTTTCTTTCGATTTTGCTGCTAACGAATTTCAGTATTAAAATGTATTTTATATTTCGTTGATTTGAAAGAACAAATGATTGTATGGCGAGTTTTCGGATTGTATTCATATTATCAAAATGTATTTTATATTTAGCTGATTTGAAAGTACAAATTATTGTAAAAAATAACAAAAACCGGACCATGGTGCTTGACGATGCTGTGTAATTCGAATGACTGTTAATACGGTAACAATGAAGGTTCTATTTCATCCACATTAGAAGGCTGAAAATGCATAGAATCCTATCTTCCTACCTTGTATGTTAGGTAATTGGAAACGTTAACCAAACAAGACAGCTTTGTTGCAACCCATTGAATCATCAATTCCATTGTAACATAAGAGAGAATTGGCTTCCGAAGTAAAATTGGTCTTATCTTAATGTAGTTAAATTAGTCCTCTTTAATGTTAATGTAGTTCTCTCTTGACTTTTGTTATAAGCTTAGTCTCTTTATTTCATAACAATTGATGCGAACTCAGTTTGAGAATAATGATATTCGAAAATGAGTAAGAGCATTTCAATCAAAAATTTCTTTTCTTCATGATGAGATGAATTAATATTATGTTGTTATTTAGCGAATACAATCTTTTGAGAATATTCCAGAAAATTTGAAACTATTAAATCGGTGAATAAAAATTATTAAATTGCTTAATGAAATATTCTTGCATTTTCAAATTATTGTAAATTTGATTAAAACAGTCCGTATCAATAGATGTTTAATGCTTGTACAATGGTAGCTCTTTTTCTTTCACGATTTTAAATACTATTAACCATTTATTTAAATATAATAGCATTAATTATGTTTCTATGAACTGTCAATGTTGAAACTGATAGTGTAATATTTCATAAAAAAAAATTATTCACTCTTCCATGTGCTAAAATCCATTTGAAGCGCATTGCTTTATCTGATATGAATGTCGACGGTAAAACTGTAATGATGTTTATTTTCCAATAGGTTTTTTTTGAAATATTAGTACGCCCTTTGAAATAATGGTGATAGTTATGAACATAATATTATTTTTTTAAATAAATTAAATGTGTAACTTTCATTATTGATAAATGTGTTCGATGCGTCATCTAAAACATATTTATAAACTCATACATTTCTTATTTTTATGAGCATGCCTGACCTGGACGCAGGTGATAGATGTAGACAATGACTTGATGGAGGATCTTAATCCATTCATGTCTAGTGTTCGATTGTTATAACAACAGTGACGTGGGAGTTATTTTTACCGTACACCTGAAGGTTATAGATGTGCTTTGATGTGTATTGTTCATTTATTTCAAATGTGCTTAAAGGGAACAATCGCTACAAAATATGTAGCAAATTATGTATAAGAATTAGAGTGGAATTTACAATTACCTCAAGAAGATTGTCTAAATTATATTAGTGGGAAAAAAAGCGAAACAAATGCCACACAATTATTAAAAAGAATAGTTTCTCTAAACGCAAATGAACAACGCCTTCATAAAGAGATAGTAAAATCCTCTCAGTTCTCTGTTTCCAGAAGAAAACGTTTAACAGGTGTTCTTAATATTTTATATGCCATAAACATTTATCACTACTCCTCAGTATCTTTTTTTCGAGATAAAAAGAAAGAAACGCTATAAAAATTCTTTCCTTTTTATGGTTTTCATTTTTACTTCTAAGTATTAATTATTTATATGAGGCAAAAATCTTCAATTAAAAGCCTGAGAGTAGTAGCTACGTGCAAGGTAAATAAAAAATATCAGAAGCATATTTAAATCTTAGTATTTATTTCTGCTTGTACAATGTTAAAAGATGCGTATAAATTTAAAAAGAAAACCAAAAAAAAAGAGCTATGATACACTGTGAATATTTCAAATGTTTGATGAAATAATATTTTTGTTGCCCATTGTTTCAAAAGTTTTATACTATTTTTTTAAGTTATCAAAAGTTCTATTTTTATTTTACTCAAAAGTCATCAATATATCAAGTTAATTTACTGTGAAACATAGTATAGAGATATGATAGTGTGGAAAACGTGGACAAAAACAGAATTCTGCTGAAAACAAATCATCCATTCATGTTATTTCATAGAATAGCATGTACCAAAAATAAACTTTCCAAACCAAAATTTTCCACATATTCTCCACTGACATTTCTTGCATCGTGATATAAATTTGAAAACTGTCTTTTGATAAAAATTGTCATCCTAGAATTTCAGATAACTCTTCTCAATTTGCATCATTTCATTACTTCCAAAATGATTGCTTGATAGGGATAATTTCAGAAACTGATCAATTGGAAATCTTGTAGTACAAGATCGGGGCTCAAGGCCAATTGATTCTAACTCTATTCTCTCAGACAGTGGATATTCTCTGTTGTATCGTTTTTTATAGTTTCTTGAAGTAAAAAGTATTACCCTTCAATTTAAGAATTTAAGTCTCTTGCTGCCATGGGCAGATTTCTCTCTGCTTAGTGCCTACTATTATCGACCTGCGTTGATGGTCTTTGCAGATAGAAAAATGGCAAAAAAAAAAATGAAATCCTTTTGTCAACACAACAGTTCCAGAATAATCTCTCTAATATAGTTAAAAAGGTTATGATAATTGCAAAATGTAGATGAAAAAAAGTATCTATGGACAATTCTTTGAATATTTTTCGAATTTTTCAAAACGGCGAAGCTCAGAGGTTTCCATATTGTTATGTATGACTTGATATCAAGCCAAAAATATGAAGGACATAACTCATTGCTTGGAATGAACTTGGAAAGAAAGTCCTTACCTCCATGCTCTTAAAGTTACAAGTGTCTGAATCTTATTACTATTGTTGAGATTTTGCGATGAGGGATGAATTGTCTCGACACACATTGTTCTGGTTTTCCAATTAGTCATATAACATGAGAGGAGATCTAGTACATTCATAGGACACTCTGGATGCGACGTTAGCACGGTTATGTACTTGCCGGCAAACACCATTTCCTGCATTTTGCCAATGCTTAATAGAGCCGTGAATAGGGAAGACCGAACATAATGGTTTTCATCTTCATTTAATATTGTTTCACTGAAAATTAAGCACCAGTATTTAATTTCGGTGTCTCGATATATGCTCTGAATAACTGATGAATATTAAATATTTAATGATGACTGGAAAAATAAAGAAAATAACTTTTTTTATTACATTTTTCAATTTGCATCTGAAAAACAATTAAATGAGAGATAAATTTTATAGCAAATAAAAATATTAATCGTCGCTTTTACTCTGTAAGTAACAAATTGAAACATAAAGCCAAATGGATAAATACAGATCTTATCTCAATTTAAACAAAATTCCAACAAACAAAATTAAACAAACAAAAACAATGTCTGCCCATCTGAAAGTTGATAGTCTGAGCTCTTTGTTAATGGATAATGCAAAATCCAACTCATTAAAATATCTTCATTTTATATATTTCATTCTTTTTTTTATTAAATTTTGCATTTGATATTAAAATCGATCAGCAATATGAATCAATTTTCTTTTAAACTCTATTCTCTTTTATTCAAGTAAAACAATCCAAGTAAGAATGCCAAGTAAACCAATTCTAAACACTATCTAAAGACAATGTCTGTTTACATAAGTGAAAATTAAACCTTCCTGAAACACTGCATTTCCAATTTCTTCTTCTTACATATTCTCAATAGCAAAATGAAACAATTTTCTAGAATGTTTTTCAAGGAATTAGAATAGAAGACAAAGAAAATAGTAGCAGCTGCTTCGAACGCCATGTTTAATAATTGACAGAAATCTTTTACTGCACCCAAATTTGAAATTAAATAAAAAAAAGTAATAATTTATGATGAACAAAGCATTACTTAAAAAAATATTTCTGATAAAATTGAAAGAAATTGCTGTGAAAAGATTAATGGTCATCGTTTTATTCCAGGCGATCCTGTTTTGCATCGTGAATTAGTGTTGGGAAAACCTATATTTGGAAAAAAAAACTAGGTTAATTTCTAAAAATTAAATATATTGTGTAATACAATTACTTATGTTTTGTATGAAACAGAATAAATAAATGATTTAGTTTCATTTTCAGCAATTTCGGTTAATGATAACACCATGCTTTTTGATTAAAAATTATTATTTATTTTCGGAAATTTAATATTAGAACCTGGATAAGTATTAAAACCAACTTTATTTTGTAATTAAAAAAAATATTTCTCAACAACTATACAAGAAAACGAGGTTAAATGTTTTGCTTAAATGGTGTCCTGGGAATAGCGTGCTATGAAAGGAAGGACATTTTAAAATAATTTAAAATAAAACACAATTTTTCTGTCTGATAAATATATTAAATGACACCAATGCAAAACGATCACGCAAATAAGGAAAAGTAATGTGCAAATTCCAGTTTTAGGGGCTACTATAAGTTTGTTGAAAATAAATTGTTTGAATGCAAAAACATTTTTAATGATGAATCGCCTATTGAAATATTTGAATGTTGCCATAACAATTGCATGTCATCATAGTTTTGCAAAATATCATGCATTTTTCTGAAATATACAATAACAATGATGATTCATCATATTCAAGGCGTTTATTCATCACGAAGTGCATCTATCATAACGTGATATGAAAAAAACAAGTATAATACTTTTATGGCAGTAAGATGATAATAACAATTATATAGAGACTATATTTTTCCATATTTTCAATACAAAAGGTTATAATTATATTTTTAAACTTTATGAAGCTGAATAATAACATGAGTAGTTCTTGCCTTTAAATTAATATGTGACATGCAAATAATTTTTTCTGGTTACCTTTAGATATTTTACAGTACGTGGAGTCAGTTTTCTGCAAGAAATGTTCAATTTTAAAAAAGTGTGAAATGAGCTATACCATGAAAACGAAATTTTGAAACATTTCTCTTTTGATTAGTGATTCATCCACCGGAAATAGGAAAAAAAATATTAAGAAAATGGTATAAAATTTAAAAAAAGTGACAGTTTTTATCAAATATTTTGGCAAATTATCATTTTTTAGTTGGGTTGTTATAATTAAAGCATGCTAAGTTTTTAAAATTTTATTTGATCTGAATAACGTTAGAGGCTTTGAAGAAGAATTTAACATCGCTTGCGGGCCACGTAGCCGGGTGGTAAGGGTGCGTCTTCGGAACCGGAGAGTTTCAAGTTCGAGACCCACTCCCACTGAAGAACCGTCGTGTAAGCGGATCTGTGCAAGTTAAATCAGTGAAGGCTAAACATCCTCCTGATGGCATGGTGTAGAAGTTAAGAGAGGGGTTTCCCAGCTCTGATGCCGTTTTCGCCATCTGGCAGCAATTAAAAATTGTAAGGTCCGTCCCAAAATAGACCCAGTGTTGCTTAAAAACAGGACGTTAATATAACTAAACTAATCTTAACTCCCCTTTGCATGAAGAAAAGGATAAGAATTTCTGACAGTACACTTGTTCTGTACTTTTTACTATTTTCAGAATATCGATTGAATGACAGGACATTTGAAGAAAGTTGTTGAAATAAGAAAACTGGGAACAAATAGAAAATGCGATAATCAGAATTTAAATTATTAGCGGCTATATTTTGCCATTTTAAAAATATTTTTGATAATCGTCAAGGAAACTTAAAAGTATTTTAATATAAATCTTATAACTTAAAAAATAATCCTATCTTATCAATTAAAAAAAAAAAAAGATTTTACACAAAAACCATTTTTTAATAGTTAACTGTTCGAGGCTTTTTCTGCCTGCTCTCTTACTGACAATGTCATATAATGTCAATGTCAATACTGTCAATGTCATATGCCATTTCGTTAATTTTTGTGGTACTTGCATTGTTGCCATAGGATGATAGCGGCTCAAAATTTTGTGAGATGTCGCTGATGGATGTGAGATGAGGTAAGAATTAAAAATATTTTAATCAGTTTGAGATTCGTATCTAAATATTTTCTCCGAAAAAAACCTGATTTTAACAACAAAAACAGAAACCGCCGAGTGAAGCTTAGTCTCCCAGATAGTTAACATTATATATCGTTGAAAATAGCAAGAAAATTTAATGAACGTTTATTTTTTTCTGGGATTTTTTTTATTTATTTATTTTAGATTCCTTAATTATTATGGTTACGATATACTTTTAAAAATTGCTGCTATTACAAGTTAGTTCTTACGAAATTCGAAAAGAGATCATGAAAATAGAGTAAGCAGATGTATTCTTAGTATGAACATACAGCTCGATTCTATTGAAGTCATAACTAAGGATTTAGTTGTGTTTAACGATGCAAATCCATCTGCCTTAATGCTTCTGCCATAAATGTGCTTAGATATCATCTTTGAAATATTTTTCGTTAGGTATAAGCTAGGGATAACTCACACATCATAACAAATATTCTTTTATAACCACCTCCATCTCATGGTCGATCGGCCATTAATTGTTATCACATTTAGTCCCTAGAATTGAGCACATTGTTATAATTAGATTTTATTTATGTCAGGGAATTAAGTATTATCTTGGAATCATCCAAAAATGATTACACGTTATGCTAATGTATCTAATAGTGAACAACTTTCATAACATAATTCAAGATTGCGTTAAGAAGACAGCGAATATGAAAGATATCTTCTTCAAAATGCTACTTCCATGCAACACTTGTTAAACGAAACAACTGTTCTCTAATTTAAATAAAGTAGCATTTCATAAATTGATGAAAAATTATGACAGGTGATTTGTCGTAATTTTTCAACAACTGTCCACCTAGATTTCATATTATTACCCAATATAAGTTCTAATTATTATATTTCCGAAGGAAATGTCCATAATAACAGATTTGAATGGTAACATTTGTAATCATTTTCGATATGCGATAGCAGATACATGGAAGAAAATAAGGCTTTCCAACTGTATCACAATGTCCAATATGAAAAAGTTGATTTACATTTATTTTAACATTTTAACTGAAACATTTATTGTCTTTTACAGCAGCATACATAGATAGATATTCTGTATTCTTTTTTATTAAAAAAATCACAATTCCATAATCAATAGTACGAATTTCCCTATATTTGAAGCAGAAAAATAAATCCATAGTTCACTAGAGTAGACAATTTATTTTTTGCTAAATCTGCATTTAGTAGCAAATTTATAAAACTATAGTTGCTCCATGGTGAAAGTTTTACATGATTATATGCAAAAATACTCGCCATTCTTTATGAAAACATGAAATTTAATATCGAGATCATTAGATTAATTTTTTATAAAGAAGGCGTCGGTAACTTACCCATAAATTTTGAAACTTCAGCAAATTTTGCCTTTCAACACTTCACAAGATAAAAACTTCCACAGATGAAAATTTTCCTCACAAAGATTTCACATATGTACTTCCTATTTATGGCTGTAAATTTTATGCTGATAGATAGAAGATAATGAACAGCATATCTTGAGCCATGATTCAATTAACCGATAAATAGCATTTTGTTTTCAAGCTTCATTTAGTTTTGGATGCACCAAGAAACTTGATAAAACTTCTTTTGCTATACTTTGTATATTTAAGGAAATCCTTTTATATCAAGTGCTTCTAAATCCTTATTACCAGACTTATGCACGATTACATTTTTAAATCCGTTGTAAAAGTGATTCTTTCTATGATACTTCTTGTGACTAGTTATTTTTTTTTTACCCCGTAGGAAATGAAGTCTGATCTCCGCGACGTTAAATATTCATTAGGGCCGAAAGGATTGAATTAGCAGTGGTATGTTTTGTAGATTTTTGGTTTTAAATTCCTTATTCCTGTCAATTTAAAAATTTTATAAAAAATAACTTCCATGGAAAATATTCTACATACTTTACTTTTTCGTATACAAAGTACAGAGAAAATATTATAAACAATAAAAAATTCGAACTCGGGATGTTGACGTATCATTGCATTTCAGATCTCCCTGAATTAGAAACACACATTTTTGAAATCATATCTAGTTATATGACAGTCAGTCTGTCTGTCTAGGAACGCGATAATTAAAACACATATTTGGCTACACAGATAAAATTTGATATAAGCGTACGTCCAAATTATAAATATTCGAATGAAATCTATTCATATGAAATCTGTCTATTTGGTACTTCGACTACAAGTGAATTCGATAACGCCAAATCACACGAGTTAGGTTCTATAAAATTTAACACACAGGTTTAGTATCCGAACTATAGATTCTTTAAAATTGTGAACCGTTATTTATTTATTTATTTTTTTTTTGATCAGCCAAAGGGTTGACCGTCTGTCGGTGAAAATTTTATGTACATGTAAATATAAAAATTCATGAACGGATAACTTAAATCAACGAAATTTTATATCACCTTGTTAATAAAGATCTAATTGTAATTTCTGCCAAGGAAACACACGCAAAGGAACCAAAACGAAGCATGTAAAAAGAGAGTGAATAAGGGACATTACTAAATATTATTTTCTTTATAACATAAATTTAAAAGTATAAAAAAAATAAATACCGTCGGGGAATAAATCATTTCCTGGTTAAATGGTAAATTCTAAAAAGGTTTGCACAGAGAAATTCCCGAAAAATCAAATATAAAATGTAAAAATAAAGAATAATGCAAAGCAGCAACAACATTTAGTTATAATATTACATCTAAAAAATGAAATAATTTTCGTTTGAATAATTTTTATATTTCAAGTATTGATAAAAGTTACAGATAATAAAAAATAAATTATTGCATTGTGTGATCTGATTCTATTTCAAATTTATTTAGAAAACTAAGTGAAAACCATTAGGAGTGGTTTTACCTTACCCCCACAAAAGTTTCTAGTATGCTATCTAATAAATTTGTCATACCAGAGAACGCCCTACATGGCATTGGCGTGCAATTGTTACGAAATATTAACTTTTGGGGGTGAATTTATAATTTTTATTGAATTCATCACATCCCCCTTAGCAAGTGTTTTGGTGATTAATTACTGGCATGCAGTTTATAGTATCCGAAAAAAGAATTTGTGTTCTTGACGCATTTTTTCCAATCAATTGAAACAAAAAATTGACACAAAACTACAAATGAAGTCATAAAATCCATACCAAATATGATATATTTAAATCATTGTGTTCTTCAGTTATCACGTTTCTAAAAGTATAGACGGTGAACCCCTTGTCAGATTTGGCTCAATTTTATTAGGTGTCTACACAATTAGATGTCAAATCTGTATGCCAATTTTTTTTCTCTCCACCTCTCTTCATTTTGTAATTATCGTATATTAATCATAGAATAGATGGACAGACTTTCTCGGAACGGAATTTCCTCAATATTTGATACAAATCTACATATTTGTTATGGATACTGTGTACTAAATTTCAGTCGTTTAGTTCAAAGCGTTTTTATCTTTTTCACAGACATACATTGTCCAAAAATATGTTTTTCTATCCCAAGCAATTGTCTAATATGTGGATATTCGTCAGAAACCCCGATTTCAAATTTTTTGACGATTACAATGTTTTCTCTATATTATGTATACGAGAAAGAAAAAAAAAAGAAGTAAGAATATTTAATATGCTTTTAGCTAAGTAAATACTCAGGAGAGCGTGTTGTTGACTTTGAAACAAAATTAATGGCTCAATTATGCCGATGAACCTATAATTATGTGGACGATGCGCGACTAGCACGAGAATGTGGAACACATTTGTTTCCTTTAATCACTGTTTTTAATTACAACCCATCTGAAGGCCACGCAGCTAAATATTTTTCGTAATTAAAAGCAATTTCTCAATCTATGAATACCAGTATAACATTTTTTTTAAAAGAAAAGGATTGCTATGATGCAAAGTAATTTACATACCTTAGTATCAGAATGACATTTTAATAGGGATATAAAATTATTCATAACTGGAATGCGTTTAGTGAAAAGGCTTTACGTTTAAAGATTATTTTTTTATATTTCAAAGGATAGCACAGAGTTTATCTCCATACATATAAACTTTCTTCGATATACATTATTCGGAATGCTCACAATAATTATTGGTTTTCCTTAAAGAAATATCCACATTTGTTGAGTTTCAATTCATTGTCGTAATCTAATATTTTTTTTCTCAGAAGTACATTTATTTAATTTTCTGATTTATAAAATTGTATAGAAATAAATATTGGTGTGTGTTTTTATATTGTTAAATGAAAAATAAAATTAAACGAGTAAAATGTATTATGTAGATAAAGTATAAAGAAGGGGATGATTTTATTAGCAAGTATTTGGACGAGAGATAGGCTACTTAGATACGGAAGTATTATTTGTTCTGCTAGAAATGTTGTTGATAAAGTGAACGTGAATATACTCGCAAAATAAATATAAAGTCATTAAATCCCCATTTTATTTGAAGAAAATAATAGGAATGTGGATTCTTTTCAAGAATAATATTTACTTTACTCGATCGCCTTTTTTATAATAATAAATATTTCTTGCAGAAGTAATTACAATTACACATCGATAAATCATTAATTTATTTGCAATTTATCAATCATATTAGAATAAAAGGCATAGTTAGTCGGACAATAATCTTATTTTTCAAGAAGCTTTATGTCTGATTATTCAACAACAGATTAATTTCTACATATGAAGTTAATAGGGCTGTGCCAATTTTCGATTTATCGAAAAAAATTGATTTTTCGATGTCAGTTTTCAAATAATATCGATTCATCGAAATCTTGATCATGAATAATGGTTCAAGATGAATATCGATACAATAAATCGATATTCCCAATTAATTTGCGTTTTCGAGTTCATTTGGTAATCTATTAGAGTTTATTTTTGTTACTCTTAATCCCTTTTTACTTTCATATATAATTTTTGTTAATATTCTATGTATAATAATTCTCATATTCTAATATATAAAAATATTTGTTTTAAGCATGCTATTTTGGAATAAACTGCTTTCTGCTCCCTAATTGAATGAACCATTATGGAAAAATAATTGCGATCATGAGAAGGTTGTTGACTGTCCTTCGTTTAATCGCAAAATCTTCAGAAATAAAAGCAAAAAGGATGAATTCAGATTAGATCTACAATTTTATTCTCAGTTCGATTTTCACACTCAAGCGTACACGCATAAAAAAAAATCCATTATCATTCCACTTTCGCCCAGCACCCACGATAAATCGTGGTACAATAAATCGATATTCACATTTAGTTTATGCTTTCGATTTCATTTTGGTTACCGCTTAATGTTTATATTTGTTGCTCTTCATTCTTATTGACCTTCATACAGAATTTTTGTTAATGTTTCTGTAAATACTGTCACATTCTAATATATAAAAATACTTATTTTAAGCATGTCATTTTGGAATTGTTAAGTCGTTTTCCTATTTTTGAATGGAGAAGAAATTGATTTTTTTGTTCTAATTCAGCAGTAAAATGTATAAATTAAGAATTATTATATTGAAAAAAAAAAAACTTTTGCATTTATAACTGTTGTAAGTTATTGCTTTCCCAATGTTATAAATTGCAACAGTTTTATTCAAAAGAAAACAATTTTTTAATATAAATTGAAATATAATATTTTAATATAATTTTTTAAATATAAATTGAAACTTCCTTTTATTTGGAGTTTTTCTGGTCGGCCAATACGTTAAAAGATATTATTTATAACTTATAATAGCAATAAAAATAATGGTATCACGATATATCGAAAAAATGTAGATATGTGTTGGACGATATATCGCGATGCTGAAATATCGGTTATCGCCCAGTCCTAGTAGTCAATTCATTTTTATATGCTTATTTCAAAGTTAAACTTTTTCTCTCTTCTACAAACTTTCGACACATTTTTTAATAAGAAATTTCTAATCAGTTAAGTTCCATATTAAATGTATGATTATTTAAGTTATAAAAACACGACGGAAGTTCCAGAGTCCATAGATAATTTTCTTCAAGCAAGCATTTGTATTAAATAAGTTAAGATTAAACTTTTAACAATTCAATTTTGTAACCAAAGATAATGAAACCATTTTTTTTTTAAAAAAAGGGGGCTTTTCTCGTTTAACAAACTACCTAATTAAAAACTAATTTTTATCATTAATATAGACTACTGGTCAAAATTATAAAATTACAAGTCGCATTTGACCACCAGTTGGTTTTCTAAGAATATTTCTTATATTTAATTTTATTTAAGTCGTTTATTTGAGTCTTATAGATATAACTTATGAGTCTATAAATTTATCAGATATTAAAGCCATCTTATTTTAATTGTTTTATATACGTTTTGTTTATTGTGTATATGAACGTTTTCAGTGGAGGTCATTCCTATGATATCATAACAATATGAAAATTGTAAATGTTCAATTCATCTACCTATTAAATTTCTCGGTATTGTATTTCCACTTTTTTAACCTTCTCTAGACAAATATTAACAGTTCTTTTTTAGCTTTTAATTATGGAAGAAAATCATGCAGTCAGACAGTTGATGAAACAATGGCAGCAGTTTGAACTTCAGGGCTGCAATATAATCTATTGTTAGAAATTAGACATCAAAATTTATAAAAAAATGATAACATAAATTTATAATTGAATTATTTATAAAATGTTATAAAAACCGATGTGCATTTATTAAATTGGTATAATTTAAATGACGTTTTTTTTAAAGATGTAAAATGTTATTTTTTCTGTGACATTATTTTCCACAGTTATTGCGAACAAATTCCAGAACTCAGCTTAATTTTTAATTAATAAAAATAAAAATTTCAAAAATATAGCTCCACACTGTTCATTTCATTCATTTAAGGTATCAGAGTTGGTAGCTATAGGTCAAACGGTCTGGACTGAGCAGAGACAACACACACATACACACATCCATCTTTATTATTAGTTTAAGCTCTTTCTTAATACAATTTATTTATTTTTGAATTTTTCATATAATATCCTTAAATTTGAGGTTAACTTCCTCAAAATGCGGTTTTAAATGTTCTAGACTGTCATATTATTTAGCACTTCATATTTTTTAAAAAAATAATTTGAATTTCCTAAGCACTAAAATACTGAAAGCATTTTCTTTAATATTTTCTAATTTTAATCTTCATAATTTTAGTTCTTTCTTAATTCTTTTCATAATTTTAGTTAAATCATTTCTCATTATTTCTTTTTTTTTTTCAAATTAAATGCGAGATGAATATAAAATTACTTTATAGTCATCATTATTTACTTTAATTATTAAAATTAATTATAAGTACATTATATATTTCAAGAAACTGTACAATTATGTTTAAAATTTGTTTACAATTTTATTCTAATAATAAAAATTAAACTAATTTTAGTGGATCTCCCAATACGTTTTCTACCTAAGCATATATTTATTTCTCACTCAATTTCTTTAATACAAAATGAAAAAAGTCTCAAACTAAAAATAATAATTGAAATATCAAATAAAATATTTTATGCATTCAAGGATCTAGTCTGAAGCTCATCCTGTGTCACGAAAATCCTACATGAAACGGCGTTCCCTCAGGAAATTCCCATCCTTCCATTTCAGATTTTTTGGGAGCAAACAAACGGTGAGTAAGGTTTGGTAACTTGATGTGACTGGCAAACATTAAGTAAAAAAAAAGAGTCTCTTATACATTGATCCTGAGTTGGAGAAACGTGCGTATAAATAATTTTGTAGGTTCTCTTCTTCAGAAACTATTGATGGTAGTTAAGTGAAAAGCCTCGAATCAATATGTATACATTTGACTTATAAAAATATTATTTTGGTAACATAGAAGAAACGATTTCTTAGGTTTATTGAAAATATTTATATTCACATGCATATTTATTTATAGTGAGGGATTGTTTGTGAATTTTATGCAGTAACGTTCGTATAAAATGGCTATTGGTTTCTTTAAGACTGTGATGTGTTGTAAATATATTGTAGAAAAGGAAATTAATTTCCAATATTATGAAAAAAATTCAGTAAATTTTATCAATGAAGAAAAAATATCTCGTTTAAAATATATTTTGTGATATCTTTTTTAGATAATAGATGCTAAGATTAGCATTTAATTAGTAGATGTTTTATTTATCATCATCATTCAGTACAATCAAATGCTAAAATTTTCTTTTCACAACTGATTTTTATCTGTTCACCTGCAGATGTTGATTAATTTGTTTAATGAATTTTCTGCCTGTTTGTTTTAGAATATATCATTGCAATGACGAATTTGGTCTTTAAGATTTTTTTTAAAGCTGCATAATATTCGGAAATTTTTCCTGGCACTTTGGAACTCAATACAGTTAATGTGTCCTCCAAGTTTTCCTGCTTTTAACAATAAAAAAAATGCTTTATTAAAAGTTAAACATGCAATAATATTCAGAGTTACCAAAATGAATTTCTTCGCCAGATGAAATATCTATTCCTGGATAAATCATATGTGACAGAAAACACACAAAAAAGATAATTTAATTAAGAATAAGGCAAATTCGGTTTTGAAAAATTCTCATTTTAAATAGTTTTTGAAATATTAAAAAAATATGTATATAGATATTTATTAAATAAGTATTCATCTTAACAGTCATAAAAATTAGTTGTATGCTTGCTGTTAAATTTATAACAATTTGATAAAAAGTAATTTATTTGTGAATATTATCATATCCGAGATGAATAGGAAGTGAATGAATTTAAATTCATGATCGTATTGTTAAAAACACTACGTAGCTGATAATTATATGCTATTTGAATTTCAAAAGTCTACGCTAATGAAATAAATATATCAAATGCCATTTATATTGTCATTTATTTTATCTTTTATATCTATTTCATGCCATTTGATATCTTTTTATAAATATTTAGATGTACAGAATTATTATAAAACAAATATCCCGACATATGAGATTGTAACTATCATACCATTCACAGTAACGGAATAAAATTTTTGCTCAAGGTATTTTGAGGTACGCGCTTAAAAATCGTAGGAGAAATGACAATTAAAATTTAACAGTTACAGTTACAGTGAAAAAAACTTTCAAAATTTTCAAATTACAACACCAACTTGTTTTATTAGAATGTATTATCCATAGTAAAAAACAATAAATAGCCTTGGAATGGTATTTGTAGCATGGGAATTACCAGATCTATACAGACTAAGAAAGAAAGAGAAAATAAATATTTAGTTCCTAACAGTGACGTGAAGTTCAACAGATTTTTTTCGATATGGATCGTGCTTTGGTTCTAGGTACCATCTGCCGTAGCAAATCATTAAAGTGGTAGAAACATGTCAAGCAGAAATAAAATGTTGTTTTTTTCTGTTCTTTCTCTGCTGTTATTGGTTATTTTCTCTTTTATTTCTTAGTCTATCTAGCGATTGGTGAATTTCGTGCTGCAAGTACAGTTCCACATTTTTTGCTATGGAGAATGCATTGCAATAAAAAAAAGTTGTTGTCGTCATTTGAAAGTTTTGAAATGTTGTCACTGTAACCGTAGCTGTCAAAACTTATATGTTGTTTCTCACATGATTATTGAACTCATACCTCAAAATACCTTGAACCAAAATTTATTCCATCCCTGTAAACGGTATGACTGTTACAGTCTTCTATATCGGGATAGTTTTTCTAAATTTAATTTATTGAATTAGTTCTTTTATAAAATGAAAAAAAAAATACCCGTTTGCTAAATAATATCTTGTCTATCATGGTGTTTGTAAAAATATCTTACACCTAAACTCAATTATAAAATGATATATTCATCATCAAAAATGAAATTTTATGCAAAAGCACTTTTTTACAATAGTCAAATGAATAAAAAAGTTTAAATTGTCTTAATCATTTTAAAAACCTTCACTTTGAATTGATTGTAAATGGTTCCTCGAAACATGTTTTAATACAACGTATAGGAGCGTTCTCCTATCTACATTATAGTTTTACACAACATTGACGCTTTATGTGAATAGAAAAAACCTTGAATTCTTTTCGAACGTTTTCTCGCTATTCAATTAACTGAAGCTTCAAAAGTGATTTGCAGTTTTGCTCTTTAAAATCGTTTTTAAATATCATACAACAAATCATTTTAACATTAAAGTTGAGGTTTTTGCATGCACAGAAGTTGGCATTACGATAGACAGTAGCATGATTGTATTTTCAGTTAAAAAATTAATACGTATTTACAATTCTAGTGATAAAATTGTAAGATAAATTTAATCCATCTACTTATTGAATTTCATACTTGACATATTAATGGGTGAGTATACCGATAATACTGTCTTGGAAATACTTTTCAAAATGTGATAAAAATGTATAGTTTTTTTTTTTAAACTCTGAACTCTTTGCGCACTTAGATTATCATGTTCATATGGACACAGACTGCATGACAAGCAATCATAATTAGAAATAAGGATTTTTTCGCTTTTGTGGAAGTCAAAAAGATAAAAAATGTATAAAAATAACATAAAATCGAATTTTTCTAGATCAAAACATTTATTTTCTAGACATAATTTAATATATAAACAATTTCTGAAAACATTCTTTGATACTTTTTCACTCCATAGGCTTGGCATATCTCGTAAATACTGCATACCGAAAAGAAATCTCATAGCAACAATATTTTTTTATCTGAATATTTGCAGAATATTTCTATTTGTTAAAAGTATAATTGTTTCTTTTATATTTGAATGATATTATATTGTTTTGATTTGATATTTGACAAATAATTACTGAAATCAGATATTAATTTTCTTCTGAAATAATCTATTTTCACAGAAATTTTTAATTGCTAAAAATATTCGGCTAAACGTAGCTAAATTTTTGACTAGCATCTTAAAAAATTCATTCTGCCAACCAACAGCAATTTAAATCTTTATACAATGTTTGAAATAACTAAAAATATCAGAAAAGTTTAAAAGTCCGCATTGCTTTTCTGTACTAATATGTCGCGTGATTCGAAGGACGAGCCCTAGAGTATTTCCAATCACGTACAACTTCCTAAATCTATTGGTAACTCAACTGTAATTAATTTCAAAGTGTTACGCTCAGATTTAGGAACTTGACATTTTCGTAATGAAATCTCGCAGCTGTAAGATAAGATATTTGATTTTAAGAAGCGACAATTTTCGGATTAAGTGAATGAACTTTCACAGGTGAGAATTGATGTTATATAGGTCTTTTATATTAAATTATTAATTGATATGTTGGCTACAAAATTTATATATTAATTTATATATTATATATATAAATATTTTGGAGTACATACTTTACAACTTTAAACGATCAATTGTTGTATATATGTATATAAATTTATTTATTTAATTTATCTCGGAAACGATTTGGATCAAATTTTATATTTAGAAAATGTTTTTTTTAAGCTTATCTATCTAGATGTTTTTCCTGAAAAAGCATGATTTTATACACACACACACAAATTTTTTGATAACTATTAGAATGAGTATATTGAACTTCCCCTTCGAATTGTGGGCAGTGCAGAATAGTGGTCTAAACAACATGAATAACCCGCTATAGCGGGTCTTCGGTTCGAGTCGCGCTTTTCGCTATATTTCTTTACTTATGTCTTTATATTTAATATTTTTGCTTTGAAAGTTTTATCTATATATGTGTCTTTCCTGGAAAAACACGTATTTATTAAAAAATACACAAATTTTTTTTAATTATCTATTAGAGCCTTTTTTCTATCTGATCTCAAGCTGACAGTGCCATACAGAGTCCTCTCGGACCCGATTTCACCATGGTAAAACTGAGTGTAAGTTCAAAAAGTATTGATGTTAAGTATTGATAGTTAAGCTCATAGTTTCGAATAAAATTAATACTGCAATACAGCTGATAGTTTCGAATAAAATGAATACTGCAATACAGCTGATAGTTTCGAATAAAATGAATACTGCAATACAGCTGATAGTTTCGAATAAAATGTTAAAGTAAGTGCATTCATGATTTTTTTCTACTTAAATAACCAGTTTATATGTAGGCAAGAATGAAAAAAAACAACAACACATATTTAATCAATATCTTAATCGTATCTAAATATTTTCTTTAAAAATAAAAGATTTTACATAAAAAAACACATTCCGAGAAAAACTCTTGTATTCCAGATATTACTAAATATGTTCGATATATATATATATATATATATATATATATAAGTAACCCATCTAAAGTAAGAAATAGTTTGAAAACGAAACAAAACAGTTTCTAAATCGCAACTAAAAATTATTACATATTCAAACTAAAACCAAAAAAGGAAAAGGAAAGAAACATCATAGTATTTAGAGAGCGCAACTGCAGCTACTTCTAAAACACAGATGAATTGATACAAAAGTATTAAAATCAAGTAAACAGCAAAATCAAAAAAATGAAATAAAAATTGAACAGAAATGAAAATACAAAACAACAAATTAGAAGAATAACCACTACTAAGTAAAAATACAATAATAATTTTATTGTATTTTTACTTAGTAGTGGTTATTTTCTTCTAATTTGTTGTTTTGTATTTTCCTTTCTGTTAAAATGGTATATCTCTTGGGCCTAATTTCAGGGGATTTTCGGGTCACGAGGAATCATTATTAGACTAATGTCTGCATTTCCTTCACAGAAAAAATCCCTTTCTTTGAATCCCTGCCTGAAGGTGGCCCTTGAAAAAGTCTTCAGGCCGGATTCTTTTTTATATATAGATTTTTGGGTTTTTTTTTTATTTTCCTATTAACTTGATTTTAATACTTTTGTATATATATATATATATATATATATATATAAATGTTTTAAAATTATTTAATTAATTATCTTTTATTTTAATGTATTCCTATAAAATTATTTTAATTAATTTATTAATTTTCAAAAATTATTACCCAGGATATGCGTACGAAGGCATGCTTACAGAATTCATGTAAATAATTTGTAGTTGCAGAGCTTCTGTAAGAGCCAATGAAAGCACTTATTGCACTGACAACAATGCCAAATAAAACGTTCAACATTTTTTCTACTAACTTAATCTGAATACTAGTAAGTAAAGAAGTTTAGATGAAGATATGAAATATATAATAAAAATATTAATTTTATATGCTTTTCTTACACATTTTTTTTATTAATTATACCTTTAAATATATCAAAAATGTTTGAAACTGCAAATATATTGAGCAATGCATGAGCAGGTTGAAGTCTTCTATCAAAAATTATGATCATGAAGATATATCATAATTTTCAAGTTACATGCCAGTAAATAAATCAGAACTAACGTTTTCTTATTGTAAGTATTATATTCTTCAATACTGTAAGTGAAAAACAACGATTTGCACTTTGATCAAATATGTGACAGTCTTAATTCCATTTCTACCATTTCCAATTTCTTTTTAAGTAATAATGTTATAGGACAAATAGAAAACAAATTATGCTTTGAAAGTTAAATCATAGCATAGATACGAAAATCCAGCTTAAAAATAGAAACTTTCTGGTTCTGTTTGTAAGAAAGAAATTTAATTTGTCTCAAGAAACTGACTGCAAACTTTAACTAAAATCTCAAACATACAAATTAAATTTTTAAAAAGTATACGTATATTTTGCAAAGAAAGATAAAATATAAGTCTGGATTGCTTTTATTTAGAATAATTGAGAAGTCAGCATATTAAATGCAGCCATACCAAGCTAGAAAGTATTATCTAAAATGTATGGAAAAAATTAAGAAAACAAAACAAAAAAATGAGTTGCGTGAAAGTAAAGACCTTTCCTTGAAAATATTTCTAGAAATGTAAATCAAATATAAATAAAAATAAATGAAATGACTCATACTTATATTCACAACTGCCTCAAACATGTAACAAAAAAATGAAAAAAAAAAAAGAGGAAAAAAAAAAGAAAAAGAAAAAAAAAATTCTGTCAACTAAGTATACTAACTTGTGAAAATACTTGAAGGTATATATTTTTCAAAAGAGTTTTTCTATTTAAAAGAATGGTCGAGCCATTTAATTTGACATTTTCAAAGTGGGTAAACAGCAGAGTGAAGAGTAAAGTGGACAGGAAAGTTGTAGCTCAAAATTTGATGCTGTTTGGGAAGAAAGTTTTAACTCAAAATTTTGTGAGCTTTTCAGAAAAGGGAATATGGGCTTTTAGTTTTGTCTAGATTTTAGAAAAACATTTATTTACATGAATTTTCAAATAAATTACTATTTAAAAAAATAAGCACTGTTTATTTTTTAAGATAATTTGTCACTAAATGTAATGGATTAGAGTGTAGAAAATATTTTGGGATTTTCTTGTTATGCTGACAATGAAAATAAGCAGGAATTAAATTGTAATGAAAATGTACTTTCAACAGTTTTGAAACATTTCATTATTCTAGGATTGCCAGTGAATTCTTATTGATTAAACACCTCAAATTGATTAATATTTTATCTGATATATTTAATTTTTTTTTTTAAATTGGTAATTTTACGAATTTTTTTCTAAATAATTTAAATGTGTTTTGGAAATTAACTAATGTTTTCAGCTTCCAATAACAATATTAGTCTATAACATCTCACCGGAAGTTTTGATTATACTGTAACTGTAAAATTAAATTTCTTGACCTATCATACAAATAATACATATTTGAAGAATAAATAAAACCGAAAGAAAGTTTGAGATATTTTGACTCCTAGCAGTATACATTTTCAATACATCAAATATTTTTGTTTCCAAATTCATATTAACTGAATAACTAATTTATGATTTCTTTCATTTCTGTAGGAAATTCTGAGCTAATTATTTGAAAATCCTCTAAATTTCTTCTTTTTGTTTTGCGGATAAAAATTTGCTTGGTTTTCTTTAACTTTATCAATCTTTCATTTTTTTTTGCCAAAAAGAATTTTATTTTCCAACATAAATATATTCCTGTCTCAAAGTGAGCAGCTAAAGGAATGATTTAATATCCGGCCATGTCAATCCATATGGCAAACGGCAAATCTGAAGATTTTGATATCAGTTTTCTGTCAAAACTTTTCAATTTTTTTCTCTCTCTTCAATGTTTTTTTTTATCTGTGAATAAATATACCTATACATTCGTCAGAATAAGACACCGAAATTCACATATTCCCTAGCCACAATTTATTGCATTCAAAAATACACAGAAGTCTAAATCTTGAAACCGACAGACGGAAAAGCTTTTGTAAAATTGTATGCGTAATGCAAGTATTGAAAAGTTACAGAATAAATATTAAGAATTGAGAAAGCATAGATATTTTGAAAGGAAGTGCTGTTCTGATTAAGAAATGGATATAATAAAAATATTCGTGTTCCACAAAGAAAAGTGCAGCGTATACGCAAAGTAACTTAACCTCGATGCATTAATTCTACTAAAAATATTTTAATAATAATTATTTGAAAATAAAAGAAGAAAATATGAGCATATTAAAATAAGATGTGAACGAGCAATAGAATCAATAATTACGAAAAATCATTTACAAAAAAGAAATTGTAATAAGACAAATTTTTCTTATAAATTTAGAATCTATTTTAAAATTTTAATAAATTATGAAATTTTCGTGTTTTTTTAAAAAAATAAATCATTTTTTTTTCAGCCTACTTTCCAATTTAATTTTTATTTTCGAAATATCAAGTAACTTAATTTCGAAATTATTCAAAATTCGAAAATAAATATTCATGAGGATTTATTATTTGACTTCGCTAATATGTGCAAATTAAACCTTATAGATTAATTAGATGTACACTGACTAAACAATTTTACAAAGGAATATGTGGAGGAAAATTTATGGATGATATCTAGTGGCGTTGTCTGTTAGTAAATTTGTTTTAACTCCATGTAAGAATTTGGATTCCATAATTTTTTTTTAAAAGTTAGAACCTTAACTATATCGGCAAAAAAGGTAATTTTTCGTTTAAATTATATAATAAGTATGAAAAACTAAACATACATCACATTATTATATGCAAATGAGTGGAACTGTTTTTTTTAATACCAGTAAACCCCTTTCGTAAACAGGTTTTGAAATCATCCGTATTTCCTATAAATAGAATTTTGACATATTTTTTTTTTATCAAAATTCGATATTATTTATTTGAAGAACTAAAATGACGATCAATTGGGTGAATAAAATCAACCTAGATTTTATCTTAATGTATAATGAGGTTTAAATGTGAATTAAATGAGTGTGGATTGCATTTTTTAAACCAAATGAATATCTAAAGGATTCAGCAAAACAAAAAATTAAAATGTGGTTGATGACTTCTATTTTACAACTGCCTGCTTTTAGGCACAGAATCGATACACGAATGCACATCAGAAATTCTCATGCATAGACATTGGAAGGTTGCTATCTTGAATAATTAAGGATATAATCGTCACGAATGCACGTTGTATACATATTACCAGAATATGCACCTCTCATAATAGACAATTAAAAAGTGGTCTTCACATATGTATTATAAGTGAATGAAGTTCTCTGATCAGCCGAGAGTTTGGTGCAAAGTAAGCGAAGAAGAGTTTTGTTTGGCGAGAGCCAAGGACTGTCAAATCCCGATCGTACGCAAGGAATCAATAGAATTGATTCATTCAGTATACGTATGAAGACAAATACCTCTTTTGGTGGGCGAAAGTACCTGTATATTGTTATTAGCCATCGACAGTTTTCTATTTTATAGTAAAGACATTCGTGATCCGATTAATTCTTTCTACTACAAGATATAAGATCACATAAAACTCCGAGTGGAGAACATTTATGTTAAGATATTATGTATTTTCATCAGTCATCAACTTGAAAGTCCAAATTGTACTCATCAGTCTCAACTCGATTCAATATGTCTATTTTGGGATATGGAACGCTGCAATTTACCTTCTTGTTGCACGTTTCATGCGTCTTCGAAATGCCTTGATACAGTAACACATTTTGCTGACAGTGTAGGTTTGTTAAACGCTGATTATGCCTCTATATTACTTGTTAGAGGAAATCGCATTCCCTAAAGAAGCAAATTTCAATATTCGAATTCAGATGCCATGTTTTTTCTCTTATGTTTTCACATCATTTATTTTCAAGACAGAACATTTCTATTTTAATTCTTTTGAGCTTAATTAGTGAAAATCTTTTTGTATTTTTTCATTAAATTCTAGAATTTCCATAATTACAGTTTTTCTGATTTTCCTTAATTTTTTTAAAAATTATGGTACAATTTTAAACTTTTAAAACTATCCTATCCGATTGTCGTCCTCTAAAGTGCAACATCTTTTTCTTATTGGTGTTTAATGAATAACTTTTCATATTTCAGTTTTTTTTATGTTTCATGAATTTGAAATTCATCTAATACATCTTGCTTCAACCAGATGACGAGTCACCTCATCGTGAAAATACTGAACAATTTCAATATTCGGGACATGGCGACGCATTTATCTCAAATTCGTGATTGTACTTTCTTATATTATTCTGTATAAGAATCAGATGCAAGAAATGTGTCTATTACATGCGGAAAAGGTCAAGTATCTGAGAGTTGCAGTCTTTAAAATATAACCTTTTAAAACTTAGTCTTCATTTCTAATCTTCCTTAAATATGACATTCTTTCACAACTGCCAACAGTTTTGTTCAAGATTTATTGTAAGAAAATTAGGTATTTCAGACCGTCCAAATTATGAGATAGAATATGAAGTCCTATCGTTTATTCAACACTATACTCGCTCACACATTGACACTAAATATCAGCTGGTAAACACGAGGCGGATTATCATATCTCGAAACATGAATATTGTGACTATTCAATGCATTAACTCAAGTGAAAGTTGCCTAATCAGTTAATAACTTGTATGAAGAGAAGTTGGACTATAATTAAACCTGCTGGATGTGCCATCTTAAAAAAAAATACATGGCGAGGAAAATCTGCCTGTATCAGTGACTACACACTTTGTAAACTACATCAGTGCATACGCTCGGCATCTTCCATACAAGTGATTGTCTCACATCCTGTCTACAAATATCAGATCTCATGATTGTGGAAAAATTGTGCACAACCAAGCTTCAGATATCTTCTTCTACATGCAGTTCTCTCGCCGATCTAGGCCTGCCTAACTCATGTCTGATGACATTGAAGGATCTGCTTCCTCCATGCACTCGCTTGAAAAATTATGGATTCGGTATTTCTCTGTTAGGAAATCGTCCCTATGAATCATTTACGCAACTCTCCCATCTCTATTTGCATCTCCGATGTACATCTTCTAGTTTAACATTCTTGAAGTTCTGCATATCATATAAAAAATGACAACATCCAGTATCACAAGGAAAATGACAACATCCTGTATTGTCGACTTGTTTCGTTTGCTCTACACAGTGGTCTCTACAATCTTCATGCACAATGACACACAATGTACTGGGAATCCTTTTTTATCCATCCCCTCTAATCTCCCTTAAAATTTGGCGAGACATTTTCTAATCACCCTATATAGAAGTACCTTTCAATTATACACCATTAAAGAAATATAAAAGATCAACAATCCTATTTATTTATACTAGCAGAAGCTTTTGTAAGACATGTGTTTGAATGCTGAATTGTTTAAGAAATTGGCAAAAATTACATGATCGTTAAAATCTACATTTTGGTCTGCATCTGTAAATACTTGTTCGCCTCATTGACTATGGTGAAAATTGTGGCAATTGTACCTAAGAGACAAGACTGAAGAAACGAGAAGTCTATTTCATCATTTACAACTATAGTATACCGTAAACACAAAGAAATGAGCAAATAAGCAAATCTGCAGCAAAAATGTTTCTTTGAATAACAGTGATTTTTGAAAACTCACTCGTCTAGAGCATATACAACGACATCAAACCTGCAGTCTTATAATTTTTGAGGGGGTAAAAAGTTGAGAGAAAGAAAATGAATTTTATAACTTCTCTTTTCTTTTAAAAAAATGATTTTTTATTTTTCACTGTATTATTTTTTATTTTTTTATTTTTTACTGTATTTCACTGTATTTTTTTATTTTTTACTGTATTTCACTGTATTTTTTTATTTTTTACTGTATTTCACTGTATTTTTTTATTTTTTACTGTATTTCACTGTATTTTTTTATTTTTCACAGTATGTAAGTTCTGTGACGCTCTAAAACGTATGGTCTTAGAGATGTTTTAAACCATCATTGGTAATTTTTCAAAGACTTATAGTTATTATATTGATATATATTAATATATTATGAGAATCGAATTGATATAGCTGAAGCTTTACAAATTCGAAAAGGTTTTCTTATCTGAAAAATTTAATCTTTGAAAATGAACCTTAATAATTTGAAAATATTCTTTATCTTTAAATAAACAAAATTATAACCTTTATCAAAATGTAATTTAAGAGAAATATCCAACTCAATAAAGGATATGAAGTGAAATTTTAGTCACAAATTAAGTGCCGCCTTAGTGAAACATTCTGCACAACAAATTTCCTAATTTGAAAGATGAAAAAAGGCCACAATTATCGAATTCTCGCTATTATTGATTAAGACTTGTATTTGAGAAACGAATTATAAAGTAAAATTTCTTCTACTTTCAAGAAAATAAGTTGAAAATCAATTAAAATTGAAAATTTAAATAAAGAAAAAAAATGGGGAATGAAGTTATGATTATGGATTTTAAGTTTCATGCCTGATAATAAATGAGAGATTTTTTTAATACTTTTCCTATATATTTTATTTATTTTCTTGAATAAAAAAGAAGTAAAAATCTTCTTTCTACAATACTAGCAGTATGATTTGTAATATTTTGCTTGAAAGAAACAAATTCCATCGGGAGAGTTGCGTTTCACTCAATATTTTTTTTTGTGTGTGTGTTTGTATCGCTACTTGAATAAAAGAGAGAGAAGTTTCCTGCTGAAAGAAAATATCTTTAAGAATTGCAAAAGTTTGTTATTATATATATTTTTTTTTTCACAAAAGTAACCAATTTCCAGAATGAGTTGAACTTCTAAGCATTTTTTTTTTTTACTCTTTATGGATAAAAAATCGGAGATGATTTTCGAAGTCTTATAATATACATTCGCACAGAAAATTCCTTCCCTTACAAAATGGAATATGAATCCTCATATACCATTTTTAGTAGGTTGCAAATAAAAAAATAATAATGTGACGTGCTTCCATTTTTATCTTTTAGCAAACAGTTCCTATTTTCTCACAGAAAACATTTGAGATAGTATGTATGTGGAATAATGAAATAAGTTCACTTCTATGTGGTATGTGTTTACAAACTGAAACAATTCATTATAATACTTGAAGAGATTATATGACAAGAAATTGTATGGAAAACATATAATATTATTTTAAATAATTTTTTAAGAAAATTATATATCATGGCGTGTTCTATATATCTATAATTACATTGTGCTTAATTATTTCAAATAAAATAAAAGATGCGGATTTTGTTAATATTTAATTATTAAGTCAAATCTAATATTTGTAGCCAATCTGATTTTTTGTAATGTAAAAAGCGTACAATGTTTTTTTTTAATAAGGGAACACATGTAAACAACGGATTATTAATCACAAAAAAAAAGAATTAAAATATTTAAACTCATGCTGATTGTTTCTAAACTAGCCAACAATTAATAAAATTGCTTTAACAAATATTTTATTATGAAATAAACTTATTAAAAATTATATAACTATATATATTGTTCCGTTCGGCACTCTATAAAGATTACTGATTTCTTATTTTTGCTAAACATATACTACAAACATAGCTGTGATTAGTCTGGCAAATGCTCAAAGCTGTATTGACATTGGCCATGCGTTCTCCTTGTTTTTGTGCTGCTTATTTTCAAGAAGTTCCAACATGCTCCATGATTCATCAAAAAGTTATTCGTGTTAAAAAATAAGCCCCCATCAACTGACTTAACGGATGAAATTCAAAATTTATATTATGTACTTTTGATTTTGATTTTGAATGGCATTTTTCTATTATAATATAATTGCAAATAATCTTTTTATATTATTATTCAAAATATCATGAGTTTTTCTTTAAAATATTGAGTTTTTTTAATTTTCTTCAAATCTATTATTTAAAAATTATGCATGCAGACCTCGTGAACGAAAAAAGTAACATGCCAAGATTCTTATATACTTAATATTTAAGGGCTCATGATAATTAGACTAAGGTAATATATACCTCAGGGGAAATTATTACACCTCTGACAGTTATTGAGCTTCCCTCTATTATCACTGTGTCCAAATACTTGTTTTTACAAAATACAAATGTTTTTTTTTCTTCAATTACTCAACTATTTCTTATATTACATATTTTTTCCCCAAATACTATAAGAGTATTTTGAGTCCTGCATTTGTTACATTCATTCATAAGTGTTTTGTTTGAAATCTTTGAATCGTGCATTTATTACTTTTATTTCCAAGTTCTTCATTAGATATTTTTGAATCTTATATTCATGGTTTCAGTTCCAAGTGTTTTAAATGAAATATTTCAATTTTGCAAGTATTATTTTCATATCCAAGTTTTTTACCTGAAATTTTGAAACTTGTGTTTTTATTTACAGATAAAATACTTTACTTAAAATCATAAATCATACTGTTATTTCAGTTGGGTGAAATCATAGCAATATTGATATATTATATTTAATAATTTAATACTTTTTTTTAATTTAATAATTTTGCTGAGTCAGACTTCCTACCTTTTAAGATAATATAAGCAAATATATCATAGACTGTTTTCATTAAATGAAATTCAATCGCTGAGTTTCTATAGAAAAATGGTTAAAATAACTTTGTGCAATATACTGTTTAATTTTAATATTTTGTTATTACTGTTGATTATTAAGGTTTTTATATAATATTTTCACAAATATAAGTCTTTTTATGCTTTTAATATAAAATGTTAAATGGGTTTTCGGTATTAATGTTTGTATAATGTAAAGGTAAGGGAAACTTAGGTCTCACTTTCAATATACTTTTAAATTAAACTTACTCGGACACCACTGTAAGGTATGGTTGTGTGTCAAAGGGCCCTGATGCACTTCCAAGTCTTGCGGTGGAAGGAAAATTGTAATTATATTTTAATATCTAATTTAATCTAAATTAATTTCCAAAGGTTTATCTTAATTTAGCCCATAGTAATTTCATTCTCTTATTTCTTGATCTCATTTCACGTATGAAGCTGTGTAAAAATTACAGCGCAATGAATCTACGTCTCGAGTGAAAGTGATACTTCCGTTGCCTTTCTGTTTGATCATTTGTTTCGGCCTCCTTCCCTTCTTTCTTACTTCTGTTCCCCGAGATGGATATTAAAGAGAGAATAAAACGAAATAAAAATACAGCGTCTCGTCTATGACTTCAAACCTGCATTCTGCTTCAACAAAAATAATGTTACATACATAATAATATTACACACACACACACACACACACACACACACATACATATATATATATATATAACGAAGTACTTTATTTATGTTTGCTGATTTATTGCGCCATCAACACTTCTACTGTCCCTAATTCCAAAATAAATAAATTAAAAAAAAAGTGCTCTGTAAGACTTTTTTCAGTATTGCAATTCAAAGTTCAATTAAGCTATAAACTACATGCTCACCTGCCATTTTACCAGGTTGTTTCCACTTTGTTTCATTTTTTCACAAATAGGGGTAAACATTCAGTAAATATTTTGACTGTGCATCAGTAGAAAAATTACATGCTATTGGAAATGAGATGTCATATAATATTTTAGTTGCCCTGTTGGCAACACCTTTTTAAAATTGTTACCAATAATTTTTAAGCAATTTTGCCAACCGGACTACTAAAATACTATATGTAATCTCGTTTCCAACACATGCCTTAATTTAATAGCCGTTTAGGGCATATATTGAATAAATCAGCATCGAATCCCCATGGGAGATAATTGTTCATCCATTTTAAAATTTTTATCTATTTATAACGCATGACTCAGTTTTCTATAAGTATATTCCAAATATCTGGAATAAAGGCAAAAGAAACAATTTATAGCCTTTGGATCTAGTTGCCACCATGTCGAAGCACAAATGCTTCATAATTTCCAAGGATCTGCTCTTAGCCATTGTCTCACAAGTGTACAGGAATGAAATCATCTGACTTATGAACTAACAAATATCCATTTAGAATTTGTGAGAACTTACGAGCTTCTTCTTCAGTCCACTATTGAAAGAGATATAACATGTTTTTATGAATAAACTTGCTATACACTACTTGTTTGGTCATTAATTAGTTTATTTTTTACATACGAAGTCGGTCCTGCTATTTCTCCTAAAATGTTTTTCTGAGGATTGTTTTAGGTACAAATATTTCATATTTTCCAAACTGATTAATCATGTGCTGTTTCATCATTTTTTTAAATTCTGTTTGATCGCCCTAGACTACTTTCTCTGGTTTGAATTTTGTCTCTATATTGGTTTTTATATACTAACAGCTGACACTAAAATATTTTCTTTGGGTAAATATTTATTTTCAAAAAATTCTCATAAATACTAACAGTTATAAATAGTTAAATACTTACTACTATAAAATCCGCATCCCAATTTTTCTAATGCTCAGTATATTGACTTTGAATAAACCACGTATCAGATGAATCAGTTTCATTTAATGCAATTCTAGGGACAATCCAGTTTTTGGCGTATGAATTAGATTCATTTTCTGAACCGAAATTATCTTCACAAGGACTTTCAAGCATTTGTAGCGTCTGTCTTTTCATTAGGTATATTTTATCAGTGCTCCTAAGCGGCATGGTACATAGGTCACAAAATTTGCAGATTAGAATATTGAAATTTTTCAAAGCGAAATAAAGTTACATAAATCTGAATTTTTTTGAAAGCAACATTTCTAACACAAATAAAGTGCGCAATCATATGATGACTGAAAATTTCAAGCAGGTATTTAACTCTCTCTCTCTCTCAACCCTATTCACTTTCACTTCTATAACATACACAATCTCCTTTGCGACAGGTGCATACGCATATATTTCATCATAAGTAGTCCATTAAATAACAAGAAAAATTATATTTTTTTAATTCGGTCAAACAGACCATACGTATGATTTTAAAAAAATAAGAAATAAAAAAGTGAAATTCAATTAAATTGGATTTTTAGGCAAAATGACCGCTGCCATAACTCTAGCGTTAATAAATAAATATAAAATGGCATTAAGCTTATTGTTCTACTTATGCGGTGTTTGTCTTTCAAATCGTGTTATTCGGAATATCGTATCAATTTTAATTTTGAGTTCAAGAAAAATAATCAAACAGTAGATTACATGGTGAATGAAATTATAAAATAATGAATTCCAGCTAAACAATGGTCATAACCTGTAGTCAAAATTTGATATATGCTTATGAAAATTCATTTTATGACTCACAAACAGTATGAAAGAAAAATATTGAATTTTTCAAAGAAGTAATTGATGACATCTTAAAATCAATAATAATCGAAAAAAGCAAAATTATATTACACAAAATTATTTTTCTTATCTTTTTCAGTGATCATTTGAAATATCTATACCGTATTCATTATATAATTCATTGGAAAATGAAGAAACTTTTACAATAAATCTTTCGCGCACATATCATTAACTAGCAATTAATTATTAATTAAAATCATTCGAATGGCTAAATATGACCATTTCTTCAAACACTCATAATTGATCTTAGATCATCACATAATCATCTTACATCATCAAATAATTATCAAAATATTATATCGATTTATCATAAATAAATCAGAAACATTATAATAAAATTTTGCTAATAAAACGAATTTTATAATTTTCAGTAAAACACTTTACAAAATGTGGTTATTATAGATTTTCACATTTCATAAAATATTTTCAATAAACGCATGATATTTTCAATAATCATAATATAATGAGGTGATTACGTAATAATGAATCATCTTAAATTTCAATCAGAAATTTTAAATAAAGAAATTATGTTTTGATAGTTGTAACAAAATAATTGCATTGGAATTTGCATTTGTATATAACTGTATCTGTAAACATATATTATAAAAAAATAAGAGTATTTTTTCAATAAGAAATGAAAATAAAGATTAAAAGATATTTTTTTTGAATTACATACCTGTCAAGGCTCATCGCTAGAATGGTGAAGACAGATGTTGAGACAGTCAAACTGGCAACAAAATTACTGATGACACAAAATGTCTCTCCAAAGGGCCAATGGCTGTTTAGCATGAAGATAAAGTTGAAAGTCGCATTACAACTGGCAAGTAAAAAATCAGCAAATGCCAAGTTCAGGAGAAACAAATTGGTAACAGTTCTCATTCTTCGGTGAGCTACTATTATCCATATTACAATTAAGTTGCCCACAATAGCAACCATAATCATAATAGCAAACAGTAAGGTCCAAAGTAATTGTTGGTACCACGGCAGAAGGTATGGTTGATTGAATATATTACTGGGAATTGTACTGTTGAAACACCTCGAATAAATTTCCGAATAATTAAGATTTGTTACATCTAATTTAAATTTTACAGACTCCATCAAAGATGAATTATTGTAGTAAGTCTTCACAATTTCTTCGCAGCCTGAAGAATTTGAATTAAAAACAGGTTCTTGAGAATCCATATATACTTCCAACAGATCAACCTCCTTTTGTTGACTGTTGCCCATTTTGGAGTTCCTTGTACCAGTTTTTTTTTCAAGTTCTCTTAAAGTTTCTGAAAAAGATTTTCAGTAATGAATGGAGCTCGTTAACTCCGGCTAAAACTTCACCAAAAACGTTCAGGAGGAAATTGATGAGTTTCAAATGCTTTTTACATTACTAGAATAATTCAATCAGGCAATTTCTTCGAAAAATTAAATTACCAATTTCTAGTAACTTATTCAATTAAAATAATAAAAATATATATGCTTTACCGATCAAAGCTGTAAGCGAGATGTTTTATTACATTGTATTTAATAAAACTTCAGAATTGAATCCAAGGTATTTTCATTACGAATATTTAAAAAAAAATATTATTATTTCAGCCACCGATAATTTATTTACTGTTTTAATTCAAATTACAAAATAACTGTATTCGGAAAAGAGTGAGAAATCACTAAAGCAAAAATATTTATAAAGTTTCAATAAATTTTATTGTTTTTATTAACTTATTAATTTTAAAAACGTTTTTCTATAGTTCTAATCATCGAATAATTCTGCTACGTTTTTAGAAGAAGATACATATAACTTCAAACAGTCTAAACTATTTAAATTTTATTCTGATTGAACTAATGTTGTATTAATTATTTTTGCTAACAAGTAAGTAAATTTTTGTTCTTATATAAAATTTGTTTTATGAATTATATTTAGTAATTTTGACGAATATAATTTTTCTTTATCATTTCCATGACTTCTGAATATTTTTTTATTCTTTCTGTGCAATAAGAAGTAAATTAATTCATTATATAATTTAGAATATAACTTTTATTTAAAATATCTTTAATATCTTCAATAATAAATAGTGCAGAAGAAAGTATGATTGAAGTAGCTAATCTTCACATTTATAAGAAATTCCTGTATTTTCTTTCAAAGAAAATTCTGCTTTTTTATCACAGATTCAAAAAAGATTTTCAAAAAATAAATAGAAAATTAAGTTTAAATATTAAAAGATTAAATATCTATTCAATACTAAATTTTTTCGTTATTCAATGGTTTATTGCAATAATATTTTTTTGGAATTTTACAAATTGAATTATAATACAAAATCTGCACTGCGCCAAAAAACTACAGATGAACTCAATTATAATATTCCGAAGTTAAAAAGCAAAAACAAAAAAAGTCATTTTATTCAACTTAGGCGATACGGAATTGAAACTTAAACTAGTATAGGAGGATTATTAAAACAGCTTAAATATTACTAAAACATCGTAAATATTATGAAAATATCTTCATTTATTCCATAAAAAAATTTATGATACGATGACGAAAAATCAATGAATAAAAGTTTTCAGTTTATGATAAATGCAATAAAAATTTTAACACGAATTTCGAAATAAAAAATAGATCTTGATCACTAAAAAGCGTTAAAATGTTCGACAGTTAATAACATATTTTTTTTTCCTTGATTTACAAATAAAATTTAATAATGAAAAGACTGGAAAAACGAATAAATATAAAGAAGTATTATTATTATAATTATTAAGTTAAAAAAAATTGAAGTAAAACATAATAATATTGTTCTTCTGAAGAAAAAAAAATGTGTAAAGTGTACACCACAATATCTGACAACTATAAAAATATTCTTTTCTTACTTTCACCAATAAAATTTCAGCGAAAAAAATCCAAAATCCAATCAGAAGTAAAAACAAAAAAATTCTCCACTTCCTTCAGTTTTTTAAACGCACCTCTAAAAACGTCCAATTGACTTGAACGATTCGTTCAAGTGTTTTTCTCACTTCTAAACTGCTTGCTAACTTTTCCGGTGTCCGTATCAGCGCAAAGAAAGCTAACTCGACCGGCCAGCGCGACTCGCGGGACAGAAGTGGGAAGTTGCGCACTGTTGATTTCTGTCCAACTCCCCCTTTTATCGATCCACCCCGTACCCTCCCACTTGGTGGGGTGTTATGAGTCGAGTTGAAGCATTCACCGCTCTTAAGTGGCCGTTGGTACAATGTGTAATGCTCACAGAGATATCTCGTAAAATACTTTTTCTCTTAATAAATTCCATAGTTCTGACTTTCGTTGCAGCGGTACGAATTAAAATTTTCATGTGACATGATGAGAAGCATAAATTCTGCTTGCTTTTCATCTTTTAAAGTGGAGAAACGTTACTTTCCAAAGCTGATGAGAACAAAGAGAAATGCAATAAAAACTTGAGCGATTACTGTGTGAATATATATATATATATATATTCTAAGATCCTGATTTACAAAATATAAAGTGTAATATACTTCATTTAAAACTTTAAATTTAATATCTTTCTTCCAAATCGGTATTTAAAAATGTTAAAAATTATATTGGATGAATTGATTCATTTTTCCACTATTCTTGAATCTAAAAAAGATATTACTAAAATTATGCTGTCAATGAATTATCTTTGGAATATATCTGGCAAAACGCATGATTGTGAAATGCATGAAACCCTTTGCCAGTGATCCTCTTAGTCGAACCATCTATAATCATACCATGAATATGAACATAATATCTGAAAAGCGCAACGAGCTAAATAAAATAATTGCTTAAAAAATTCTTATAAAAATTGTCCATCTGCGTCAAATTAAACCAAATATTTCAATATGTTGATTCTCAACCCATCTATGAGATTATGTGAGAGTATATATGATAATGTAGTTGTATAATATGCTATATATTAAAAAGTTGACGTATGACTTTATAACAAAACTCCAGATTCGCATCTAATTTTAAGATAAATCTATCAACAGGTAGGTCTCTTTTTCCGTATTTTCTTGTATATGTAAACATGATAATATAAATAAATTTATGTATGTGTTCTTGACACTAAATCATTATTTTATAATGTATGTCTAATCCTTACTCTTAAGATCATTCGAGTTCAGATACCTCAGAGTAATGGGACGCCCGAATTTCTCTTTCAGGAATAAGAAAAGCCATTTAGCCTCTCAAAATAGCAGTGATAACGCATATTATTCAAGTGTATATGTACAAAAGGGACCCTGGTTAGCCGGATGACTATTAAGTACATGCATGCACTGGCTTTATTTTAGAGTTCACAGAAAACTTTCTAGTCCTCTGAACCGTTTGGAAGAATGTGTCTAACAAACAAAGCATGCTCTATGGATATTCTGCCAGTCATAATGAAAGTGAAGAGTAATATCCAAGCGTCTCAAGAGCTCATCATAGGGGAATTTCAGACAGACTCAGTTTTGAAGAGATGTTTGCTTGGTCAACGTAGACATTTCTCAATATTGACGCAGTTAACTAGAGAAGTACATAGTTCATACTAAACTCTTTCAGCCATACTACGTAGATATACACAATGTGCGTTATGGAGAGTACGTCTCACAAAAAGTAGAATAACACAAATTCTTTAAACTGTCCATATCTGCAGGAAGAAATAATGCATATTAATTCCATGGGTCACTACTCTGAAATGTGCAGATACACTTCTACTCCTTGATAATGCAGACAGTATTACTTGATTCTCTTATTTTTTCGAATTTTTAAGAGCATTATTCAGTGCTAATGACGTGCGGAAGCAATAATTGCCATCCGTGCTTGGATGATTTTTTTTTCAATTGGTTATATGAAAGAGTTTTTCTATTTTATTTTCAAAATTATACTTAAAAAATTATACTTATAAATGACTTTTAGAGTTCATTCTATTATAAACTAAAAGTGTATGCATCAAATAAGAATTCTCTAAGTAAAACGCCTCCAGCAGGGGATTGAATTCAATATTGACTTCAAATTTTGAGACTGGATTTCATATAATCTGAAACGTGTTGTTTGGTACATGTATTTTTCAACAGTTGGTTAAGTATCATATTGTGTTAAATTTATAAATTTTATCTGACATTTATTATTTGCATTATATATTTATTCTTTAAAAGAAATAGGTTTACACAACAGAAAATCTTTTTTGTTGTAAAATTAAAACTAAGGAAGTAATTACACGAGATATTTAATTAAAAAAATCTGATTTCAAATATTTACATTAACGTCTGCCTTCTCTAAAACATTAAGAGCCTTGGTGAACTGAATTTCTGGCTAACAAATTACGTTAAATGTGAACATGTTTCATAATAGTTTAACGAATAGTTGCAATTTTGAAAGATATTCATAATATTTTTTAGATGATATAGATGAAACGTAACGAATATTTAAATCAATATCTACTCTGTAACAATTTAAATATTTAGAAAAATGTTAAAAGCATTTCTTCACGAATTTGTTTTCGATTTTCTCGTAATAATTCAAAGTGTCTATAATACAGTCTTAAATTATTATAAATAAATAACAAAGTTTTCAATGCTTTTTATTCAAAGTTTAACCGCAACAAACTAGGTTATTTGTTATTCACATAAGCACTTCTGCAAAAATATCTACAATGATTCTTCGTCCTGATGCTAGATATTGTAAAACTGATATATTTGAATGAGTCTTTATGTTTATATTATAACTACATTTAACTTATAATCTTGTGAATTACTAAAACTAAATATTGCCATATTTTTAACGTATCTGAATGTATATCAAATAGGAACAATTAAAACATAGATTATAATCAGTAATTTCTATAAATGAAATATTTAAACATACCACAAAAATCTTGTTTGGCATTTCATTAATACATTATTTGTAAGCACAGTACTTTTATTTAATTAGATTCACGGAAAATAATTCTGTTTATACAAAATAATTTGAATCTGCAAGAATATTTTTTTTTCATTTCGATTGATATATGAAACTTAACAGTTACAGACATGGATATTCTAAGAATTTTAGAAAATAGTAAATGTATTCTTGAATTATTATCATGTTATGTAATTAATCCTGTATATTTTATCGATGCATGAAAGCCTGATTATAATAGAAATGAAAAAACTGAAAATAGATGTTAATTAATACAACAATGGAATCATATGTCATAAATATTCCTAATTTATTTTATTTTATATAATCTCTATAACAAAAAAAGGAAAATAAATTTACTCTACTGTTATTCTCGAATTAAACTCAATCACATGAATAAACAATTCTTTACTTGTTTGTTTAAAGAAAAAATAATATGGATTGTTGTTTGCGTTATCAATATCAATTTATCTATTGGTATTTCAGAAAATTCACTTTATACCATGTATTACGTAATCTCACTCTGTGAAATGCGATAAGCGATATTGGCATTTTTGATATTAGACTTAATAACAGCCGGCAGAAATTCACCTTATTTCTTGATAACAGCCTGCAGAAATAGCAGCTTTATTTCCCCTTATAAATCGCAATTCTTCAAGAATTCCGCTGACGAGGTGCTTAAAGTGTTCTATAAAAAATGATAAAAACGAACTGTGGTTTGAAAAAGTTTTATTCAGTCTTTTGCAAAACGAATAAAACTTTCCCTCTAGTAATGAGTCAGGTGTGCTATACCTTCGGGCAATTCAATTCTAACAGATTTTTAAAAAAAATGTCATAAAATATAATAACCTGCTGGAAAATGCACCACCTCAGGCATCCTAACGTGGAGTTTGTATTCTAAGGCATCTTTCACAAAACGAAATGTTCTCAGTTTAGTACAGAAAGAACATTGACTAACTGTGAATCAGTTGGAAACATTTCTTCGATTTAAATATTTTTCAGGAAGAATTCATTTATCATCAAGTTGATTTTTCTCTAAAATTCTGCTTAATACAATGGTCTCATGTTACTATTTAGAGAAGATTTCTGCCTGTTTTCTCTGATCATGCTCCGTAGAACTAAAGTCACCAGTAATCATGGTTAAAAAGTGTATTAGGTCAAAATATATATTTACAGAGCTTGTTTCAAAAAGCGGAACTAGGATTTATCCCTCTCCCTTAAATGTTGAACCTAGGCATACAATTCCAACAGAAAACTTTAAATTATATAGAAAATTGTGTGAAAAAATATTGTCTTCGGTGGAAGTTGATAATAAAATGTTAATATTTTTTTATATATATATATATAATATCCAAAAGTGTAATAATATCAATTAGCAAATTATTTCTCTTGCATTTATCGATGCGCATGCAAAATTTGCAAATATATGCTTATTTTTAAATTTAAAAGATCTAATCATAAATTTAGAGAAAATCATTTAATTCCGAAATACAAACAAATTCAAATAAGAAAAACTAACGTATGTAAATATATGACCATTCAATCATCATGACTTCAAAAAAATTTACTAATCGAGCATGACTTTTCACTGAAATTGTCACAAATATTATCGCCCTCATTTGTCCAGTTCTTCAAACTAAATATCCTAAACTATTATTGTTAAACTAGTTTTCGTAATCGTCAAAATTATTAGTTAGTTATCGTTAAACTATTCTATAATGAAACTTTCTAGAAGGGTCCAGGAAAGCAGAAAATGACGCTCGTATTCTTCTGCAACCAAGCAAACAATACCATTACCTGCATTTCAAGTTTCTTCTTGTTGAAAGATATGCCAACCTTTTAGAAATCTCACAGTTGTGAGCAAAGAATTTTATTTTCTTATACAGAAATTCAGGATATCTAAAATATACAGTTTTCATATGTGCCTTTCTATGTACCTCTATAAAGTCAGATTTGCAACTGCTGGCCGATCAAAATAAACAACATTATGAGTGACGGACAAATCATGATGATTGATAGATGTGCAACTTGGCCATTTTTTTGTATATGATAGTTTTTATGTATTGAATAAACTGGCGTTTCTAAAATAATTGCTACCATTTTTCATAGAAGCGCAAATATTATCATGCAATTTGTCATCCTATTTAATGAAACTTTGTAATTGAGGGTATATTTAATAATTGAGGGTAGTTGCAACATTTAAAGAAATAAAAACTTGTTCTAATCTTTTAGGACATCCTGTATATATATATATATATATATATATATAACTAAGAAGTTCTATAAATAAGAACTTCTGAAGAATTCGTTGAGGATTAATTCTTGTATTGGGTGTTGAGATTTTCATTTCACTATCATTATTCAAAAAAGAAAGATTGCGTTAAAAAAATCACGCTAAATTCTTTTAGATATTTGCAAATCTTTAGAAGTTAAATTCTACTGATAAAAAAATTGTTTTTTATTAGTTGAAGATGCTTTTATATTTGTTTATATAAGAGTAGTTGTAGTATATACCATTATATTTGTTTCTCAAAGGTGCAAGAATATTGTGATAAAATCTCAGCTTTTTAACTGGTCAGTTGTGCATTCAAGATAACCTAAGTTAAATTCGTCTTGTTTAATCTACGCAATAAATCTATGCATTACTTAGATAAAAAAAAATAGATTCTATAATTATCTTCATAATTGTAGATAAAATTTTTAACCAAATTTTTTTAATTAATTCCATTTTGTTAAAGCATTTGGAAAACGTTATGCCTTTTATGGAAAATTGTTTGGCAATATAAACTATGTCTGGAATTTTTCATATATCTCTAAAAGAATCTTGGGAAAATTTCTTAATCAATGTTTATGAATGTCATTTTTCCACGCCGCTTTAATGGGGCGATAAGAAGACGCTTACTCAACTGTAGAGAATTATAGGACCATTTAAGATGGGGGAAACAGAGACTAGTCTGTAATGTTAAATAGAGGATTTAATAAAAAAAAACACTAATAGATTTATTTGAATTAGTTCCTAAAAAGTAACTGCATATATATATATATATATATATATATATATATATATATATGTGTGGGAAGCGCTGACAGATCCCGTATCCTGTATGGCGCCATGCTGGCCATGTTGCGTCACGTCATTAATCACGTGATGCTTTCCCGCCATTATTGGCAGACGAGAGTTGGGCAGTGAGACTGCAAGACGTGTAGCTCACGCTCATGTATCTTTTATGTTCTATGTAGTAATGTTTTGTCCTTTGTACTTTAATCTTAATAAATATATTTCACATATTAATGCTGGTCGTTGCCTTTTCCCACATTTTTGGGGGCTCGGCCTTTCTCGTGAATACCCCTAGCAAATCCCGCCAAATTGTTGAAAAAGCTGTGGACGTTAGTACAATTTAAGACGTTAAATTGATGCTAAGAATTTTGATAAGAGTGGATTTTTGCCGTGGATATTTTAATGGACGTTAGTGCACGTTTTGGATGGATATGATTCAAGTGGAAACGTTAAAGGTTCAATTACTTCGTGTTCTTGTGCAACTCTGCTGACATATACTGGCTGCTTTAAAAAAAAGGAACTTTTAAGAGTGAATAATTCGACTGCTCCCAACCAGGTAGGCGCAATTTTTTCCCAAGTTTGTAATTTATAGTATAGTACGTTACTTTATTCCATTCTCCCTTTAAATTTTAATCCCGAGTGAATGTGCATTAGTTCTGTTTTAATTCATTACAATGTCTTTAAAACTAGGCGATATTGAATTAATCGCTAACTCCCTTAAATATGCAAAAACTAATTCCGTAAAATTGCTTAACTCTGTGTTAGGTTACAGTAATTTTGACCATTCTTCTCGAAAAAGAATGAGAAATTTTGAAAGATTTGAAAATTTAGATGTAGAAAAACATAAACAAGAGTTGTTGAATAATTTTTCTTTATCTGATTTTATCTCCGTTTCTGATTTATTACATTTAGAAGTAAACGAAAGTAACAAAGATGATTTGTGTGAAAATATTTTTAAAGCCCTAACAAATTTAAATGAATTTCAGAAATCGCTAGACATTAGTTTTTTATCGGAAACAGAAGAAAAACCTTTATCTCCTCAACAGATTTCTGAAACCGAAAGTTCAACAAGTAATGGGGGTAATAATTCTTCCTTCCCCATCCCCGTAACTTCAGACGAAACATTAATAAATAACAGTCAGGCATTAATTACTGGCGCCAAAAGGGAATCACTCGAAAATGATCCCTCGAATAAACAAACGATGAATGAAATAAACCTTCAGTTTTGTTTTTTACTACGCGATCTCTGTAGTAGTTGTAGAAACTTCACAGGAAATGATTCCTATTCGATTAAAAGTTTTTTTTATGATGTTGAAGAGAATTTTTCTCTTTTTCCTTCTTTAAGCGAACAACAAAAATTAATCTTTGTAAAGAGATTAGTTTCCGGCGCAGCTAAATCTTTTTTATTCTCTCAAAGAAATCTAAATTCCTATCATGCTTTTAAAAGTGCATTCATTAATGAATTTTCCGATAAAGTAACTTCGATTGAAATACATAAACAACTAGAAAGACGTAAAATGCGCTCGAATGAAACTTTTATGCAATATTTTATTGCCATGCGTGAAATTGCGAATCAGTCTGAAACCCTTATTGATGAATGCTCTGTTATTCAATACACAATAAATGGGATACAGGGTTCTCCTTCTGATAAAATTATTCTTTATGGTGCAAAATGTTATTCTGAGTTTAAAGAAAAATTACGAATTTTCGAAACTATCGTAAGTGCAATGAACGCAAATAATTCAAAGATGTCGTATTCTAGATATGCTAATGACTGCCAAAGACGTGATACAATACATAAAATCCCTGTCCAACAAAGAGAATCAAAATTGAATCTTAGTAATCCGACTAACAGTAAGACGCGTTGTTTTAACTGTAACGATTTTGGACATATCGCAAAGTCTTGCCCTAATCGTAATCGTGGTCCTAAATGTCTTTCTTGTAATTTTTTCGGACATAAATCTTCCGATTGTCATCGTACTACTCGGAATGACAGTTCTACCCCACGGGATAATGTCAACACTTTACATTTATTGCATTCTCCGTCGAATATGCATAAAGAGGTTGTTATTCTTAATAATACACTTTCCGGATTAGTCGATACTGGTAGTTTTTCGACACTTCTAAAACATTCTGCATGGATTAAACTAGGATCGCCGCCGTTGACGAATAACAAGATGACACTAACTGGATTCGGTTTTTCCCAAACTAAAATAATAGGTTCCTTTGAATCTGAAATTATTATTGACAAACAAAGTTTTCCTGTTTTTATTTCTGTGGTACCTAATAATTGTACTACTTATGACCTAATAATAGGTTGCGACGTAATAAATCAGGCAAATTTGAGAATTAAACCTGACGGTGTTGTATTTTCCAAAATTTCTAAATCTGATGATCCTGTTGAAACTGACAGTTTTATAATGGCTATTTCTGCCGAAACTCCCACGTTTGATATAGGTCCGAATATTTCTAAACAAACTCGCAATGAGGTTGAACAGATTTTGTTAGCCTATAAACCTAACAAAACTAAAACCACGAACATCGCACTTGATATAACGCTTACTGACGATGAGCCAATTTTCCACTCTCCTCGACGTTTACCCTTTGCCGAACGTGATATAGTAAATGCGCAGATAGACGAGTGGTTAAAAAATGGAATTATAGAACCATGTTCTTCACCCTATACTAGTCAAGTTGTCGTAGTTCGTAAGAAAGATGGAAAACATAGAGTCTGTATAGATTATAGAAAATTAAATCGTAAATTAGTTAAAGACCATTATCCACTACCATTAATTGATGACATTTTAGATCGTCTTCAAAATGCTAAAATTTTCAGTACTCTCGATTTGCGTAACGGATTTTTTCATGTGCCGGTAAAAGAAAAAAGTCGTTGTTACACCAGTTTCGTCACAAATACAGGTCAATTTCAATTCCGTTATATGCCATTCGGTTTAAGTTCATGTCCTCCTGTCTTTATGCGATACATAAATGCCGTTTTTCGTGATCTTATTGCAAAAGGCATTGTCCTCCCGTATATGGATGACATCGTCATTCCCGCAAATAATGAATCTGAGGCTCTCGAACGCCTTAACACTGTTCTAAAAGTAGCTCGCGATTATGGACTAGATATAAACTTTAAAAAATGTCAATTTTTGCATAGTCAGATTGAATTTTTGGGTCACGTAGTAGAACACGGCAAATTGCTCCCTTCACCCTCCAAAACTAAAGCCGTTCTTAATTATCCTGAGTTAAAAAATGCAAAAGACGTACAACGTTTTCTAGGTCTTACGGGATACTTTAGAAAATTTATTCCCTCATACTCTACTATAGCAAAACCACTTAGTGATCTTCTTCGTAAGGACAGCCCCTTTCTATTTCAAGCTCAGCAAAAAACTGCGTTTTTACGCTTAAAACAGTTACTTTCTGATAAACCCGTTTTAACTATTTTTAATCAAGGCAGTCCCATTGAAATTCATACAGACGCGTCAATTGATGGCTTGGGGGCAGTCCTACTACAAAAATCGAAAGATGATAACAAATTCCATCCAGTGTATTATATGTCCAAGAAAACGTCTGACAGCGAAAGAAAATACACCACCTATGAACTGGAGGTACTCGCCATTGTAGAAGCTCTTAAAAAAATTCCGAATTTACATCCTCGGATCACACTTTAAAATTATCACTGACTGTAATGCATTCGTCAAAACGTTAAATAAAAAAGAAATGAATTCCCGCATTTCGCGATGGGCATTATACCTTCAGGATTTTGACTACGAAATAGAGCATCGAACCGGTTCAAAGATGACTCATGTCGACGCTCTTAGCCGAAGCCCATGCTGCATGATCATTCAAGACTATGTCAATCTTCAAATTTTCAAAGCTCAACAGACAGATGAGCATATTACAGCTAAAAAAGCATTACTTCAAAATGCACCTTACGAGAACTACATAGTCAAAAACAACATTTTATATAAGAACTTAGACGGAATCGATTTATTTGTCGTACCTGATGATATGCAGGCCAACATTATTAAATCCTGTCATGAACGAGGCCATTTTGCAGTAAAACGCACGCAGGAAATGTTAAACAAAGAATTCTTTATTCCGAACTTGAAAGAGAAAATTGAACGATGCATACGCAACTGTGTAACATGCATTCAAAATAACAGAAAACGTGGCAAATTAGATGGCACTTTGCATCCACTTGACAAAGACGATACTCCCTTTCATACATACCATATTGATCATTTGGGTCCTCTTCCCAGCACTTCTAAGAAATATAAGCATATTCTGGCGATCATCGATTCCTTTACGAAGTTTGTGTGGTTTTACCCGACCAAGTCCACCGACACCGCTGAAGTTCTCAATAAGCTCGAATGCCAAAGATCAGTTTTCGGTAATCCTTCAAGGATTATTACGGACAGAGGTACCGCTTTCACATCTACGTCATTCAAAGAATATTGTGAACATCAGCATATCACCCACATTGCTATTACAGCTGGACTTCCTAGATCAAACGGTCAGGTAGAAAGACTTAATTCTACTATCATATCTGTACTCTCCAAGCTATCCATAGAAAACCCTGAGAAATGGTATAGCCATGTTGCTTCCGTTCAGCAAATTATTAATTCTACATTTCAACGAAGTATCAATTCTACTCCATTCGAAATTCTGTTTGGAACTAAAATGAAATCTGAGCATGATATAAAAATCCTCGAAATCGTCAACGAAGATATCCAGTCTGCATTTCTCCAACAGCGTGATGAGCTCCGTAAAGATGCAAAACAACAAATCCTCAAAATCCAAGAAGAAAATCGCCGTACCTACAATCTGCGTAGGAAACATGCTCAAAAATTTCAATTGAATGATCTCGTCGCAATCAAGCGCACTCAATTTGGCCCTGGTCTGAAATTGAAACAAAAATTTCTCGGACCATATAAAGTGATCAAAATTAAAGCAAACGACACATACGATGTTGAAAAGTATGATTTCTTCGATGGACCATCAAAAACTTCAACTTGTGCAGAATATATGAAACCATGGTCCAGCAATATAGAACATATCACTTGAATTGTGTTTCAAAAGAAAACACTGAACACTACTTAAAGAGAAAGAGAACTATTTTCCTTCTTTTTGTGTGTGTATATTTGGACGATATAGACTTTGATTTTTATTCTATTTATTTTGTGTTATTGTATTTCTATATGCTGAACACTAATATTATTTTTATTTTTAGTTAGTTATTCGATATTTCCAGTGCACGCTATTGTATTGCTATATACTTATGCTGTCACGGATGGTATGACTATTTTATTTGTTTTATCTTGTGAATATTTCAATTTTACAAATTATTTTCCTGTATTTGCTGTTTGTTTTATATATTTACTTCATTGTACTGTATACCATAAGGCGAGGTCGCCTATCCTGTCATGATGGCCGATGTGGGAAGCGCTGACAGATCCCGTATCCTGTATGGCGCCATGCTGGCCATGTTGCGTCACGTCATTAATCACGTGATGCTTTCCCGCCATTATTGGCAGACGAGAGTTGGGCAGTGAGACTGCAAGACGTGTAGCTCATGTTCATGTATCTTTTATGTTCTATGTAGTAATGTTTTGTCCTTTGTACTTTAATCTTAATAAATATATTTCAAATATTAATGCTGGTCGTTGCCTTTTCCCACATATATATATATATATCCGTTTAATTTGGCATGCATCAGTTAATTAAAAATAACCTTACTATATAAATAGAAAATTTATATATAACATTGAAATTTTAAAAAAATATTTTTAAATTTAAAAAAAATTTTTTACTGAAAAAAAGCATTTTTTTAATAATATGATTACTGAATAAAGAGTCATTGAGCATTTAAATCTTATGGGCACTAAAGAATATATTTCTTAATTTATGTAATATCTGTCAACAAAATTTTCTCAAATCATCATGAGCAGATCGATTAATTAACAATGTTTGATTTTAAATGCATCAAACACTAAGAAAATAAACAGAATCGTTTAAAATAATCGGCCGAAAATAGGTTAAAAAAACTATAAGCATATACAAAAAATATATGACTAACATAAATACAGTTTAATTACAAAAGCATAAAACTAATCTAAGAATAATTTAAATCAAGTCCGCGTACGTTGAAAATAGTTATCAACAATCAGAACGCAATGCGAATGCTTGAATTTTCAACGCCAGTTACGGTAACGCAAATGCATGAATTTTCTACACCAGTTGAGGTAACGCTACCCAGATTAGAAATTTCTATTTATTTAGATTGGAAATTTCTATTTATTCTATTTTATTTTAATTCAAAGGTACTTCAGAATGTATCTGAAAGATCGATTAATTAACAATTTTTAATTTTAAATGCATCAAACATTAAAGAAATAAATAGAATCTTTTGAAATAATCGGTAGAAAATTTCTTAAGCCTATCCTCTTTAGCGTAAAAGGAAAAAAAAATTGAAGCCTTACTCACTTGGCGGTGGGGAAATGAAAAGATTTTTTCGGTGGGAAAGTTAGTTTTTAATTAATAATTAAAATTACAATTAAAAATTCAAAAAAGGGACCCTAGGTGCACATTTCCGACCTCTAAGGTATGCATGTGCCAAATTTGGTAGCTGTATTTCGAACGGTCTGGCCTGTAGAGCTCCAACACACACACGCACGCACACACACACACACACACATTGAGTTTTATATAAGTATAGATAGAAGATGAAATGTTTCGCATCTTGAATGTCATTAAATATACCTTGAAAAACTGATTTTGTTTATGGAAAAAAATTATTATAAAATGAAGAATAAAAAAATCTTTGTCTGAAAACATAATAAATGTCTGAACATGAAATAGGTAAATATCATATTCTAGATAAACTGCTCTTTAAAATTGCTGAAACCTGCTTAGAGGAGAAAGCATGCGCATATTCATTCACAAAGCAAATGAGAAGCAAGAAATTATTAAAATTTTTTGAGTCAATAAATGTCCCTTTTTTAAAACTATTTTTTTTTTTTCATTTCCTATTTTTAAGAAAAATATGAATTGCAGCATTTTGCCAAGATATTGAAAAAGTGAAATTTTATTTTTTAATGTAAGTTTTAAAAAAAATCTGTTTATAATAATTCAGATTTAAATTAAATACAATTTTAAAGCAATATATATTTATATATATACAAGGGGTATTCAATTGAAAAGGTGCGAAACGACACTGTGGGTGTAAATGAAGACTTTATTCAAAGTATTCCATTGGACTGAGCACAATGATCCCATTGATTAACAAGCCGAAGGACTCCTTGTTCCCAGAATTGCTGTGGCCGTGATGAAACCCAATCTTTCACAGCGTACTTGAGTTCACTGTCCGAGTTGAAGCGCTTCCTTTTCAGATGTTTTTACAGAACTATTAACTCCGATGGGCACTGTGAGACAATCCAAAGGCTACGCAGGTCCATCAAGAACAAAAGACCGGGACTGATCACAGAGTGTTCGTTCTGATCCATGATAACGCGCGTCCACACGTCTCCAGGGTCACACGCGCTGAGCCGACCATGTTCAAGTTCAAGTGAGTAGCTCGACCATTCGCCCTACAGCCCTGACATGTCACCCTGTGAATTTTATGTGTTTGGACCCTGAAAAAACATCTGAAAAGAAAGCGTTTCAACTCGAACGGTAAACTGAAGGAAGCTACGAAGGACTGGATCTTGTCAAGGCCACAGGAATTCTGGGAGCAAGGAAACGTTCGGCTCGTTAATCAATGGGATCTTTGTGCTCAGGCCCAAGGTATATACTTTGAATAAAATATTCATTTATACCCAGAATGTCGTTTCGTATCTTTTCATTTGAAATTCTTCTATATTTGCATTTTTCAAAAATAATTTTTTTTATGTTGGGTTTCTGCAAAAAAAGCAGCCTCCACGAAATTATCCTTTATACACACCAAGAATATTCTTATTATCCATCTCCTACATAAAATGCTGGACCTCATATGCAATAATGCCAAATTTCCCTGATTTAAGTCTTACGTGTATGGGTTACGTTAACATGCATGTGGAAATATAAATCAATAGATGGTCAAATCTATTGTTTAGTTCAAAATTTGATAAATAACTGTATTTTATGTTCTAAAACTGCGTACGAAATTTTATTGACCTGACTTTTAGAGTTTCCAATTGCTTACTTCTACTCGAACACATGAATCGAAAGTCTACCTTTGATTGGATTTCGTTCAAAATATGGAAGAAATCTGCCAAAAATGACCTTAATTTCATATTTCAAATTATTTTCGTCTATCTTAAAACGTTTTTATCATGTTTGCAGATGAACGAACCAGAAAATCTAATACCAGAAGTGCTTTATTCGAACTGAGAGATGACTCAAACATGCTTGTGTTTAAATATTTTGATGATTAAAATACTTTCTCTTTATTTCGTATAAAGGAAAATAAAAAGAAAAACAATTTTACCTCGTAAGTAAATTTATGTTTAAAATGGCAAAAACTATATGTTTTTTTCTTATTTAGCTTTGTTTAACTAAAATGCTTTGTATTTTGTGATCCTAATCATTTCTAAGCTTTTGAAAAATTAATCTTTTTTTTTTTGCCTTTTAGATAATGAATTTTGCTTTGTTCCATAAAATCAAATCAATAAAAATTTGAAAATATCTTTGTATTTTTATTTTTGTCAACAAAAGGAGTTTTAAAGCTCGATAATAATAAAATTTAATAGGATTTTAGCATAATAGTTACTAATATCTTACCGTATCAGATTTTTAGTATAAAGACGATTATTGAAATTCAGCATACTAGAAAGACGTTTACAAAAATTATCAATAAAAGAATACACGCATATTCAGAAACTTCTATTTTTGCTTGAATAGGCAAAAAATATCAATATGATATTCCGTGCTTACTTTATCTTTTTAAATGTTTCATCAATCTTTAATGGTTATATTTGTTATTACTGTATGCAAAATGTTGCAACAATACGAAAATTCTCATGCAGCCAATGATGATAAAAGAGAATAAAATAGTTATCTAGTAATAGTAATAAGTGAGTCACGACAATCTTCAGTTACAATGTGGCAACAATACAAAAGCAAACAATGTATATGTATACAATTTCAAAATAACAAATGAATATAGTCTGAAATCGCAGATAAACATACAAGAAAATGTAATTTATTTATACTTTGAATACACCAAACGTGTAGCAACGAAAGTTAACTATAATAAGCAACAATTTAAAAAAAAATTCAGAATATATAAGAGAAAAGACTTAACTCAATGCATTGAGGTATAAAGAGATAATTTATTTTTTAAAAAACATTTATCTTTTGCTTTTGTTGCCTCTTTGTAGATTCAATAGTTGTAATAAGTATACAATAAAATATTGTAAATCAGAAAAATTGATCCTAATATAGTTTAATACTGAGGCTCGATTATAAGTAATCTGTTATTGTTCTTATAGTGATTACTTTCTCATATATATATATATATATATATATATATATATATATATATAACGATCCAATGCATGTGCAGCTAATACAATATGATTTATGAACTTTAAGAGAGTCGTAAGAAAAATCAAAATTGCGTTACTATAATGTTGCGTTACTGCTACTGTAACATTTTTCAAGATGTTTGATTTTGATTTTCTTAACAATAACACATATAGTAAATAAATCAGTATTTAGTTAATAAATTGTTGCTAAGCGAGCCCATTCTGACAAAACTGATAAATTGTACAAATAAATACTATATAAATATCAGCACAAATAAATGTTAATTCACTATGATAAAATTTATGAAGCACATCACTCATTTTATTGGAGTGGTAAAACGAGTGATTTGAATTAAATGGTAATAAAACTGCATATATTAAAATTGAAATATATTTACATTATAATTGGTGTAATTGTCATATTTATCTCAGAACTAAATGAAATTCAAGAGAAAATTATTTAACTCTTTAACAGAGAAAATCTGCCTAATAACTAAGACAACGTGGAGACTAAGATCTGATATCGTTAACGAAGCCCATTCAACCATGATCGAAAACTTGCTATGGTGAAAAAATATGGTACACATTATCTCAAAGATAAGCTTCCCAGTTTTGCTGTCTTTATTATATTTGACGTGTTTGCATTAAACAGACACTATTTTTCATTGAATGCATTGCTGTTGTTGCTAGTTGGAAGAGATACAATAAAAAAATCTCTCTGAAATTTGGAAAAAAAACCCTAAGCGATAAATTGAGTTCTAAAAATATTTACAAAACATTTCATCACTAAAATAACATCTAAATTTACGTAGGATGGTTTATATTTAAATTACATATATATGAACATTAAGTGGGCAAATATGTAATTTAACTTATTCATAAAATTGTATTATTGATTTAGCATAGTTCTGAAACTTGAGTCCAACAAAATTCCGAATTCGTTTCAATCGACCATACATAAAACAGTTGCTGAAATATGATCAATCACTTTCTACTGACGACACAAGAAAATTAAAAAAATGAGAATTCCCGAATCGGCTATTCAATTAGGACTGATGATGAGCAAGTTTTTAAAGATTAGATATATTAATTTATTTATTACGAAATTAATAAATCATCATAATAAAATTCTCTACATATTTGATTCTCTATTAAAATGACATACACTACGGGAAAAAAAAATCTTTATTTTTTTAATGCATTTGACAAAATTGATTATTTGGCTTAAATTTTTAAAATCAAATCAAATGACGTGCCTTTTTATGATTAATTTTGACGAAGCTTCATATAATTAATTGTGAAGCAGTTAAAAGAAACATAATCAATAAAACCAGACTTTTATCATTAAATAAGCATGTGAAATCAGAAAAATCAAAAATATGTTACTTTTGTAATTAAAAATAAAGCATTCATAATGTGCTTTTCATTATTTCAGTTGCAAACACATATGATACTGAAAAAGGAATATGAAATGAGGTTTTCGTTATTTGGATAGAAGGGAATACATTTGCATTATTAATTTCATTGCAATCCCTATTCTTGTATAGAACAATATTTGACAACTTAATTTCAAACATATCTTTTTTATTATAGATAGTTTCCTTGAAACTTAGGATTTGGATACATTTTTCTTTATGAAAGGCGAGAGCGCTGACATTTCACAATATATGCAGGAAACATGAACCAGTTACGAGCTCCATCTTATAAACATGGTTTCTAGTCCTTTATGGTTTACTAAAACATCAAAAGAGATTTCTTAAGACGTTGCATTACTTTGTTTTTCTGAAAAGAGGTAACGTGTTCAAAGTTTATGACACAATGATATTCTTGAGCAGATGCTCAATATAGTTTCATTTCAGAGCGAAAGGAAGATAAGATTTTTTTTTATCAAATGTTTCGCATCATATCAAACATATATGACTGATTTTGGAAAGAAATTAGATAGCAGAATAATGTGAATTCTTTTCTTTTTGTAACTGAACGCTCTATCATGAAATTTAATAAATGAAATCAATTAAAACAATTTTATGGTTCCATTCAAAATAAATTTTTCATTAGATTCCAAATCATTAAAAATTTGGAAGAAATATTAGTTCATATACATTATAGTACAGTTTTAATACAATTCCTATTAGTATTTTGGTTCAACTCTGTAGAATGTAATAATAATACTAATAATATATTTGCCTTACTTCTACATTTAGTAATAACAGTAATTTAATTTTTGCTTCAGACTAATGCCCTAGTTTAATATTATTTTTCAAATATTTTCGATGTGGTTTAAAAACTTCAATATTTTATTTCCAAACAAAATTTATATAATTTTGTCTCAATTTTTTTTTCTTTCACTATTATCGTCTTCTATTATTTTAACGAAATGGCATGCACAGGGGAACTTGACAATTAATTTGAAAAATTATATATATATATATGTGTGTGTGTGTGTGTGTGTGTGTGTGTGTGTGTGTGTGTGTGTGTGTGTGTGTGTGTGTCTGTGTGTGTGTCTGTGTGTGTGTTTGTGTATAATGCAAATGCAAAATGGATCTTTCTAGATCGAAATCATTCTAATAAACTGTTTCAGGATAAATTAATTGATATTTCTTTTTTGCTTAAAGCATTATACCTTTGAGCAAAGGCATTATGAGAAGACTGAAGTAGAAGAATATTCATGAAAAAAACGTAACTCGTTTTCTCTAAGGAGAATACTATGCATTATTATTTAATTTTAAAATTAAATATATCTTCTTATTATTTAAAACAACTGATCAACACTTTTCTTGCAAATATGTTAACTAGATGCTGCAGAATAAAACTCATTTTTTTGAGTGTGTACCAGTAAGAATAAAGATACCTAGGGCAGAAATTATTCATAACATTGTTCACTATCGTTGTAAAAATCTATCACATAGTCATCTTTATCTAATGCAGGCATCACCATATAACTAGCATACACCCCAATATAATACAATCACCAGTATCTATCACAAAAAGAAATGAAAATATTTTTGGTAGAATTATTGGTATATTAAATGTTTGGGAATGTTACTTGTTATTTGATCAATTTGCTACATTGTGCTGTAGCCATTTTTGTTTTCAAGACTTAAAATATTATCAGTCTATGCTCCATTGACAGCAATGTTTACGGTTATTTAAGCACCATTATGGACATAAAGTGGGCATCAGAAAACGTTCGCCTATCGGACAGTAATTTTTCTTGCCTTCTTTTATTGATAAAAATATGGGAAGCTAGTTTGTACGTCAAATTTTCTATTTAAAAGTTTAATAAACTAAGACTTCATGAAAAGTTTAACGCAATGCAATTCAGAGATATAGTACAAACTTTATTCTGATTTAAAACATTATATTAAAAATAGGTTCAAGTTGTTCTAAATGAGAAAAAGAGAAAAATGCGATATGAAAGAAAAAAGAAAAACATGTATGAATTTTATGACCTTGAGCAAATTTTACCGAACACAATTGTGTTTTAAAGAATTGAACATGAAGAAAAAGTTAAATTTGAGACAAAAAATGCCATGGAATGTTTCTGACATAAAAAATAAATGTCTTTTAAATCCTTAATTTCATAGGGAATTGCTATGCCTACCTTGATAGACAAAGCAATCTCCGTAATAGTAATCCTGTAATAGAATACATAAAAATTTTACCATTGTGGGTATTGTAGCACAACATATCTAAATTTTCTCCCACCAGAGATAGGACTAACGGGAGGGATAGTATTATGGCCAGTATTGGTTATTATAACTCTACCATAGTTCTGGCCACATTGTTGCTACGGTTTTCGGAACCTTAAAAAAGCTCCAGATACATTTGGTTGGGGGTAGTTTTGGAAGTTCTGAAATGCTTTTGAGATTCCCCATTACACCATTTTTTTCTGTAAGCGTGAAAAATTTGAAAACCGTTCTCTATGGATATAAGACAACAGTCCGATTGTCAGTAGATCCGAATTCTGGGAACTCTGGCAGTAAATGTAAATACAAATTGGCCACATTTCTACTTACAATTGCGCATCATGCTTTAGAAGATCAGAACATATCTTTTGTGTTCATCTGATATATTTGTTCGTAAAATTCATTGTAGCATCTCCAAGGATTAACAATGTTCTCCCTTGAGAACAACATTTATACTTTCGAAAAAGTCTACCTTTCTGTGAATCTAAAACCAATCAATTTATTGCACAATCTGGCATTGCTGCTTTCAGAATGGAGTTTCAAGATGAGTCCATTTAAGTATTACAGTGACAAATTTGCTCACTGCAAACAGACATAGTATGTTGTCAAGCTGAACATTAATGGTGTCTACATGATAATAAGATATAAATGTTAAACTTAAATACGAAATAACTACTCTATACATCTAACTGTAAAATTCAATTCGTTTACAGAATAAATCTATAAAGCCGTAGGGTTATATATGCTGTTTCTATACGACTTATGCATATTTATTTCGAAAGTATTAAAACGTATATTTAATAGAACATAATAAATATAGCTTCATAACAGTAACCTCCAAACTGCCATGGGTTTACATGAGTTTAAGGAGGCAATAAAAATGGGTATGAAAATGATTATTAAGTTTTGTACACAACTTTCTAAAAATTAAATTCTCAATTAAAATCTGAAAAAAATAGTAAAATTCTCTGTTAATTGAAATCCGTGATCCATGACTCAAAATGTATTAAAAAGCATTAAAAATAATCAAATTATTTATAACTCCTTTTTATAGAATCTTATTTCAGATTTGAGAAATTAGTCATATATAAAGAGGTTATTTAAAAAATATTTAAAATAAATAACTTTTTTTATATGCAAGTGTTCTTAATGGTCTTACTTTTGCTAGCCATTTTTTATATGCTGTAAATTAAATTACTACATTAATCTACTTATAATTAAATTTGGATAATTAATTTTACTCTAAGTTATTACTTGGCAGGTTTTTTCATTATATTACTAATTTAAGACACCATAGTCCTTTATTTGTTGCCACCACTTTTTATACGCGTACACTGATTCGTTATTAGTATCCTGATAAAAGATAGAAAAAAAATATGTTAGAAATACAGAGCAATCAGGACTTTTTAAAAGAACGAAAAGAAAATAATTTTTAGTTAAAGCAAAATCACATTTTATCGCTTCATTTTCTTCTACAAGCAGGAAACCATAGAAAACCAATATTAAAATTTTACTTTTATTATCGTTTTTAATATCAATGTCTTTGAATTCAAAGTAGATAACGCTCCTAAAAAATATTATCCAAAAGAATTGTTCAAATTTTTATTTTTAAATTAGAATAACTCAAGCTTTTATTACTTTCCAAATACAGCAATTTGTCTTTTATATTTGTGTATTTTAAAAACATTTGGATTGGGAATTAAATATTTGTAAAACATTTTTTATTCGCTTTTAAGATAACATATTGAAAGCAATAATAAAATTTGTTTTGCTTTGCCATATAAATAACATTTAAAAAGAAACCATTTGAATGAATAAGATCTTTCAATAGAATGTGAGTAAATTTTGTTTAATACCATAGAAGTGTTTAATGGTGGTAGAATTTATATATATATATTTCGATATATATATATATATATATATATATATATATATATATATATATATATATATATATATATATATATATATATATATATATATATATATATATATATATATATATATATATATATATATATATAGGAAAAGGGCATTTGAATCATTTAATCATTTTAAAAAGCGGATGAGATAATCACACAGTAATTTGCATAAATTTAGACGTCTTCCAACCGTACATTCGTAGTTGTATTCCCAATAGCACATTAAGTATAATTTCATTTTATTTTTCTAACAACATTAACATTTCCCCGGTTACAATAATAAATTTCAAAAAAAAATATAAAAAACACTTAAAATTGTTTTGAAATTAGAAATTATTTTTAATACCTTGAAAGTAGTAAGAATAGTATTTGAATATAAGCGATTTAATGGTACAATTAGACGAATTATTCCTAAAAATAAGAAAAGGGGTACTAGGATATGCATTCTGTTAGTTCCTTCATTCTAGTTCGTTATTCTAAAACATTATTCTATTAGTAAAATTTGTCCAAGCTAAGTAGAAAGTATGTTTAATAATTATATATCAAAGTAAAATTTCAGCAGAATTTGTTACTAAATAAAATATTTAATCATTTTGTTTACGAGTTGAATGAACATACGTAAGTTGATCCTAGCTTTTGATCGATTTTAAAATGATCTTATTCTGTATTTATCATGTAATTCGCAGATGTTTTATAAAAGAAAATCTGTACAGAAATGATATGATTGAAATAAATTTCATCCATAAATCTCGAAGATCCTTAATTCGGCCTTCATTTTTCTCCTGAACTTTCTGTTGTTGTAACGAAAATATTTATTGAATTAATGGTTTTAAAATTATTATTTCATGAAAATAATGGTTTAGCTGAAAAAGAAGTCGATTCCTATTACAGTGAATATATCTTTATCATGATATTTATATTTTTCATGAAATAATTTAAATATTACTCTAATAATTTTGGTATAAATGAAATAAATATAACTTTATATATATATATATATATATATATATATATATATATATATATATATATATATATATATATATATATATATATATATATATATATATATATATATATATATATATATATATATATATATATATATATATATATATATATATATAATTTCATTCATTGCTTGGAATACATGACAAAACGATTAGAAATACTGTTTGACACAGTGATAAAAAAAAATTATTGCAAAGCATTTTAGTAAGTATATGTAATATTTAGTAAGTTGTAAAATTTTACTTTGGACAAGGGAAACAAATCAATTTTTATTGTTTTTCTGTAACTAAAATACAGTAGATAGAGGATCATATTAAAATCCTAAAAATAAAACATATTTCAATTGAAATTTATATGAATAAAGGCAGGCAATCACTTAGGATAGCAATTTTAATGACTTCAATTTTTCTCGTGCAATATTCGAAGTTAAAGGATCGTAAATAAAAATCTTTTTATAAGATGAGTAAGCAAAAAGTTGCGTAATAATTTATTTTAATTAATTAAAAAAGTTGCTCAAAATGTTTTAAAATATTTAATTATACTTATAAGAAGTAAAATAAAAACTGAAATAGTCACATCCTCTCAGGAATCAAACTCAATATCATATGCATTTCCATTATATTGTGTTGCATTTAGAATATTAGAAAGCCTTTTTGAGATATAAAATTATTTGTTATAATAGGAAACAATTGGAGCTAATGAAAAAATTATATAAAAATATTAGCATTGGAAATAAAATAAAAATCCTGTTCCCAAAAAGTAATTCTTAGGAAATCTATGAAAGTTATTATTTTTTCTGACATCTTAAACATTGCCTTCAATTACCATACCAGAAACGTTTCAGCAATCCCGCCATCCTACATATACTGCTTTAAAAGTAGATTATCATAATAGGAGCATCAAGGAGTGATCTATCAAGAGCAAAAATTGCTGACTTCGAATTTGGACTTTCGATGAATCTCCAAGTTTTGAATCCCCTTGAGTTCAAAAAACAAATTTTTGAAAAATGCCTGTATGTCTCTTTGGGACAAATATAACTCAAAAACACGTTGAGATAAACGAATTAAATTTGGTACACGGTTTTTAAACACCACTTGTAGATTTCTTTTAAGTTTTGAGCAAAATACGTTCAGAGAAGTTTGTCAGTCAGGCTATTCAAATACAAGTTTGTGGTGAATAGCATATAAGCCAATTAACAACTACACTACACGAGCATATGCATTTGTGTTCTGGTTATGTTACTGGACTGCCAGCCACAAGGTCCCAGGTTCTATCCTCGCACATCAAATCCGCCACAAGTTAATAACATAACTACAAAACGAAGAAAGTAAGATAGATGAAATTCAATACACATATTAGTATCTGTAGTGTAACAACTACCAAGTATTGAGCCAAAGCCAACAAGGAGTCTGTACTTTCAGAAACATGTAACATGATTATTGAAAAATGCAATAAGTTAAATATTTTGTATGGGTTTCTTTAAACTACAAGTGTAGCTTTGTGTCATTTTTTTTTCAGATGGTTAGTACAAACGTGTCGAAAACAGAAATTCGATTTTCGAATGCTATTAACCTTATACCAGGTATTAATCGCAAAAAATCTCGCAAAAGATCATACAATAGATTCAGTAAATAGACGTCAGATGTTATTATACGGCAGTTTCAGGCAAGGCATTCTCCTATATAACATCTTTATCAGAGAGTATGCCAGAAACTTTTGGTGAGACCACCACCCGCTGGTTCTCTATGCTACTGATTGTGGTGCACTTGTAGGATATAGATTCATTGGAAAATATTTACTCAATATTTTCCAACGGAAACACCATGTGGTAAGATTTAAAGTGGGGTGTTTCATATGATTGAATTCTCTATCCCACATGTTTATTATTATTATTATTTCAATGATCCTAAATCTGTGCAATACTTAAAATAATGATGAAATTCATCATGTTAATATTTCGAGAATTCTTCCATCGTATCTTGTCTGTGATACATAACAGTGATACGGCCATAATACGACGTCAGATACCTCATTATCAATTTTTTAATCGTCATTCACCAATGATTTAAGCTTATTTTACTTTATAGATAGGTGGATAAATGTCAAGCAAAACTGTATGCGATACTTGTATTTCAGAAATACACGATTCCATGCTTGAATCTCCGAGCAAAATATTCGAAGATTAAATAGATGTAATTTCATTACCTCTCCAAGTTGATATGTATGAATTTGTGTCACCTATGTTCTTGAGATTCTAATTAGTAATGCACTTTCTTGCAATAAATATGTTACATAAAATTTCAATCAATCGATGTACTGCCGTACTCGTTTTAGGATCTTACATTTCACCGACATGTATAGTTATCATACCAAATAACTCTTCCTCAACGATAGAACAGTAAACTAATCTACAATATAAATCTTGTTCGGAAAAGCGACACTCTATTAATTCGGCTTCGGGACGCTTTAAACTCTATTTAATACCCAAACTTCCTTTGAAGAATCATCCCGATTGTGACGCTTTTAATACAGCCTGAAAAATAAATAATCGGAAATACCTTCCGCATTGCATATAAATTAAAGCTTGAAGCGTATGCAAATCATGAAATTATCTAAAACTGGTTTACATTCAAGTGTAAAATTATAATCAGATAAATAAATAAAATGTTTAAAATCTATGGAGCATCCTTGTGTAAACTTTCACTTTTTCTCTTCAACTGGTTTGAAAGCATGAAAGGTTTGCATCCAATATATTTTTTGATTGAATATCAAATACAAAAGCTGGTAATAAATTACAAAATATCTCATTGTTTAAAAAAATCATCACAGATCGTCTGCAGTTTGTAAATAATGCACTGTTGCATTTGGGTGAAAGAAATTGCCTGTGAATATTTAAATTTGTTTTTAAATTCAAAACTGAGATTAAAATATGAAAATTTTAAAAAATCATGTGGGAGTAATGTTTATATATTAAAATTCACTTACAATTTTCAAATTTGAAAAAAAAAAATCCTTCCAACATATCTTTTTTTTGAATTTTAAATAAAAAGTCTATTAACTATTTACTGATTATATCATTGGTTGTAAAAAAAATATTAAAGAATGATTCAGTTTCATCTAGTGTTTCCTTTATATTAAAGAATTTAAAGTTTGAAGCATATTAAAAAACCATAAATATAGGTTTACTAACAACAAATAAAAACAAGAAGTGCATGTTTTAGTTTTCTTAGTTCGAGATTGTAGATGAGAGCTGTGAAGGTTCATGGCCGTTGAGAATTATTGAAATAAATTCCACATTCAAAGGTAGTAAGGCCATTCTTACACATAAAATCTGTGTTCACGCAAGGGAATTCATAAAAGAGCTTTTGGCCGTTATTTACATCTAAGTCTGAGCCGATGGAAAAAAACCCACTCATTTTATATCAAATGAATAATTTTTTTATGTGTAAATATCTAACCTTTTGTGACACATCAATTCAAAAATATATTAAGTAGCTGAGGAAGTTGTCAAAAAATCCTAGAGTGTGTGTCTCTTTATATCATACGATCTGAAACTATTTTTCAATCAAATCTTGCACCATATCCATAGAGTCGTCATTTGGAATGGCTAGCTCGAAATTGAGGAACATTTTCAGATTCCTCTTAAATCAATAAACTGGAAGCAGAGTTTAAAGAAAATTAATTCCATTAGTATTTTAATATTTATTTCATCATTTCTGTGCACTGAAATTAATTTAGTAATAAACTAACCCAAATCATGAATTTTTATTTATTATCATTCAGTTATTAGGGAAGGTTTCATTTATATATTTACTAGCCGCCTTTGGCGACCAGCCGGTTCTCCAATCTTAATGCACGTTAAAATTTTACTAATTATATATTTTATGGAACTCCCATTTTATTTGCTTCTTCATTAAAATATTTTAAAACTTCAAATTTTAATAGTCATATAATTCACTCATAATATTATAAAGGCCTTCAGCCATAACGTGATATGTATCTCTCTAATTTTCTATTAGCTCCTGTAGAATTTATGCTTTAAATTAAAGTGGAAATGATTAAACTGCAATAAATATAATAATATATTTTTTACTGAAATGAAGCATTCTTTTTTAAACATGAGTACTGAAAACAGAGTCGCTGAGTATTTAAACCTTATGGGCACTAAAGAATATTTTTTTTTAATTTATTTAATATCTCAAGAAGTTTTCAACAAAATTTTCTCAGATTCATCATGAACAGATCGATTAATTAACAATATTTAGTTTTAAATGCATCAAACACTAAACAAATAAACAGAATCGTTTGAAATAATCTGTCGAAAACATATAAAGCCTTCAAAACCAACTCCGTATCCGTTGTCAACAATCAGAACACAATGCGCATGCGTTAATTTTCAACGCCAATAATGGTAAAGCAAATGCATGAATTTTCTACTCCAATTGGGGTAAAGCTATGCAGATTAGAAATTTTTTATTTCCTTTATTCTGTTTTATTTTAATTCAAAAGTACTTCAGAATGAATCTGAAAGATCGATTAATTGACAATGTGTAATTTTAAATGCATCAAACATTAAGAAAATAAACAGAATCGTTTGAAATAATCTGGCGAAAAATGTTAAGCCTAGCCTCATTACTGTTGGGAAAACAACTGAAGCCTTACTCCTTTGGCGGTGGGGAATATGAAAAGTATTTTTTGGCGGGAAAGTTAGTTTTTAATTAATAATTAAAATTCTAATTAAAAATTTAAAAAGAAGGAACCCATAGGTGCACATTCCCGACCTCCAAGGTATACATGTACCAAATTTGGTAGCTGTAGGTCAAACGGTCTGGTCTCACACACACACACACACACACACACACACACACACACACACACACACACACACACACACACACACATTGAGCTTTCTATAAGTATAGATTATTTCAGGTAAAAAATTGATTTAAATCTAGTTTCTATTGTTACTAGGCAAAATAATTTTTTTAAAAATTGATCTTGCTATTATTTTATGAAACAAAGTAGTTTAATTACATTCAGCAATGACGGAATGGTTAAATATCATACCAAACATTGTGGTGTGTTTGTGACATTTGCTCTTCTGTAAATACATATATCAAAATTTGAGAAAAAAATAAATATTTTCTAATAAATCATTTTTGTATTATAATTATAAATATCCTGTAAAGTATTTGTGTCCATATTATTGGGAGATATTAGTAGAACATATATTTATCTCTTCACAATAAGTAGTCGTTACAAGTATTAACTAGTTTTATAGAATAACAACAAAACAAGGGGATGCCACTCAAGCTAAGGGTAATTATACTAAAATATTTTCTTGCTTGCCGCAACATTCTACCCACCCTGGTCAACTTCCAGAGGTATGGCCAGTTGAATCGGACGGGTCCTCCTCTAACCTCCTCCCCACCAAGCTTCTGGTGGTACAATAAACTTCCACTTTATACCATTGTGAGTATAGAATTTCTGCACTTTAGCTGAAGTCAATGTACTCTAAAGGAAAATAATTTCCTTGTTTGAGGAATGGAAGGTAGTGGCGTTGCCACTGTATATGCTATGTGGAAGTCCTCTTCTACTGACAAATATTTGTAAGGCCAAAAGAAACTTGTCTACAGAAAGATCAGGAACAAGTTTGATATGCAAGGCTCTAGTAGTAGAACATATAAATATCGTGATGTAAGTTGTATTTGAAGGTTTAAGGACCCAATATAAACAGGATCTGCAAAGTCTATCCCAGTAGTATCGAAATGTATACAAGGAGTAAGTGTGTCAGCTGGAAGAGGTGCTTCTTTCATTAGAATTTAAAGCATGGGACAGTTTGCACTGTAAGATAGTTTTAATCACTCGCTTTATGGCTTGACGACCTAGGATTATCCAGAACTCGGAGCAAAATTCTGAAAGAACTACACGAACACACAATAAATAATCGGAAATACCTTCCGCATTGCATATAAATTAAAGCTTGAAGCGTATGCAAATCATGAAATTATCTAAAACTGGTTTACATTCAAGTGTAAAATTATAATCAGATAAATAAATAAAATGTTTAAAATCTATGGAGCATCCTTGTGTAAACTTTCACTTTTTCTCTTCAACTGGTTTGAAAGCATGAAAGGTTTGCATCCAATATATTTTTTGATTGAATATCAAATACAAAAGCTGGTAATAAATTACAAAATATCTCATTGTTTAAAAAAATCATCACAGATCGTCTGCAGTTTGTAAATAATGCACTGTTGCATTTGGGTGAAAGAAATTGCCTGTGAATATTTAAATTTGTTTTTAAATTCAAAACTGAGATTAAAATATGAAAATTTTAAAAAATCATGTGGGAGTAATGTTTATATATTAAAATTCACTTACAATTTTCAAATTTGAAAAAAAAAATCCTTCCAACATATCTTTTTTTTGAATTTTAAATAAAAAGTCTATTAACTATTTACTGATTATATCATTGGTTGTAAAAAAAATATTAAAGAATGATTCAGTTTCATCTAGTGTTTCCTTTATATTAAAGAATTTAAAGTTTGAAGCATATTAAAAAACCATAAATATAGGTTTACTAACAACAAATAAAAACAAGAAGTGCATGTTTTAGTTTTCTTAGTTCGAGATTGTAGATGAGAGCTGTGAAGGTTCATGGCCGTTGAGAATTATTGAAATAAATTCCACATTCAAAGGTAGTAAGGCCATTCTTACACATAAAATCTGTGTTCACGCAAGGGAATTCATAAAAGAGCTTTTGGCCGTTATTTACATCTAAGTCTGAGCCGATGGAAAAAAACCCACTCATTTTATATCAAATGAATAATTTTTTTATGTGTAAATATCTAACCTTTTGTGACACATCAATTCAAAAATATATTAAGTAGCTGAGGAAGTTGTCAAAAAATCCTAGAGTGTGTGTCTCTTTATATCATACGATCTGAAACTATTTTTCAATCAAATCTTGCACCATATCCATAGAGTCGTCATTTGGAATGGCTAGCTCGAAATTGAGGAACATTTTCAGATTCCTCTTAAATCAATAAACTGGAAGCAGAGTTTAAAGAAAATTAATTCCATTAGTATTTTAATATTTATTTCATCATTTCTGTGCACTGAAATTAATTTAGTAATAAACTAACCCAAATCATGAATTTTTATTTATTATCATTCAGTTATTAGGGAAGGTTTCATTTATATATTTACTAGCCGCCTTTGGCGACCAGCCGGTTCTCCAATCTTAATGCACGTTAAAATTTTACTAATTATATATTTTATGGAACTCCCATTTTATTTGCTTCTTCATTAAAATATTTTAAAACTTCAAATTTTAATAGTCATATAATTCACTCATAATATTATAAAGGCCTTCAGCCATAACGTGATATGTATCTCTCTAATTTTCTATTAGCTCCTGTAGAATTTATGCTTTAAATTAAAGTGGAAATGATTAAACTGCAATAAATATAATAATATATTTTTTACTGAAATGAAGCATTCTTTTTTAAACATGAGTACTGAAAACAGAGTCGCTGAGTATTTAAACCTTATGGGCACTAAAGAATATTTTTTTTTAATTTATTTAATATCTCAAGAAGTTTTCAACAAAATTTTCTCAGATTCATCATGAACAGATCGATTAATTAACAATATTTAGTTTTAAATGCATCAAACACTAAACAAATAAACAGAATCGTTTGAAATAATCTGTCGAAAACATATAAAGCCTTCAAAACCAACTCCGTATCCGTTGTCAACAATCAGAACACAATGCGCATGCGTTAATTTTCAACGCCAATAATGGTAAAGCAAATGCATGAATTTTCTACTCCAATTGGGGTAAAGCTATGCAGATTAGAAATTTTTTATTTCCTTTATTCTGTTTTATTTTAATTCAAAAGTACTTCAGAATGAATCTGAAAGATCGATTAATTGACAATGTGTAATTTTAAATGCATCAAACATTAAGAAAATAAACAGAATCGTTTGAAATAATCTGGCGAAAAATGTTAAGCCTAGCCTCATTACTGTTGGGAAAACAACTGAAGCCTTACTCCTTTGGCGGTGGGGAATATGAAAAGTATTTTTTGGCGGGAAAGTTAGTTTTTAATTAATAATTAAAATTCTAATTAAAAATTTAAAAAGAAGGAACCCATAGGTGCACATTCCCGACCTCCAAGGTATACATGTACCAAATTTGGTAGCTGTAGGTCAAACGGTCTGGTCTCACACACACACACACACACACACACACACACACACACACACACACACACACACACACACATTGAGCTTTCTATAAGTATAGATTATTTCAGGTAAAAAATTGATTTAAATCTAGTTTCTATTGTTACTAGGCAAAATAATTTTTTTAAAAATTGATCTTGCTATTATTTTATGAAACAAAGTAGTTTAATTACATTCAGCAATGACGGAATGGTTAAATATCATACCAAACATTGTGGTGTGTTTGTGACATTTGCTCTTCTGTAAATACATATATCAAAATTTGAGAAAAAAATAAATATTTTCTAATAAATCATTTTTGTATTATAATTATAAATATCCTGTAAAGTATTTGTGTCCATATTATTGGGAGATATTAGTAGAACATATATTTATCTCTTCACAATAAGTAGTCGTTACAAGTATTAACTAGTTTTATAGAATAACAACAAAACAAGGGGATGCCACTCAAGCTAAGGGTAATTATACTAAAATATTTTCTTGCTTGCCGCAACATTCTACCCACCCTGGTCAACTTCCAGAGGTATGGCCAGTTGAATCGGACGGGTCCTCCTCTAACCTCCTCCCCACCAAGCTTCTGGTGGTACAATAAACTTCCACTTTATACCATTGTGAGTATAGAATTTCTGCACTTTAGCTGAAGTCAATGTACTCTAAAGGAAAATAATTTCCTTGTTTGAGGAATGGAAGGTAGTGGCGTTGCCACTGTATATGCTATGTGGAAGTCCTCTTCTACTGACAAATATTTGTAAGGCCAAAAGAAACTTGTCTACAGAAAGATCAGGAACAAGTTTGATATGCAAGGCTCTAGTAGTAGAACATATAAATATCGTGATGTAAGTTGTATTTGAAGGTTTAAGGACCCAATATAAACAGGATCTGCAAAGTCTATCCCAGTAGTATCGAAATGTATACAAGGAGTAAGTGTGTCAGCTGGAAGAGGTGCTTCTTTCATTAGAATTTAAAGCATGGGACAGTTTGCACTGTAAGATAGTTTTAATCACTCGCTTTATGGCTTGACGACCTAGGATTATCCAGAACTCGGAGCAAAATTCTGAAAGAACTACACGAACACACAAGTGATGTAGACGAATGTTCGTGTGTCTAATCAACAAGTGCACAAAATAATAAGATCCTTCAAATAGTATTGGGTGTCTTTGTTCAAGTGATATATGTGCGAATTTTAATCTACCACCAAGTCGTAAAATGTTATCCTTCCGAAATGGGCGAAAACACGAAATTTTTGAGGATTTAGGTAAGGAACGATTACTCTCCAGTGCGTTGATTTCTACAGAAAAACGCTGTTTTTGTACAACTGAAATCCAATAGTTTCTTACCTTTTTCAGTTCATTAGCTGTTAATTCTGAAGTAAAATGTTGTCGAGATTTACAGTTGTGCAGAAAGCGATAAATCCAAGCTGTTATTATCAAGAGTTTTGTGTATGAACTGAAGCGGGATACATCGATTAAAGTTTTGATAGTTGATGTACACAATATTTGGGTCTTAACTTGACGAGCTTCAATATCTATTAATAATTTTTTGTCTTTTATCAAAATGTTTTAGACAGGCCAGGCTTCTGAAATTTGCGCTAACCAAATTGGATCGTTCCACCAAATTTCCAGGTATGGGAATTCTGCTGAGAACACTCCACGAGAAAGATGATCTGTTGGGTTCTAGATACCTGGGAAATGCCGCCACTACGCTGGAAAAGAGCATTGAGGAATTTCAGTGACTCGGTTGCATACGAATGTTTTCCATCGATTAGGATTATTTCTTATCCAACTTAATTCGACAGTTGAATCACTCCAAAATGTAGATGTTTGATTATTTAAACCGGTTTCTTTGCAAAAATAGTGAAGTAAACGAGCTCCAAGTAAGGCTATCAAAAGTTCCAACCGTGGAAGTGTCACCCTTTTAAATGGAAAAAGTTTGTTGCGACTGCAAGCTAGGCGAAACTTAGTTTCGTTAAGCTCAGTGATATAAATGTATAATGTGGCACCATAGGCCTATTCCAAAGCATCGCAAAAGACATGGGGACTCATGTGAGAAGTAGCAGAAATTCTAATAAGCATGGAATGCGTATCTTATTTAAAGATGATATTTCAGATACCCATCTGTTAAAGCTTGCAGCAATGACTGGAGGAAACATTTCGCCATATTGAACTCCCACAAGACATGTGATTTGAAAAAGAATTTTTCCAACTAATATTGCTGGCTCATAGACGCCTAAAGGATCATACAACTTTGATACAATTTTAAGAAGTAAACGTTTTGTTGCAGGAGTAGAAAAACAGATAAACATTTTTGTTTATGTATGTATGAAACACGTCTTCCTTGGTATTCCAGCTAATTCCTAATACATGCGTATTACTTTTAAAGTTGATATCCTTTAGTTCCCAAATAGCCTGTAGGTTCTTGGAGTTTGTACTCCATTTAGCCAAAGGTAAACTTATCTGTGCCGTTAAATCTTGCATTTCTTGGTAAAGAGTTGTTGCTTGCTCACCAGTATCTACTCCCATAATAATGTCGTCCATGGAAAATTTATTCTCCAGGTGCTTGATTGCAGTCGGGTAGATATCAGAGTACATATTAGCTAATTTACCAAGAGTGGCAAAAAACATAAAGGAACTGGAAGTCAATTCAAAAGGTAAACGGGAAAAACGATAAGTAAGTATTCATTTCGCACGTGTATTTTTCCGTTTGCATCCTTTTCTGTTTCAAACAACAGGAAAGTAGTGCAATCCTCTTCACCCAAAATAAGTTGCAAAAATTCCTTGACGTTCGTCGCTCGTGATTGCGAATTTGGGAAGTTGAAATCGTAACAATGTTGCAAATATTTCTGGATTAGGATTGTTTTTGGAATTAACATACAAGTTAGCAGTGGAAGGTTTAAAATCATTATGAACAGACAATTCACCTCTAATGTTCAGAGTTGTAAGTGCGCCTTCTACCCCCTCTGAGAGAAATTGCATTAATTTTGTTATGTCACATTCCGAAATTTTCTGACGTTTCGCAAAAATAATCCAACGGTGACAAATGTCATCAGGAAACACTCGTAAACTTTTAAGAGTTAAAATTCGGCTATAAGCATTATCATCCTCTCCCAAAGAACGTAGAGCTTGTAATCCCCTATTACACTCAATAAAAACTTCATTCAGTGATGTTGGCGATGAATTTCGTATTGGCGTTAATTTTTCTAAAAAGCCCAAATAAGCTTGGATAATTCTATTTGTGTCGCCATATTTGTCCATATGGAGTTTTTTAGTAGCGTTATATGTATTGGCAATAATGCTTATACCATAGACCAATCGTTTCGGTTCATCTTGCAAATAGCCTCTTAAAAAATATGTTTATTAATTACAGAAAGATATGGATTATTATCTATGGAAGATTGAAATCGTTCTCAAAATTTTTGCCACTGTTCTACATCGAATTCAAACGGTTCTAGCTTAATTGTAGGCAATTTAACTGTATACGATTTAATAACAGGCGTTGTAATACAAGGTTCTAAATTCATCGCCAAATTATTATTATTGATAGCCAAATCAGTAACGTTATTCGTAGTTGGAGCTAATTTATTTTGAATATTTTTTTGAGCTTTAAAAATTGCAAATTCAGTATTATCGGTATAGCTTTCACATTGTAAAATATCGTTTTCATATTCTTCATCAGTATGTATTTCGTTATCCGTTATTTTCATTTCATTCAAAGCAGTCGTTGCAAATATATTCAACATCTTCAATTTAAAAATCATCATTTATGTTACTTATTTCAATAGAAAAATAAGTAATGTTACCGAAAATAGTTTTCCGTTTTCGCTTCAGTTGTGCCATTTTTTTTATAGTTTCATCAGGCGTCGGCATTGCAGAAATCCAAAGTATGAACTCAAAAAAAAAAAAAAAAAAAAATCAGTAAGAATGCAAACTTGCTGATATTTCGTAAAAAGCAGGAAGTATAAATTCACGGTCCGGATTCACATAGAGTTTTCGATACCATATATTGGGATAAATTAGTAAAACATATATTTATTTCTTTAAAATAAATATGTTACAAGTATATAAGCAGTTTTATAGAATAACAACAAAACAAGGTGAATACATTCAAGCTAAAGGTAATTATACTAAAATATTTGCTTGCTTGCCACAACACATATAATCGAATGTATATTTACATCGCTATTAAAGTAATAAATATTGATTTAAATGCAATTGCTGCTCAAAGCCCAAGTGCAAAAAAATAATAAGTGAATGCTATAATAAAATATCATTTTCGTATTCTTAGTGTATGTATGTATATTAATGAATGTATATTAAAAATATAATACGATGTGAAAAATATGAAAATTTAAAGCTTCTATGTTGTGCGTTTCCAAAATCATACATTATTTTTCTGTGTCTATATGCAAGATTCTTAAACTGCTTTAAGAAATTTTGTTCGAAAAAAAAATCCTTCAAAAATTTAAGATTTGTATACTTTTAATACTTTTAAAAAAATACTTTTACTTTTAAAAAAAATTATTTTTTTTAATGAAAAAACTCAAAAATTTACTGTTTTTAATAAATTTAGTAAATTTTATTATTTCTAATAAGAACAACGAAAACTTCACTGTAAATCATGCTTTTTGGAAACTAATAATTTATCCATATGCTTGTATGAAAGAAAATACAAAATTTGAAACTAAATTTATAAATATTTCATATCTTTTGAAATTCCCAATACAAATTTATATTTTAATAACGATTTGCTACATTTTATAAACACGCATTGTTGATTTTCAAAATTTCAAAAGAAATATTTTATAGGTTAAATAGCATCATGACTTATTTCACAGAATTAAGATATTGTTGAAGTAATTTTCTAAAAGGATTCAGAAAAAAATATTTTTGCCCACTATAAGCTATTAAATAAGCATCATAACGTAGGATGAATTTCACATTCAAAAGCGATGTGAAATCGATCACTGAAATGGTCTTTAGATGCCATATTTCCTCCTTTTTAACAGATGCAAACGACAAAGTAAACCGGTTTGTCTAGCATACTTCTTCGTACTGAATTAAACGTATCCGACAAACTTGTCTTTGTCAGAACTAAACGGATTTATACAAAGCCTTTTTCTTTAATGTGTGGTTTATTATGTGGTTTATTTGATAGATAACATAAAAACGATAACTGTTTTTTTTTCTTTTTAAATTCAAAATAATAATAAAATATGAACATAATCCCATACTATCTTCGTCCCATTTCAGCTTTAGGAAAATAAATTATAACAAAAATAGAAATAAAAATAGACTCCACAAATAAATGCCAAATTTAGGATCAATCGATTTATTTTTTATTTTACATTTTGAAACTTTTTGTTTAATTATAATAAGTTTATCTTCTTTATAATAAGTTTAATTATAATAAGTTTATCTTCTTTATAAAAAGTTTAATTATAATAAGTTTATCTTCTTTATAATAAGTTTAATTATAATAAGTTTATCTTCTTTATAAAAAGTTTAATTATAATAAGTTTATCTTCTTTATAATAAGTTTAATTATAATAAGTTTATCTTCTTTATAAAAAGTTTAATTATAATAAGTTTATCTTCTTTTTAAAAAGTTTAATTATAATAAGTTTATCTTCAAAGTCATATTTCACACAAAGTCATTTATATCATTGGAATATTTTGTCACTTTGCGAAGAACAACGAACTTGTCTGCAATCAATGTCAAAAGGTTATTTAGCGTATTCATGAAATTACAGTTGTTTCAGGAAAGAAATTGCATTTTGCAAATTATTGAATTACAATATTACAATTAATCAAAGTAAAAATATTTAAAAAGCATAATTCAGTCATTTAAATGTTAAACATATTTACATTTAAACAATTAAATGTTTAACAATGTTAAAAAAAACCAATATATATTGTTGTAAGAGAACGTTTAATTGGATATATTATAATTGTTTTGAATTTATATTTGGATGTATACATATATATATTTGTTGAAATTTGTTAAAATATTGGTATAGCGCTTGAAAATTGTTTAATTATGCTTCTTTAAACCGTATCATGAATTAAAACCGACTTACGTTCAGAATTTTTCATATTATATTATTAAGTTTGCCATCTATTTTTCATTTGTTAAAATAATTTTTATCAGACTGAGGCAATGTAAATGAATTATCGCCACAAAATGTTCATATCAGTATTGAAAAAAGAACTCTCATTTATTTTAATTGAGACAATTTCTAGATTTAAGCGAAAATAATACTGTAACGTGCTTTTCAAAGAAAAAGATAAATTACGTTCCCTGTAATAGAACTTTTATTTCATTCCAACAAAACAGTTTTTTTTCAAAAAGAGTAAAGGGAATGGATAAACACAGCTAAATTGTATCTATTAAGGATTTTCTCAAAAGGGAATTCCGCTGCTGAAAATAATTTCCATTCAAGATTTTTTTTATTATCTTATTATGCATATCACTGTAATATTGTATATATCTTTAAAATCTGTTAATTATCCAGATAAACAGTTTATTCGTTTTTATAGTGTATCATTATTTCAATTAATTTTAATATTCCAAGTAAATGCAAAAATAAAGATGATAAATTAAAAAGAATTTTTAAAAATGTATATATATCGAATATTGGCAGATTTTATTTATTATTTTTTTTGACAATTAAATTAATTTAATTTTAATTGGCAGATTTTTTTCTTAATCTAAAGGAATAAATTCGAATCTTTATATACAAAAATAACAAGATTTAGAAAAGAACACTGATGTTGAAGGATATTCTTTCTTTCTTCTCGCAATGATATAATAATGGTGATAAAAATGTTTTTTGTGTATAGAAAATAATTTTATAAGCCTACATGCATTTATCTATGCATTTCTATTTGCCTTTAAATTATAATAAATCATTGCTTTTGTATGCCCTTTCCTCTATAAATATGGTAAAATAATGGAAATAATAATGCATAAAAATTAACAAAATGCACGTAAACATAATAATAAAAATATATAAATATTCCTTACACATACAAAATTCTAATATTGAGCTATATGAATCTATCGTTCATAATGAAATTCTAAAATTAACCTATTTAGCTACCTATAGCCTAATTTTCTAAAAAAAAAAATCTTAAATTCTAAATTAAATTACTTTTAAATTCTAAAAATTAAGCTTATAAATACAGCATGTATTATGAAATCCTAAAATTAAAATATAAATTTAAGCTACATAAATCTATAGCTTCATTTTCTAAAAATAAAGCTTAAATTCTAAAATTATTCTTAAATTCTAAAAATTAAGCTTATAAATCTAACATGCATTATGAAATCCTAAAATTAAAATAGAAAAGTAAGCTATATAAATCTATAGCTTAATTTTTAAAAAAAATTAAGCTTAAATTATAAATTACATTATTCTTAAATTCTAAAAATGAAGCTTAAATTCTAAATTACTTTATTCTTGAATTCTAAAAATTAAGCTTACATTCTAAATTACATTATTCTTAAATTCTAAAATTTAAGCTTATAAATCTATCATACATTATGAAAACCTAAAATTTTGAGTCTACTAAAGCATTCCGTGAAAAAGTTTTAAAACTAGGGCACGCAAAGAAGATTATATTGGATATATATCAATGAAATACGTATTCATGCAGATGAATGAGTCAATATTCAGAAGTTTGCATCAGAATAAATGTTGAGGCCAAAAGGTGCTATTTATTATAGAATGCGTGCGTTTCCAATTAAACTTTTCTGTGTGAAATCATATTCTTTATTTTATTGCTTTCAATCAAAATTGGACAATCAATTCTAATGCTCTCTAAGTACACTACAAAGACTATTTACCTCATTATACATATACGAGCCGCAAATAAATCCCTGCATTGCAAATGAATAGATTAGTCCCACTAGAAGTTTGAATCAGCTGCTTAAAATTCGGGATAAATGTTATTGGGATCGAATGTTTAGAGCCAATCAAAACATACGCATTGATTGATTTTAAACATGGCTAACGAGGAATACATTATCATTTAAATAAAATTTTGAATGGTTTGCAGCTGTTTCAATTCTTCTTTTTCGTAAGTACCTATATTGTTCAAAATAAGTTAATGTACTTTGGAAGAATTAGCATTGTTGAAGAATTGACCATTATAAAATGGAATTTATACTTAAAAATTATTGAGAAAATATAGAAAATTATAGAGAAAATACTTAATACATTAATACTTAAAATTATTGAGAAAATATAGAAAATTATAGAGAAAATACTTAATACATTAATACTTAAAATTATTGAGAAAATATAGAAAATTATAGAGAAAATACTTAATACATTAATACTTAAAATTATTGAGAAAATATAGAAAATTATAGAGAAAATACTTAATACATTAATACTTAAAATTATAGAGAAAATATAGAAAATTATAGAGAAAATACTTAATACATTAATACTTAAAATTATAGAGAAATTATAGAAGTCATTAAAAAAATTGAACTCGCGATTTTGACGAATCTTTCCTTTTTTGACCTCTATGAGTTCGAATAACACATGCTTGGAAAATGCCCGTCTGTCTGTCTGCCTGCCTGTGACAAAGATAACCCAAAAACGATTTCAGCTAGATGATTGAAATTTGGCATGGGGTCTTCACACGAAATGTGTAGATTTCAGTTAAATTTTGAATAAAGTCTGTTCAGAGAATATCCGTCTGTCTGGTTGTTAGAATATACGCTAAAAGGAAAATTAGAAAACGAACTGAACTAGATAGATAAAATTAGATACACAGATTTAACATCTATTATGTAGACACTTGCCAAATTTTGAGCCAAATCAAACAGCTGGTTGACTGCTTGTTGGTCTGTACTTTCAGAAACGTGCAAACGCGGTAATTGAAAAATACTCAAATATTCAAATTTGGTATGGGATTTTGTGTCTAGAAGGGCAGTTTTGCATCAACTTTATGTTTCTATCTATAGAGATAAGCATGTCTGAAACGCAAATTCGATGTTTGTATACTATTAACGCATGTCAGGGCTTTACTACCGAAAATATCGTCAAGATTGATACGATAGATTCAGTAAAAGAATGTTACATTCAAACCAACGTTAAAATTCCGTGACTATTACACGCTAATGACATGCTAGATTTTCTATGGCATAACAAGTTTATTACAGAGCAGAGAGAAAATTTAAGAGAGACCACTCCTGCTAGTTTTGAAGCTTTTTGCAGCATCATAAGATTAGAGGTAAATAGATAAATAACACACGTAGAATAAGACTTTTGTATTCTTAAAAATGCGCAAAGAGCTTAAAATTCACTAAATAACATTAAAATATAAATTGATTTATTTTCCTTAGCATTATACATATTTTAACCATAATACATCTTTAATGAGAAAAAAATGTGACATGTAGGGTCAATGAAAACTTTTAGAAAAATTCAATTTTTCTTAGAAAACAAAGGGGAATGAAAAGGGGGAAAACAAAGGGGCATATGAAATTTTCAGATTTACAAATCTTACAATAATAGACATCAACTAAATGAATGCACGACATTAAATATTTTACAAAAAAAAAACCAAGAGGTAAAATATAAATTTTCATATTTTCTAAAATAAAAAAGAAATGAGAATCAAAATATTACAAATTTTGATGGTATGTAATGATTTAATATCTTAATAAACTTAATGGGTCTTTTTACTGACACCATTTTCAATCCTGGAAACATTTTAATGTACTACTGCTTTTGAAAAAGTTGTTTTTTTAAAGAGTAAATTCTCCGTAAAAGTAGCATATTGTTTTGGAGGGATAGTGCTCAGACGCTTCATTAAAGTCATATTGATGTACAGAATGCGCCATCGAGCATTTCATGTACTTGTATGGTCTACGAGATTGAACTAACTACTTCAAGGTAAATGAAATCTATTGGAGCAAGCAGGGGAGAACGTGAATCAGAAGTTACAAGGGTGGATGGATTTCCCCCCTCATCGGCTCTTGGCTTAATCACCGACTCGCTCTCACTGCCACACTAAATATTAACCTGTGCGATAAGGATTGATCATATAATTTTATTTTTATATGTTTAAGTATTAAATTTGTTTTTATCTTAAAAGATTATATAATTTGATTTATTAAATATGGCATTTATTGGTTTAATTCGACGATTGATGAAGGTTTAGTAGTAATAAGGCATAATTTAATAAATATGCCTAAGTTCCAGCACTTCATAATTGCTTTCTTATGCTGTTTGAAATCTTAAAATATAGGTAAATATTTGAAAAAAGAGGTAAGAATTTCACGTATATGTCATTAGTATATTACATAAGTGTTAATAATATATTAAAATTTAAAGCGTAAAATTCGCTTTAAATATATATTTAAAAAAACGTTTGAAAAAATCATTCGAAATTAAAAAAAAAAAAAAAAACTTTTTATATAAAAGAAAAGGAAAATAAAAGAAAAATAATAAAAGCATTTAACATATATCTGTTTTCAATATTTATTTTTATATTACCGTTTAGTGTACATAAAGAATATTGAACTTTGAACGCATCTTCAAATGTGTTTTTTATATAAAGAACGTTGAGTTAACTTCTAAGCTTCTTTCGAAAAACGAAACAGAAAGTAACACACAAATAATTTTATCCTTTTACTCTTTCCCAGTTGTTTCATGTTGACAAATGTGAAACATTTTTCTCTCTGTTGCTTCTTGACCTTTCGAGACTCTCGTATTTCTAAAGTAAAAATAACATCAAAAAAAAAAAAACCAGAAAGACTTGCATTCCTTAAAATTCGATTTATTTCACACATCTGCTTTAAAGTAAGTTGAGAAATTTAAGTAGCATTTGAAATATCGAATATTTAAATATCTGACTCTATCTCTATGTAATGCTATGAGGTGTTTACTTCTTTCAGCAGAAAATGAAAAATGAAAGATAAACAAAAAATAAAGAGAATGGTTTAGAATTTTACTAAAATTCGAGGCTATAAATCGTTTAGTTACAAAAATATAATCAAAAATGTGTTTACCTTTAAGTATATTTCTTAACAAGACACCAAAGAATTATTTTATTTACTGAAAAAAAAGCAACAAACAGCGAAATGATTTTTTCTCTGTTTAATTAAGTTGCTCTTCCCCACCTCCTGCATAAATTTGTACACATTGAGTAAGATCGTGAGCATCATAATTGCTGAGATTTTAATTTTCAGATTCCCACTGAAGCGAGTTTTATCCTTCATAATATTATTAAAAAAAAGTACGGAGTGGTACTTCCCATTTGAAGAAGACATAATTTATCCTTACTCAGAAATAAATAAAATTGAGATATCCTTTCTGAAGTATGTAATCATAGCACTCTGAGTTTTTTGTTTGTTTGTTTTATTCGATGAACGCCAGATCCACCAGGATTCCAAACAAGAGAAATGGGAGTCAAATAAAGCTTTCTGTAATTGTTTTTATAGAATTTATCAAAGTTCATTGGAATTTTTGCTCAAGCAAATGTCAACTGCAATTATTTAGTCATTTTGTTTGACATTTCCTCATCATTTACATCAGTACAAGAAAGAACCCAATACAGATGGAATTTGTATAGATAGAAATTTTATAAAATAGACAGTAGTCATCAATTATCAGATGATTGAAGAAGCCTAGTCATCTATTAGATGTATCCACAAGAGAAAAGTTAATGTTAGTTTCATGTCCATCTTTGATTGTTGTATCTTATAAGTTGATCAGAATTTTGTACTTCACTGAAATATTTAAGCGAGTAATCTGGAAACCGGGCAGATGTTAAAGTTACTTCTATCAAAATATATAACCATTATTCAACTGTGTTTAAAATCCCTACATAGGCAATTTATTCTTTGAAATTCTGTGAAAGTGGCTTTTAAGTAATTCAAGAACAAATGGAATTCTTTCCGGTATATATCATTATCGTCAAATTATATAAGAGATTGACATTTTTCATACTTATCAAAATCATTTATCAGGTGTTGATTTTCTGACAATAATAATGAATCTGTGAAAAGTGTTTTTTATATCATTAAAAATGTTATGATCTTATGTATGTGGATAGGTGGTGTCAGGATGAAGAAATTACATATTCTCTTAATCATTCGTAACCTAATTCTATGTTTAAAACTCGTTAAAGAAATATAACTGGTACTTATTTTTTGAAAAAAAAAAACATTATACATTTTTCCATTGGATATAATAAAAGTCATTTCCCCTATCGAGGAATCTAAACGCTTTTATTTCAGAATGAAAAAAAAAATGAATGGTTTCTAAACATTTTAAAGTGATAAATTCACTCCAGCCCTTGAGTTATAACAGTGCTTTTATTTTCGTAAAAAAAAAATCAATCAGTTGTCTTGTTTAAATTTAAGTCCGTCTTCGAAAGAATGTGGCAATTGTAACAAACACATTAGGCTCGTCCCATTTTTAATCTGTCTAGTGTCTTAATCTTTTCTAATCAAATTGGTAAAAACTATCCATTTAGTACCTTATCATTTATTTATAGAATGTTGCAAAGCACTCAACTTATTGTCAATATTTTTCATGGTAAAAATTGTGCATTTAAGAAACTCTAAAGCGTAAAATCAATTTGTATGGAACTGATGTTGCAATGCCGAATTTCAAATCCTTAAACAATAAATAAAATGAATACAAAAAAATGGAAACATTTTAAACTTTTGATGCTGATCCTGAGAGATTCAAATAATTTTCCCAACTCGGCAACTCCGTTAAAATAAATTCTTTTGTTGTACTTCTTATAAACTATTTATCTTCGTAGTAATCAGTTGTTCCTCATCGTGTTTCACCTTCTTTTGAATGGTATTTATAATGAGTGGCATAATATTTAAACAATTATTATAGAACAGTTTAAAGAAGTACGCCATAAAATTACTTTTTTGTAGAAAGAATTATATCTGAAAGATAGTTAGATGAAAAAATAAAGAATTAAATTTGAAAGCAAAAGTGAAAAATGTTCGTTTTCTGAATTGTAGAATTGTATATGAAAGTTTAAAATTCCAAAGGAAATTATTTTCTATAGATAAGGACAAGATTTTGCATTCTAATATAGTTGTTATTTTGTTGCTATTTTTACATAATTGTGATTTCATAATTTATTTATAAGAATTTCAATAAATTGAAATGAAATTTTGAAAAACGTTTATGTCATAAGATAAAAATTAATTTTAGACAAAATTCCATTTACTTATATTTTGTATTATTTCTTCTTTATGCAATAGAATTTTCATAATAAACTAATTTTATTTTAATATATATATATATATATATATATATATATATATATGTATGTATAAGTTTACCTACTTGAATTACATAAATTCCGAATAGAAGTTTAATGAAAAACAATATTTTTGTGGTATTAAATACTACTTTTGAATGTCTTTGATGACGTTAGCTTTTAGATACTAAATTTTATATTCCATATATGCTTTAAAATTTGAATTGATTTAAATCTTATGCAGTTTTTAGTTACTTAAGCGTAGTATGTTACATTTCGAATTTGGAATGCATAAGGTGAAGCCGTTTATAAAATGCCTTGAAATGAAGCCTTGATTGTCATAATGAATTTTTTCCTGTTCTATACTTTTTCTTTATCTCTACTAATAAAAAAGGGTGTGTGTGCTTCTGACTTAATTTTTTTGCTTGTTAATTCTCTACAAGCCAGACAATTTGATTATAGCTACCAATTTGGCTTGTACATTGAAGGATAAAAGTGTGCAACAAGGAAAAGAGTATGTGAAAATTTAATTACAATTTTATTAATTAGTAATTATTATTTAATTAAACATATGATATTCGAAAGCATTTCTCTTATTTTGATTACACCTTGTATACAAAATGTGAAAAACTATAAACACAATCGAAATTTATTCACGTAGTAATGCTTTTTTTTCTACTTAATGATCCTATTTTGAATTTTGAGTTTTTAATCATCAGCTTAAACCATTGATTATACGTCAGTTAGCATCTATTTTTCCAAATACATGAGCCAAAAATGGTAAAGAATATCTTCACGTCCCTACATTATACGTGAAATGGATATTTAGATGTTGGGAAAGTTTGAAGACTGTATATTATTCGATCATTGTAGTCCTTAATAAAAAATAATATTTACGAAATGTAATTTAGTACTAAATATAAATCAAAATTTGATTTAGATTGAAACTTAAGAAAAGGGTATTGCATGATATGAAGTGTGAAACTACGTTTTGTTTATACAGTTGATTTTTTTTCTCCTAGAAAATGAAAGAAATGTTTTGAACGACTTTCGGAAAATATTGCAAACTTATTTCATAAAGAAGTTTTGGTTCTGTTGTCTTTTGTATCTCAGTGTGTCTGAAAAAACAACAAAAAGCCCTTAAGAGTTTTAATTTTTGGAAGCATATATGGTTAATGTGTTGTTTTCATATTTATAAGAAGAAGAAAAAAACATTTTAAAGAAACATTTTTTTTTTTTTTTTGATCTCAGCTAAGAAAAAGAAGTTAAGATTTGCTTTTCTGAGATGAAACAGAAAAATAAATCCCAATTAGGGAACAATGGGTGCGAGCTCATTTTTTTAAAAATCTTGACGATGATTTTTTCTGGGAAAAAAAAAAGGCTTTTAAAAGGCCTATGAATTATGGAAGAAAAAAGTTCTTATTGGAGGTAAAAAGTTAGAGTAGTGTTATTTTAATCCTTTTTCAGAAGCAAAAATGCAAAAAATAAACAAATAATAATAATAATAAATTTTAATTGATATAAGTATTTGCACCTTATTATATGACAGATATTTAATTAAATTTTGATCCTCTCGTTTCCGATATCGAATAACATTTTTTTTTGAATTGGCGCATTATTAATAATTAATTGGCGTTAAGACTTTATTCAAAATTTTCAAAGTTACTACTTGTGAGTAAATTTATATAAGAGTTGCAGTAAATGTACATAAAGCAGGTTATGAAAATATTATATTAAATATTGTGTCTTCCTAATTAAACGTTTCATGATTGATTTTAGCAAAAAAAATAAATGTAAATGGTAAATGCCTTTTAATCTTGAATATAATAAAAATATTTTATTTTGGATAGTTTCATATGATTATTCTGCAATAGTTTCTAAAGATGATTCAAGATTGCAAAAGCCTAAGTTGATGAAATCATAATTACTTACATTTCAAGAACCTTAGAACCATTTATTATGTAACGTAGGAATTATGATATTTAAAATGCAAAGTATTTTGTAAATATATTTAATTTCTTAACTCACTAATCGCCTTTTGCAACCAACTATTTTGCCTAAGGTATTGGTTTTATTCAATTTTAGTTGAATCGTTTACATAAAATTTCATTTTCATGATTCCCACCAATTGCCAAATATTTAAGTTGTATTATTGTGGTAATTTGTTCTGTTCGTAGTACATATGAACATTTCAAAAGGAGACCAATTCCATGGTATCATAGCGCTATATATCAGGTACACCTCTAAACTGTGAAGCTCGATATCAAACAGTCTGGTTAGTGGAGCACCAACACACCTTCATTCATCTTTATTATAAGTAGATATTATCTTGATTCCTCTAATTTATTAATTTTGGAGACTATTTAGTTTTCTAGAATTACTGGTGGCGAAAGATTTCTATTAAACCATTAATACTCAATTTAATTACTTTTTCATCGAAGTATTTTAAAGCTTCAAGTCTCGATAAGAATTTAATGCAGTCGGTAAAGCAATTCGTTGCATAATTATTCACCTAATCCAAGTATTTACAACTGCCTTAAACTGAATTTCCTTGAAAAATTATTCTATATCTTCTTACCCACCATCATTATTTTTAACAATCGAAATTAAAAAAATAGTAATAAATAAAACATCAGAATGACGCACCGTCTTAAATGATGCCTGAGAGAAAACATCAAAGTGAAATTTATATAATAGTAGAATACTTAAACGGCCTTGTTTATGCGCCTTCTGAATTATTTCACTCACTAGCAAGAATTTAACTTCTGAATTTTTAACTGAACAAATTAAATAATAAACTTGAAACATGTTCATAAAAATATATGAATAGAAAGTAGAATCGTTCAATGTAGAAATTATGTGTTTTCTGTGTTTAAGGTATTAAAATAAAAAAAAGCAAAATTTAGCAAAAGCAAAGCGATAAAATTACAAAGAGATTAATAGTATTCGGATATGGGCGAACATTACTTTCATAAATCATTCCAAATTGCAGTCATCAATCAGAACTTTACTAGTAATAACTAAAAAAATATTTTAAAAAAATGCTATAAAGAAACATATAATTACGAAAAATTAAGTTGAATCATAACAACTTCAACGTCAAAACTTGAAACAGAATCAGAATGAAATATTTTTGTGGCATTTCATGCATACAAAGAAAATATTAGGCGCATTCAAGATTCTCAAATAATTATATGTACAATTTGGTTGTTCTGGTTCAAATGGTCTGCCTTGTTTAGAATCATCACAAACACACACATTGTTTCAGTAGCACAGTAGTTTTAAGCACATATTCCGAAGATAAAGGCTACAAAAATTTTTTTCACCAGAAATATATTTCCACTTGAGAATTTCAAATCGCAATCCATAACGATACGATGCGTTTAAAAGTTATATATATATATATATATATATATATATATATATATATATATATATATAATGTAGGAGAAAATTTAAAATGAAAATACAATGAAATTGGTGGCCCAATGGAAACTATTTGAATTACATTTACTTGATTATTAAATTATGTGTTAATCTCTTTCTAACACTAAATGAATTCAACGAATGAAAGTTTTCGTAATAACTGCTCACTTTGTCGTTTTACAATTCGCAATAATTTTTCTCAAATGTTTTGACCAAATCATATATCTATACATTGATGCATTTTAAATGCACCTGACAAGGGCAAATGAAAAAAAAAATCATAATATAATTAGCTGTATTATAGCTCATTAATATTCATTTCACTTTTCTTGATATAACAACTAACCTTACTTGGAATAATTAAAGGCGAAAAGGACAAACATCATTACAAAAAAGAAAACGTCATTTTTGAAAACATAAGAAATATTCTGTCTTGTGGGAAAACTCTTAATCTCCGAGAAATTGACTTACATTTTGAAAAAGTATATTAAAAGCAATAAAGAATAAAAAAGTTGAAAAAGTGGTTAAAATACGATATAATATTGGAGGACATTAGAAGAGCAGAATCTAAGGGAGTCAATCAGCCGAAGTCCTTTTACCTTTCTTCAGTTTTGATGTCACTTTCTTGTATACTATAAATAAGGCAAGAAATGAGCCAACAAACATAAGACACGCAAGTCGAAATGATTAGTTGTCATGTGCCTAAGAATCCATTGCAAAAACAACTGTTTTCTGGATTTGAAAAAAGCAACTTCTTTCTTTTTTGGAATTTAAAAATGCTGGAGTTGTAATGAAAGCAATCTCCAACAACGATTTGGAGCTTTGTTCATTTTCTCACCCCCATCCAAAGTAATAGTCCTTTGTTCATTCTTTTTCTCTCCTTGGAATGTTTATGAATTTTGTCTTTGTCCTTCGTTTTACTGGAAATACATCTGCTTCAGTGAATATTCCTTTTTTTTTAAGTTAGAGATCAGCCTTCAAGAAAAGAGTATTTTGATAATTTTCTAAGACATTACATAAATGAATATTTCTATGAAGATGCAATTATTATTAAGTGTTTCATGTAAAAGTGATGAAGGGCGCGGATCATTTATCGCGCATTTTGAAGGAGTGTTCTCTCACAAAATGTACGAAAACGGAAACGTGAGTAGGGTAACCGATATTTTTATTTGTTGAACTACTGTTTTACCATTCCCACTACTTTCTATTCAGAAAATTGCGTGGAATTTATAACATTTATCGGTTATTTAAAATATTTTAAATGCTAATGGGGATCTGGAATCAAAATCTTTAAGCTACTTACGGTAAGGAGTTTTTAAATTACAATTACTTGAAAAATGTTTCTACGAATATAGAATTGCTTATTTCTAAGCTGACGAGCTTAGAATTTAGCAACTACAATTTCAACTTAGAAATTAGCAATGCTATATTCTACGCTGACGAGCCTCCACTGCCATAGCTGTAATAAGTTAAATGTAACTCTAAATTTAATGTGAGTCTTTTATAATTTTTTCCTAATACTTTTGCTCTTTGTATTAATTGAAGATTAGCAGTATTATTTTTTCAATATTTTTCCGATAATTGACATTCAAATGGACATGATTTTAACCATGTTTCAATACGATATTTGAAAAGGCGATTCTATCTTATTACTTTAGTGGCATACAGGTTTAATATATGGTTATTTATGGAAAATATATGCCGGTATTTATTTATAACCATATATTTTCTGAAACGTTTCGTCAGGGCTGGCTACCAAGAATATGAAGCTATCCATCTTTTTAAGTTTTTTCTTTCCTTTGAATTAGAAGGTATGGAAATATTTCACCAGAAATATTTCTTTTGATATTATTTACATATATTTTCAATTTGATCTTGTGGAACTTGTTTCGTGGCAAGGAGGGAAAATCAAAAATATCTTTAGAAATTTCAGTGTAATCTTTCTTATAATCAGGACCTATTATTTGTATATAAAAACATGCATATAATTATAAAATTAAAGTGAAATCAAAATTTTTCCTCTGCGAGTAATAAAATGAAGTTTATTAATTTATTAATGAAGTTTGCTTTTTTCAGTAATAAATTATGAAGCAAATCTGTATAAATTCAAACAAATTTATATAGATTTCGCTTAATTTTTTCTTTTAAATATATTAATAAATTTATTTCAGAATATATAATTAAGGACTCGAACTTATAATGGTGTTAAAGCGTAAAGAATTTCCTTTTTGCTCTATTATCTTCACACTACACATTTTAATGAATTTTGGTTTATATACAAGTTAATATAATGAAAAAAAGAAACATCACATAACAATTATTGTTCAAGTGAATTTCATGGATTATTAACAAAGTAATATATACAAAGCAAGTTAGTATAAAACCGGATTTTTATACGTTATAAAATTTATACAGTTGTTATAACGTGAATCCATGCTGAAAAATAAGCAATATATCCGACCATGTGATAGCACTGCCTTTCACCTTCAATGGTTCTAGGACATAAATGCAATGGTGCCCCGGCAGATACTCAAAGATTCCATAGGATTAAGCTCCAGAAAAATGGTTTACTCTGAACATTCTCATTTCCTAAAACTTTATATCCGGATTATTCATAATGAAATGATAAGTATCGCACTTAAAAAAAGATGTATTGCATTCTTTAAAAGGTGGACGCAGTGTTTGAAGATTTCCTATGCCTACAAGAGAGCCCGTATTATATGTAAAGTACATTTTTATTATTCAGAAAACATCGGCGTTGTATCAAGAATGAATTAAAGTCGTTGTATTCATTGGGGAATTCAAGAACAGATTATTTTGAGTATACTTTCATGTGGGAGGAACAAGGTATCCACTATTTTCCAAGGGCAACTGTGGAAAAGACCTATACGGTACCGTCGCTTTAGGGTTCTGGTATATATCCTATTGAATGGGAGCACATACAATTTTCTATCTGACAAAATCTATGTGGCATCTAGGAAATATAGAATTGGAATACTGTAGCTCTTTTCCCTTGCGTTGCCAATAGTGTAGTTGGGCTTGATTTCATTTTTAATAACTAATACAATTATTCATATTTTTTTTTTTTGTTCTCTACGTTTAAACTCCTTGTGTGCCAACAAGTATACCACAAGGCTTACAGATGTAAGTCAGTACGCAATCGACAGTAAAGTAAATTTCAAATATAAGGTCGCAGGTACAAATGCAAAAATAGAAGAAAGAAAAATAGGGGAAAACAAGTAGATACACAAACAAAAGCAAAATGAAACAAAATTGCTCACATAGTAACAGAAACATACAGTAAATGATATAAAACAATTGAATAAGCATGATCAAATAAAATATACAAATACAAAAGTATATATGCAAATATATGTAGGCAAACACAATAAAGTAAAGTTTAAATCATACGTGGAAAAATACTATTGATATATGTACAAAAGGAAATGAAAGATGATTTACACTGTACAAAGGCAGATAAATGAGGAGGCCAAGCTATATTGTTCTTTCGAAGGCAGTTCTTGAGTTTTCGTCTTTCCGGAATAAACTTGGGGCATTCAAATATCAAATGCTTGACATCCTGGACTGCACCACTGTAGCACGAACACCTATCAGTCGGCGACAAATTGAATCGTTTTAAATATGCTTTAAAGTTTCCATGCCCAGTCAGAAACTGGATAAGCTTAAAATTCGACTCAAAGTAGTTGTTAGCCTTTAGGCGTCTCTGTATGGATGGAATAAATTCCTTAGTGAGCTGCGCATTAGTCGATGCTTGATATAAAGTATTCCATTCAGATATAACTTTATCTTTAAAGACATTCTTTAAATAAGATTTCGGAATGCTCATAGGAATGGAATTAACTAGTTTCGTCGCTTCTTTGGCAAGCCAGTCGGCGCGTTCATTGCCATAGATTCCTGTATGACCTCTAACAAAAGAAAAGGAAACTTGCACACTTCTGCCTTGAAGATGACTCAGGTTGGATTGTGTTTTAACAATTATTTGGTTTAGGGAATCGATGTTATTTAAGGCGTGTAAAGATGAAAGGGAGTCGCTGCAAATTAAGAACTTTGATGAAAGGTTTTCACTGTCACAAATCCAAGAAACTGCTTGAGCTATGCAAAGCAATTCAGCCTGAAAAACACTGCATTCATCTCTTATTCTGAATTGATGAGTTTCAGCTTCAATATTATCTTGGAAAACAACAAATGCAAGCCCAACCTTTTTGTTAATTTTACTACCATCTGTAAAACAGACAACAGGAAAGTTGTCTTCGATATTATTATGATAACTAATTAAATTAAGAGGAAATCTTTCAGCAGGATGGGGAAGTTCAGAAATTTGAAGGAAATCATCTAGATTCTTATAGGCCAGGTTCTTCGCTGCGTTCTTGAATTCATTACTATGGTTTATAAAAATGTCAATAGGTGGAAAGCCGGAGATAGAAAATACAGCTTCATAAGATATCGTTCGATACCCAGAAATAACTCGTAGCAGCATTCTCCTTTGAATTTTCCTCAAGAGCCGACAATTTATTTTTTTCTTCAGAGCAGTACCCCAGACTCGAGAACCGTAACAAATAAATGGTACAATACCTTGTTTGTAGATGAGGGATGAGACATTAGATTTGAGACCAAAACTATTTCTGGCAACTCTACTAAGACCAAACAGAATTTTTTCACATTTATTTGAAAGATGTAAAATATGTTGCTTCCAAGAGAATTTACTGTCAAGGACAATTCCAAGATATTTTAATTCCTTCACATAGCAAAGAGGAATTCCATTAAGGGTGAGGTTACTATTACGAACTTGGTTTTCTCTCCTCTCCAAGACCATTACTTTTGACTTGATGGCGTTGAACTCTAATTTATGGTTCTTTGCCCAGTTCGATACAAAATCAAGAGTAATCTGTGCTTGTCTGCTTGTATCGTTAAATGATTTTCCCTGAAAACAAAGAAGCAAGTCATCAGCAAAAGCAATCGTTTCACAAGAAGAGAAAGCTGTGATTTTTTCCAATAAATCATTTATAATAATATTCCAGAGAAAAGGCCCAGAAACAGATCCCTGAGGACACCCCCTTTGTAAAACCCTCTCCTTTGAGGAGTGACCTAAGGACAAGCTTGCAGTTCTATCCTTCAAGAAGCTAGAAATGACGGCAAATAAATTGCCAGGGATGTTTGCTCCTTTTAATAGATCCATAATAGCAGGCCACCAAGCATTATCAAAAGCACCTTTAATATCCAAGAAAACCAGGATTGTATGAAGGTTTTTCTTTTTTCCGTTTAAAACAAATTTATTAAGATTCAACAAAGCATCTTCAGTGCACTTTTGAGGCATAAAACCAAACTGATTTTTATTGAAATAATTATCCTTGTGCAAACGCCAAGCTAATCTGTTGACAATAAGCCTTTCAAAACATTTACCCAAAGTTGACAGTAAACTGATACACCTTAGGTTGTCTAAATGCGGGATACAGACATCGTTATTTTTGGAAATCAGAATAACTCTAGCTTTCTTCCAACAGCGGGGGAAAATCTTGAGACGAAGACATGAGTTAAAAAGTTTTAAGAAAAGATCGGGATGCATTTCGTGTAATTTCTTGATAACTTCGTTAGGTATAGAGTCCGGACCAGGAGACTTTTTTAATTTCAATTTTCTTATAACAGAATCAATTTCATGGATGGTAAAAGGTGGATCATTCGCTACGTTAGTATTTAAAAGAGCGTCGTGTCGTATTTTCTTATGACAATCATCATCATCATTCTCATTATCCTCAGGAAAAGAATGGGAAAGAACAGCATTTATTGTCTCTTCAAAAGAATTCGTTACGGTTCCACATGGAAGAGCTATTCCACTGAGTTCAACTCTTTTCTGAAACTTCTGTTTTATTCCAAAGGTATAAATTTTTTTCCACACATTAGTTTCATTAATTTCATCTAAAAATTTCTTCCATGAGCTTATTTTCGCATCCAAAAGTTTTAAATTATATTTATTCCTTAAAACGTTGTATTTATTCTTATAAATTTCTTTCAAAGTGACATTTTTACATTTCTGAAATCTCCGTCTTGCAGCATTAACATGCTTTCTCATGCAATCGATTTCTGTTGTCCACCAGGGAACACTGTGCATTTTTTTCTTTTTAATCGGGATGGACATTTTACAATACTTTTGGATAATGGAAATGAGCTGATCTGTGAGATCATGCAGAATTTCTGGATCTTGGCAGGAATCAATGAGATCACCGATACTTGACAGCAAATATTTCGATTTGTTGTAAAAGAGTTTCCAATTCGCTTTTTTAAGATGGAAAGTGCAACTGTCGCCTTCTTTTGATGGAGGATGTGGATCCAGTATTACTTCAAACTCAATTGATTTGTGGTCAGATAGAGAATCATAAGAAGGCAAATGCCAACAAGAAACATCTTCCAGTAAATCCGTTCCAACAACAGTTACATCAATGTAACTAGATCCTTGTGATCCACAAAATGTAGGACCGCAATCTTCATTGATGACAAAAAGATTATGAGCACTGATAAATTCGGTGAGTTTGATTCCTCTAGAGTCGGAAAGGGGACTGAACCATGTTTCAGATTTACTATTAGCATCCATAGACCAGACCAGCTTGTTTATGGGAACGTTGGAGAAGAGTTGGTTTATTTTTTGTAAGTCAGAATCCATATTCTTGGAGGGTTCGAAGTAGTACGAAACAAATAGATAAGAAATTCTGTTAATATTGAAATGCACTGTCACCATATTATAATCTAGATAATTTATATCCAGAAAAGCTGAAATATTTATATTTCTGACTATAATAGCTGCTTTAATTAGGTCAGAATTTTGACTGTAGAAAACTCTATATGACGAAGGAAATCCCGGAAGTGTCCCTTTATAGGAATGAGGTTCTTGAACCAACGCGACATCAATATTCCGAGATTCCATATTCAAAATAAGCTGCTGTGTAGCACACTTTGATTTATGCAGGTTGAGCTGAATAACACGCAAATGTGTTTGTGAGAGAAAACTATTCATACTGAGTCTGGGATACAGTAAGTTTCTCCATAAATTGATGGCATTTGCAGCAGCTAGAAAAGGGTTTATGGTTCAATTCAACTTTTTTATTTGGGGCTTTTGTCTTCTTATTGAACCTTATGCAGTTCACGCAAACCTGCGTAGACAAATTGCATTCACTACTTTTGTGCTCTCCCGCACACTTGAAACAGCACAAGCCATTTTCACAGTTAGCAGCTTTGTGGTGATAACCGAGGCACTTAAAGCAGCGATTGATGACAAGAAAGTCCTCTATTTTGCAAATGTTCCAGTTGGATCTAAGGAAATTCATTTTCAGACACACTTTCCGACATGTTGGATTGACTTCTAAAACCAAATGCCTTGAGTTATCGAATCTTCTCAGAGTGAAGCGAATTTTTGTTTCTTCCCATAATTCTTTTTTCTCTTCCAATTCAAGATTCTGCTCTTTCAAAAGCTGAAGAACCTCCTGATCACCAATTTCATTTGGAAGATTTTTTAAAAGCAGATTTGGATTTCTTCGCTTCGGAGAAGACACATACAGGATATTAGTATTTTTTTTACAGCATTCAAAAATCTTTCTTTGTCATTTTTTGAGACACATTGAACAAGCACGCGGTTGTTGTTGATGGTTCTCATATTTTTAACTCCTACTTGCAGCTCTATTGGATTTAACTCTGCTTTAAGAATTTTACGCACTTCCTCAGATGTAGAATTGTTATCATTTGAGCAGACAATGACATTGTTGTCCATTGAATTAATCCCATTTTCTACAATAGATGGCGCCACGACACTAGCATACGTTGGTTGTTTAACCGACGCTGTTATATCATGATGGATATCATTATGTTTTATACTAGCAGATCCATTCGAAACTTTTGTAAAATGCAACTTTAACTTACCCAAAGCAGTCCTTGCACCTTCACGCAACTTTTTGCTTGGGTTCCCAACGCAATTTAACACATTTTCCAACGATTCGAAACATTCCTCAAGAGACCGAAGTGACGCGTCAACATCAATGGCCGCCATGTTGGGGTCCCCCAATTATTCATATTGAACTCATCTTGTCAATATATTTGTGAACAATGAAGATATATGCCTCAGGAATTATTTTTACCACACTAATTTTATTTTTTTACCAATTTTTCTCCATATATTTAATCCCACAGGGAATGTCTAAGTCGAGCTCATATCCACCTCCAAGAACTATTCAGGATCTGAAAAACGACGCTTCTGCAAGAGTGAGAATGAATGTCTCAAGGATTTAAAAATTGTTATTTACATTTTCCTATGCTGATGACTTATAAGAATAATCATGTGAGCAGACACAATTGTTCTGCAGTATTTGTTTTTGATTATCCAGAAAGCACTACATATTTCATTTCATTAAAAACTGACCAGTAAAATTTGATAAAAAAATGACCCAATTAGAAAATTCTCTTAATTTTGAATATAGCGTATTTTACATTAAGCTATAAAAATATCAATCATTTTTCAATAAATTCCTGTAGCATTCGACTTTTATATTCTAAGTGACAATATATGAATTATAACTATAAAGTCAAGTATGAACGCTATGAAGTTGTAATAGCAACCAATACCATTACTAAGTTTTGCAGGGTTTTTTTAAGTAGATGGTTAATAGCTAACGTTTACATTGAAATATTCAATGCTAGATCTCTGGCACAATGGCTATTACAATACTTAAGTATATTTACTTAAAATGCACAAATATATTTTTATTCTTAATAAAAGAAAGCAATTTCTTTCATAAAATATCAAAAAATGTTTTTTTCGAAATAACAAGGTCTAATACTTATACCACATAACGATGCTTAGTTTTAAGTTTAGATTCTGTATTACCAATGTGAGTTTTATTTTTTATACAGAAAATACACTTTATTTTTTTATCCAATCTTCAAAAATAGTGATATTATAATGGTAATCATGACGAATGAAGTATTATTTATAAATGTTTATTATTTGCCAAATTATCTTATAAATTTTACTATTTAAGCTTAAATGAAATAATTTATTTATTTTAATAGAATATGATTCAAGTTGAGGAATTAAATTCTTGAAGAATGTGATTACAAAACATAAGTATATATTTTTAAACTTTGATCTGAAAATATGCACCATTACCCAATCGAATATAAGGAATAAAAGAAAGCAAGAAGAAGGAATACGAAACAATTTTAAATAAAATTAGTCCATTAAAATAGCAATTAAAAGCATTATCATTTGAATATAATAATAGAAGAGGTAAATTATTTCAATAATTTACTTATTCAAAAAATATTCATTAATATGGAGAATAGAGATAATATTTCTCAGATTTGAACAGAAATGTTCAAATTATAATAGCAAGGATTTATGATATTATTGTCTTGCAGCAAATTAAAAAAGACTAGGGAAGAATTATTACATTCAAATGATTAAATCGGATTATTATTCATTTCCAAGCAATAAAAAAAGAATATTTTGAGTGATTATTTCTAAAATACCCTGTCTCATATTAAAAATCTATTCGTGAATAATAATTTTTGGAATATGAATTATTAAGTTCCGTTATATACAATTATATATTAAACATGTTTTGTTCATAGACTCTGACATTTAAATGAAATGAACATCTTTGCTATGACATGAAATAAATGAATGCTTTTCAAGCATTCGTATCAAATATTTGTCATCTTTCTGGCGAAGGATACTTTTATCTAACAGGCACAAATTTAATTATAAAAAAGTAAGCTGTTTTCATTTCATAAAATTATAACATATCACTTCTCTGTGAAATAAATACAGCAGTGAAATTCCTTTTAGAATGCGTTCAAACTTCAGGTTGTAGTTGAATATTGTGACTACAGGAATTTTCAGAACTTTATTTTATATTTAAGTTAATTATTGATATTTTTGAAAGACAAGGATGAGTTAATATAGAAAAATATGTTTTCCTTCAAGAACTTTTTTTTGTTTTGTCGGTTGGTAAAAAGTCAAGCATCTTGCATTACTAATTTCACACGGTACAAATAGATGAATTTAACATCAAATATTTCATAAATATTGAATTTAAACAACAAAACATTAAACCTATTAAAATCAGTAAATGTTTAGTAAAATGAGATAATGCTTGCAAACTGATTTACAGCACTGCTGAACATTATTTCGGCAATTTAATTTATTTAGATTTATTAATGCAAAATTTTGACTAATTATGGGAAGTAAGATTCAGTTTACAGTGAAAGACGTTTATAAATAATTACAGCAACATTTACATTTCTTTTTTATTAATATTAAACAATATTTTTAAAACACAAGATAAACTTATTGCATATCACTTATTCATTATCACTTAACTTATGCATTTTTTTCGAAAGAAATTATGGCAGTTGCGATAATGGCTAAACGTACAAATCAAGCAGATACTATATTAAATTATGACACTAATTTAAAACTGATAAAACTGATTATGTAATGGGAAAACTCATGCACATTTTTATCTCACTGATTAACAACAAAAAGAACAATTACTGGCATTAATAAAAAATTAATACTAAGATCTCCACCAATATACTGTTACAAAAAAATATATCTTGCACTTTACCAATGGATGCATGTCCAACTTGGTCCAACAGGCTCATTGACTCTGCGTCCTTTCAAAATATTTGTTACATCTGTAATGCTACCTTCTTTACCAGGAAGCTTTCTGCGCATAAAAATAATATTGAAAATGCTTAAAGAGTATTTTCTGTAAAAATAAATTTTGATTATTTCAGTGTCTACAAAATTCAATCAAAATGATGAAAGTCGATTTTTCTACATAGGAGTTTTATAGCAAAGGGCAGTGATATGGCACATAGATAATGAGGTAATTTTTATCCATGGGTTTCATTGAACAAAATAATCATAATTCGAATTAATATCCCAATATCGAAATATGTCCAAATGCCTAAATATTTATATACCGAATCGATAAAATTATTTTTTGGAACAATAGCATGATACAAAAGTAGCTTACCTATGGAGAAATTTTAGATCTTCTTTCAAGTAATAAAATGCATCTTACTTTTTTAGTTTTATGTATAAATCGTTTATTTCCTCTTTAACTCAAAGATTTTTCTTTTACTATTTATTTTAAAATATTTTATAGATAAGCAAAATAATTTCCATTGCTAGATTTTCTGTATTTCATTTGCGCTAAATTTCCCAAAAAGCATGCATCTACATTTTATTAACATTTTTATTTATAATAACTCTTAAAATGTTAAGAATTCATTTTTTACTGCTATTATATGTTTCTTTTATGTTATTTTAGAAATTTATCTTTTTTTAATTTGTATTACAGAATATTCTGTGAAGATATAATTTTTCGCTGATCATCATTTTCTATAGTTCAAAATATTTAATTTCGTTGGAATCAAATTATATCTCACAGCGTAGTTGCCAAAATGAAATAATGTTTCTGATTTTATTCTCAAAATGAGCGCATATTATTTGAATTGTTAGCTGAGATTTTTCCTAATAATTGAGTTTAAATATATATTTCTTTTTTCTATTATTTTGAATAATTCTCATAGTGTAACGAAATAAAGAAAAAGTCTTTATGTAAGAATATTAAACAAACAATGAAAATCAAACTTCGATTTTATATCTTCATTAATAATTTTAGTTACCTAATTTTAGTCTGTATAATGTTTTAGTAGGTTAGACAAATTTTGCATTTAGTAGGTTAGACTACTTTCAGGGGGATGGAATGTCAAAATATTTTCTTTCATAAAAGAAAATCAAAAAATACAACTAGGTCATATCCACATTAGATTTTTTCAAAAAGTATATCAGGCTGATGTAAAAAGTTTTAGGCATTCGCTTGCATGTTTAAATCCCATGCAAATATTAAAATTTCATAATTGTCAATAATGAATACTAGTAATTTGAAAGAAAAATAAGAATGATAGAAATTTCCCCCTGAAAAGAATTTGCTTCGTTTAAATCTGGAAAATTTAATTGAACAATATGATTCGAGAAATCATTAATCATTTCAACCGCTTTTCATTTATCTATTTTTAAAAATAAAACTTTGAAATTGATAAAACATTAAAATCTCAATTCCTAATAAATTATTATTAGAAATTGAGACCAATTGTTAATGTAATTAATTAAATGTAATTGAATATTAATATTCTAATCTATTTTAAGGTGTTGAAATAAAAGGTTAACATATAAATTCAATATGTTTCATCATCTTTCTCTTTATTAATTCATCTAAATTCTCTAAATTATTTCTTTAAATTCATCATCTTTCCCTTTATTAATAACAATTTAATATCATCTAGAGAAAATTACATCATTTCCTAAGTTATATAATTTCCAAAATTACATAAGATATATTGTTTTCTTTCTCATTGGTTGATTCAATATTCTTACATTAAGAAAATTCCTGTATAATTTCTAATATTTAGTATAAAAGAATTTTTGTACGAAGTTTCTCATTATCAAACATTTCTGTAGTAAAATTATTAATTTGAAGGACTGAAGAATAAATGTCTTAATGAGATTATAAAACAATTATTATTTCTCACAAAGTATTATATATATATATATATGAGAAAGAGGAAGTATTTAATTTGAAAGCATAAAAGAAAAGAGGTATATAATGCTTTAAAATTTTTAAGACTATATATGCCTTTTATTTTATAATTTTACAAATGAGAAATCTATAATACATAACATTTAGCGTGCAGTTTTGATGCCTGCCCACAAGCTTTCTCATTTAATATGTTTATGTTAGATAATATGTAATTATCTTGTACTTACTAAATGACATTTTGCCATACCATATAATTATTTTCTATATTTATTAAAGTAAGTGTAAAGTAATATTTTATAAAATAAATTTATAAACATACTTTTTTATTAAAATTTATATATTTATTTCAAAGTACATCTTAATTAATTTTACTAATATTGTTTAATTTTCAGCTTCATTGTATTCATAAAATTGAAATAAATTTTAAAAAGGGAATTTTTGTCTGTTCATGGCTTTGGAAATATTGAAAATTTGAAACTATTTTTGCAGGGTAAAATAAAATTGTTGCTTATTTTGGTCGTTCCATTAAAAGGCAGTTCGAAATGAAACAATATTTTATTAAGTGAATGTGACATTGATATGAATAATTTATTTTTAAAGTAACAATTCTGATAATGCCGAAAGAAATGTGAACCCATTTAGTATATTTGGAAAACTGAAATAGAAGAATATACTTTAAATGTTCAATTAAATTTGAATACAATCACCTATTCCTTAGAATTGTTTTCGTTTATCTCTCTGGGAAGTAAATCAACCTCAAAATAAAAAAAAATTAATTTAAATCTGCATTTTTTTAAATAAAATTATATGTGAAATGAAGCACATTCATATACATAATATAAAAATTTAACAAAAACCGGATATATATTTAATTAAAATCATTTTGGTGTATTAGAAACATACAAAAAATATACAAAAGTGAATAATTTTTTTATAAAATTAATTAGAGATTAGAATTATTTCAAAAGATATTTTCAATAGTTTCTTAACCTTACTATTTCAGTTTGCGTCATTGTAATTTTACACTTTATTCAATTAATTTCGACTAATTGAAGAATTGATTTATGAAAGTAACAACTTATTACATCTTTTAATTAAAGTAGGATTATTTTTGTTAAATTTTTCATTTAAGAATGACTTTATAATTTTTAGAATTCTAATCAAAATGTAACTTAATAATTACACCTTTTCATATTTTTTTTTTTAAATCTACATATTCATTTACTTTGAATGAAACAGTTTGATTACAAATTTAAAAATAATAACTATTAAAAGGTTAGAAATACCATGTAATACCTGAATACTTATGTTGAGTAAACATCTTGTGAAGTACAGTTAAGAAATGGTCTTTGAATCTGGAAGAGTTAATCTTGAGAATTAACTATTCGAAAAAAAACATATTAAATAAATTTTAAGCATTATAATATCTTTTTTATTCCCTCTTTCAGATTTTCTGATTTAGGAAACAAAAAATAGGATGAAAATGTGTTCTTAAAATAATCATACAAAATTTTTTCTATAAACCACAAGTGGAATAGATATGCTAATCAAGTTTTAAAAATAATGTTTATTTTCGTATGAAACCAAAATAATATATAATTGAGCATTCTAAGTTTACAAATAAACCGTTACGTAGTAATCTTACTGCTTCAAAAATTATAAGATATAACAAAGTATTAGATTAACTTTGTAAACAGTACTAGAATGTATTCAGCTTGAAAATGATTAAATGAAGATTTTAAATTCATTTCGAATTCAAATGAAAATAAACTGTTTATGAATTACAAAAAGTTATGTTTTAGAAAAATAATGGATTCATTTTTGATAATAAATACATAATTAAGCCGGACTTCTGGATTTACCAATACAAAATAGAATTTTTGTATCTCTAACAATATCTTGTACAATTTACCAAAATTCTTTTGCGCATTATTCTAAAGCAATAATTTGAATAAAAATTCCCTTTTAAATGTTTCCAATTTAAAATCATATAAGTGGCAACTTATTTTCTACATTCGTTCTTTACTTTTGAACAAATTGTATTGAACATGCGATGTGCCCTGATCCATCTTAACAAACCTAAACTATACTGTCGTAGAAGAGAAGAAAATAATGCTCGTGTAAATTCTGTTCTTGCGATTTCTTTTGAAGTGTCGACAGTTCAAAGGAAATTCTGATGAATCACTTATCTAGAAAATGAGTCCTTTGAGAGCCATGAAACGATATGTAATGTAGCAAAGCAGCCTGGGATTCTTTAGGGCAAATGCCTTTCTTTGCATTTCTTGTTTGAAAGAACAATATGCAGAGTGCCTGCCACCATTTTGTGCAGACAAAATCTGATCAAATTATAGCAAAACAGAACTTTATTTAATTTACTAGGAAACAATTCATAAAGACATTGCATTTATAACAACTATAAAATTTGTATTTTATGATAAACATTCGGACATGATTGGTAGCAAAATAATCAAGACAAAAGGAAGAAATACGCTTTTAAATGTAAGAAATATCAAAGTCATAATAAACTTTCCAAATTAAAAATAAAATTATCACTTAAATTCAAGTGCTACATGTTACTTTCAGATAAAGTTTACGATTAAAAATTAAATATTCAAAATAGGAAATTAAGTAGAAATAAAAGCAATACTACGTGAATAAATTTCGATTGCATTTCATAGTTTTTCATATCCTATATAGAAGGGGTAATCAAAATAAGAGAAATACCTGTGAATAAAAGTGACATTTATGAATGCTCTTCGTAAACATTATAATATAATCCTAGCTTCCAGTTTCCTGGATATTTTGTCAAAAGCGTAAAATATCAAACCTCGCAGATTTTCAAAGATGCCAGATAGTAGAAGTAAGATTAGATGCAGCAACTGGAGCTGAAACATTCTTTTAAGTGTTCTTAGAGGTTTGATATCTAAATAGAACGACGTATATTAACTTGGAGACGGATAGTAATGTGGGGGAGAAAAAAACACGACAATCAAAGTGGACTCAGAACTTAATCAGCATCTGGAATCTCATGTGTTAAGAATTACGGTTAGGAGAAACATGTTTATAAAGAACATTTACGACAAATCCAGCCATGCATTTTCCAGCCACTGGTCACAAATGTTTAAGGTAATACTTCATCTACAATGCTGCAATAACTACAAAACTTGATAGATTTTCATAAATTGAAGACAATTATATGGTTAAACGTATCATCTTTCACACTTTTCAATACTTCAGGACTGGTGCACATTCCGAGGACTCTTGCACAATCATATGTTCGTGATGTTCTACTTCCATCAGCCAGGCGTGGAGATAAATCTGTCATCGTATAAGCAGACGTATCATTGCTTTCTGCTCGCCCAAACTGCGAGAAAGAGTCAGTTAATTGACCAGGTTGATCTTAAGATGCAATTTTTTTCCTACAGAAGATAATTGGTATTTTCTAGAATCATAATGTTTCTATTAATGAAGGGGGACTCATCCAGTTTTGTTTTGATGAAACGGAGAATGAAGTGAAATACCACCTTCATTCACAAATCCTCCGACTGCAATATAATCAAGCCGTTATTGTACATTTTAGAGTGTCCAATTTGGAATCCTTTCACACGGAACTTTCACAATATCTCCATGACACAATATTCCTCTGAACACTATTCAGTCCTTTTACAATTAGATTCCAAGACTAATCCAAACTGTATTATATTGCAAAGGTAGCCATTTATATATATATATATATATATATATATATATATATATATATATATATATATTTACTGTTTTTACTGTGTTTACTTGTTTATCATCTATGTATTTATGTATATATTTCTATACATACAAGAATACTTTCATACATACATATATATGTCTGTGTGTGTGTGTTTCTTTGATAACCAGCTGGTTTGGAAGCAGGACTAATTGACCCTAAAATTTCCATTTAAATATTTTATGTAACTTTGTCTTAATGACTTCTTTAGCAAAACAATTTTACCTGTAAATTTCGATACCTATATAATTTATATAGTATTTAGTTTACACACAGTATAATGTTCGATTCATTGCATTATGCGTTTTTCTAATTTTCTATCCTCCTCCCTGAAATTAGAACTTAAATTTCAAAGGGACCAAACAAACAAACTGAAACGAACACTTTTTTCTTCTGAAAACAAACTGTTTATTTCAAAGAATGTGAGTACAGAAAATTGAGTCATTTGGCATTGCAGTTCTAAACAGGTTGCAGAATATTAGTTTATGCATACTCTCCAAATATCATAGAAGAAAAATTTCTCTGATTCATCATAACATTCGGTTTTCAGTTTTATTTAAAAATAGATTTAAATGATGACAGTGCTATTCTATTTTGTTTCAGTTAATAAATACTTACAGTATTTGGACAAAATTATAAAGTCTAAATTGTATTGATTTCGACCAATGAGCCCAAGTGAAATTCCAGGAGTTGACTGATGCATTTTCTTCGAGACGGTCACTAGAGTTGTCTAAATTCAAGTATTTTTATTAAATGCTCATCTTCATAATTCTATAAGCCAATATTACTAGTAAGAACGTGTAGAATTTGCTATAGTTTAAAATGTTAGTGTCACAAGAATATTTAATTATATACGGTACACGAGGTATATACGGTAAAATTCGTAATTTAGCAGAATTATTTTTGACTGAATTGCGTAAAATATAATTTTTTGCTTTATTTAGACAATTTTTCGTATTAAATGTGTACGGCTATGGCAAATGGTTTAGAAACCAGCTATTGAACATATAGTAGAATAAATAAAATATAACTCGAAGATTTTACAGCTACTAAATTGGCATGACTAAAAAGATAATTTATTTTTTGATTTTTGTAAAGGAATATTTTAGGAATTTGTGCCAAAATAACATCAAAATTTCACTTAATTTTTAATTAATTAAAATTTTAAAACACACATCGAGGTGCTACATTCCAAACTTCAAGAGTATATCCAAGTCAAATTTGATAGCTCTAAATCAAACAAACTCCTGTATAGTGCTAACATACACACATTCATCTTTGTTATTAGTAAACATAGCGATAAAACTTATTTGACTGTTTAAAATCATTCAAGGTATTAAATGCTCCTAAAAGATTTAAGCATGATAAATATAATATGTATCACACTAAATACATATTTTCAGTAACATGATGCTTTTGAAATAATGAGATGTTTTAAACAAGTAATAACTTATCTCATTCAGGGAAATTTTATTTCTTCGCAATAAAATGATAATGCATATCTGTTATATATGAAAACTATTATTTTCTTTTATAAATATTTATGTAAAGAATTATAATCTTGTAAAAGCAAAAATAGCTGTCAGTTATTATTTTATTTTAAAACAAAGTGTATTTATTTCCTCTTTTTAATATCGTTTCAAACATCATTTAATTTTTTTTTAAATACACATAGCCATGATTTTTTCTTACATTAACATACATTTTTCCATGTAATCATACAGTTGTAAAAGAAATTTAAATATATACAAGAAAGTGCCAGAGAAACTCCAGATATGATAAATATTTTAATTTTAACGAAAGACATGTTTCGAAAGTTGAAGGAAGACAGAATGATAAAATCAAAGACAATAAAGCGAATCTTGCTTCCGGGTTTCGTCAAAATCTCTTTTAAAACTTTGAGAAATATTCATACATCAACGAAAAAATTTGCTACAGCTAGGATTCTATAATTTTATAGAACACTTACACTGATAAAGAATGAACTTTGTCAGTAGAGCTTCAGGCAATCAAAGACAAAAATATTTATATCAATATGGGTATCATGAAATTATCGAAATGATTCTTCAAAGTATAAGAAAAAATTCGAACAACGTATTTCGTCCCCAACAGGCTGAAGAGAAATTCATTGATTTCAAAAGATTAAAAGTACACCTTAAAAATATAGTATGACATATATCTGAAAACTGATAATAGTAAATATATATTTATGGTTAAAGACTGATAAAATTACAAAATTATTAATTTTTAAATATTAAATTATTCCTTTGGAGAAAAACTTCACTTCAATTATAATAATTATTATTTTCAGATAAATTTTTAAAAATTTGCCTGAAAATTAAGTTAAATTTTCAATTAATCAATGTGTATAAATGTAATAAACCAAACAATTGAATTAAAATCTATATTTAATTTTATTTCAAAATGTCATTATGATTATTTGCTCATGAGATTTCTTGTTAGTTAAAAATAATTTTGAAGTTAACAAAAGAAGGGAGAAACTCTTTTGTGTATGTAATGATTTACAATACTTTTTCTAAAAATATTTTTTTCAGAAGAGATTTCGATGCAATAAAATTGTCTTAAAACTGGCAAAAATTAATATAATTTGTTTGATTTTTTGAAAGCAGCATTTAACAAATTGAAACAACATTTGTATAACTATAGATAAAATAAATTTTATGCATGGCATTACTGATTTCAATTTTAATATTTTATTTAATAATAAAATGTTATGATTGCAAAATTTTAATTTTTTTTCGACAGCGTTTCAGTTCATATAACATTTTAAATAGAGAGGGTAATGAAATTTTCCTAAATTCAATAAATATTTGAAAAGATATATGCTTAAAATAATTTTATATCTTGCTAGGTTTGTTTCGATTGTGATGAGCTTCAGAGATCTTTATAGATATAATTTTGTCAAATTCATATAAATAATTAAAATTTATTGAGTTCATATACATAAATGCAACAAAAATGGAGATAAAAAATTCCAATATACACATTAGCGAAGCTTAATAATGTTTCAGCTGCTATATTTTTTGAAAATGTTATTTCATAAAAAGTATCTAAAGTGACCTATTAGGAAGAAATACTTATTGTCCAAGAAAAAATTTATAGCATCGTGCTATAATTACCTTATGAGAGACCTTCATGCCAGCATAATTTCTGATATTTTATAAAGAATTCTTTGCAATTTTTAATTCAATATTTTTTATAAAATAATGTGGCGTATTTTAAACGCTGAATTCCAAACTTAAGCTTATCCCATGGCATAGGCGAAGTTCCATTATTTTTATTGATTGATGCAAAATAGTGTCTTAATTATGGCAAATAAAGAATGCATATTGGAAAACTATATGTAATCGATATATCTGCTTCTCTTTATAAAGATATTGATAAAAATGATTTAAGTTTTGTTTGTTAGATACTAGTTTTGGCTAGATCGTGTGGGGAGCAATTACTTATAGTTTAGAGAGCAACTTTCACGCGAAGAAAACATAATTGATTATAAAATGTAAAATAAGTGGAAATCCATCAAATAATCATTTCAGTAGTTGTTTCGTGCAGCTTACATTACTAGTACTTTAGCACATACTGTTGGTATCCATCGATTATTGACGAAATTTTGGTGGGCAAACCTAAGAAAAATTTAGTTTTATTTCGGTTGATTTCTGCAAGCTAAAAACAAGGACGAAATTTACCTTTTCTTTGAAACCTGTTTCACTTTTTTCAAATCTAAAGAATGCGACTTGCTAGATTAAAACCTGAAAGGACAAAAGGGGGAAGATTACTGTTGAGACAAATATATATATTTTTTTAGATATTTAGAAATATAAAGGATTGGAAACAGTGTATAGGTTAATAAATTTGTTTGAAATATTTTTCATATCGGTATTTTACAATAGTTTTTAACCAACTTTATATATCTATATCTATATCTATCTATATATATATATATATATATATATATATATATATATATATATATATATATATATATAAAGAATCCTTTATTTGTATGGTGTAGGACGCCTTTGGCATGTATCCGATTCAGAATAGTGTTTAATAGTGTTTAGACGAATATTGTACCATTCTTCCTGGAGATATTGTGAAAGTTCTGTTAGAGATGCCGGTGGAGAATATTGATTTTGTACTGAACGCAATGAAATAGAACATAACGGTTCAATTATATTAAGGTCAGGTGACTGTGCTAGCCACGGCACACGATTTAAATTCCTCATCGTGTTCATCAAACCATGATTCCACAAGTTTCGCTGCATGAAAATGTGCTTTATTATCCTGGAAAATTCCATCGTTTGCAGGAAACACAGTTTGCATCATAGGAGGGACCTGGTCAGTTAAAATTTCTCTATACTTTTCCCTAGTGATGCTTCCTTTCAGGTTATGGTTGATCCAACAGAAAACCACGACATGGCTGCCTATGTCATGACAGATCCACTTCCAAGCTTGACAGTTGGAAGGAGATAATCGTGATCTTACGATGTGTTCTGCAAACATGCACTCGTCGCGTTGTAGTGAAAAGTGTGAAACACGATTCGTCAGACCATATTAATTTCTTCCACTTATCAATCGACCAAGTTTTGTGAGTGTGACACCACTGTAGATGCCGTTTACGATTAGCAGCTGTGACAAGCTGTTTGGGAATTGCTGCTCTGTCATAAATGTTCTGTTTATGAAGGTGCCTTCTAACTGTAATCACTGACACTGGAGAATCACTTGCGGTCACTTTTGCTGTAGTTGTTCGCTTTTTAGACATAATCCGCTTCAATACACGTTGGTTACTGATATACTCTTTTCGCCTACTATTTTGTTTTTCAGGGCTTGTCCTGCCGCGCTGTTTGTATATGCTGTCATGACTTTAGTCACACTACCTTTAGAAACGCCTGAAAGTTGGGATGTTTCAGTCACATTTGCTCCAACTAAACGAGCTCCTACAATTTGGCCTCTTTCAAAATCTGCGCTTTACGTTTTTGAAAAAATCCAAGAATTATAGAAAATCATTGCTTTAAATTTAGTCAATAATACAATTTAGAAAATAAATATATTCCTTTGAGTGCATTCACGGTAATATATATTCCTGATATGCACCACTCAGTTTAGCTTAATGAGTATTTAGACTTCATCGTTTAGGGGTATTAGGGTGCAGGTCCAAATTCTTATAACAGCGAGTAATGGAACTGCAAACTTCGCCGTACTTGATTCAATATGCAAGAAAACATAAGGTATTGAAATTGGGAATATTGAAGCAGGCTATGGCATTGTGACCAATGCCAAAAATTGCAAGTAGTTTCAGCTGTAAAATTGACGTAGTGGATATAAGTGGCCTGATAAGAAGTATTCTGACAAATCAAATTATTATATAACATGCAAGAATGTTTCGGTCCAATGTTTCAGCTGTAAAATTGGCGTAGTGGATATAAGAGGCCTGATAAGAAGTATTCTGACAAATCAAATTATTATATAACATGCAAGAATGTTTCGGTCCAATGTTTCAGCTGTAAAATTGGCGTAGTGGATATAAGAGGCCTGATAAGAAGTATTCTGACAAATCAAATTATTATATAACATGCAAGAATGTTTCGGTCCAATGTTTCAGCTGTAAAATTGGCGTAGTGGATATAAGAGGCCTGATAAGAAGTATTCTGACAAATCAAATTATTATATAACATGCAAGAATGTTTCGGTCCAATGTGTCTCAAATTGCTGTTAAGTGAGTAAAAATTTAACTATTATTAAATAATCAGTTTAAAGGATTGCTCTTTCACATCTTTCCGATACGTCAATTTCAGAATTTTTTTTATTATTAGTGGATTATTTCTATTAAAAAAAAAACGGATATTTGAATGTACAGGAATTGACAAACTCTAATTCCCCCAGTTTTATTTATTTTCCGATATACAATTGATCCAATTAACTTTAAAGAAACTTAAAGTTTATTAATCAACTAGAGGAGGATTAGGATGTAAGAGAATTTAGAATGTAAATTATTAAATAAAATATTTACTCAAAGAAATTGCTTGGTCAATTCACACCGAGAAAAAAAATTAGAACAGTATTTTTCCCCTGTTTTGTCTTTCCTTTTTTGTTTTAAAAAGAAGAAGAAGCTTACTGAATTATCGACGACAGTAAAATTAAATTTTTAAGCCACAAATAATTCTTAGAAGACTTTTAGATAAATGCAAGATAATGTATGATATTATGTCTTTCCTAGAGAAAATCAACATCATTTATATATCATTATCCTTCGACCGAAAAGATTTTTTAAAAAATGAAACTTTCCTCGGAATTCCTAGGACCATTAACTTTATTTAAAATATTTGATATTCTAACCAATCTGACAGTTTATAAAGGTAGGAAATAAAAAATCAAACAGATTCAGAATACATCACCGATTTAGCAATAATTTCAGCAATGGTCGGAAGTTGATTTATGGGGTAGGATTAGTTTGATTAGAGTTTTCAAATAGCTGCTACTTAAAATTCTGAGAATATTACTGAGCTTTAAGATCAATCAAATAAATGCAGTGTTAGTGAAAGGCATTTTTTTTCTTTTAAGAAATTCAGAATCGATTTTCATCTGTTTTTAAGGTTCTCATTCATAAGATTGTTCATTACAAATCAATGCATTTTCAAGGATTCGTTTGTATATTTGTAAACTTATGATAAATAGTTACATGTCCTTTCAGGTTTTTATGAATTGTTTAACAAAATTCAATTTTACAATTTAAATTTCAAGCAATTAGAGGATAATTGGCTTTTATTCTGAATGGTGCTGTAATGTAACTTTTGTTTCTTTGACAAGTTAATAATTCATAAATAGTAATCGCATTAATTCAAAACCATAATTGATGGCCTTAAATATTCTTTCTAAGTCTGAAAAGAATGATATCAAGGCAGTTTAAAAAAAATTAAAAACAGCAGAATTTGAGAAAAAAATGTTTTGGTCATGCTTAACACTGAATGCATAGCTGGTTGGAATTATTAAAAAAAAATGAAGTTAATCAGTTTACTCAAACACATTTGCCATTTATCCTCTGTATATGCTGTATTTAAAATCTCGATTTTCTGTACCTAGAAAATAATCATATTGAGAGGAACATTTTAGGTATGGAAATAAAAATATTCCGTTATACCAGTTGTTGGTAAGTACAATGATTTTGTAAGAATCGATTAATCCTCAATCTGAGGGTCCGACCTCAATGTCAAAAGTGAGGTGCTTAATTTCCATGGTGATTTGGTCATTCATTTTACTCCAGATGATAAGACATGGCGTGATTAGTTTCTTTATGGTTACCAAAAATATATAGACTCATCTCTGTAAATCTGATGGTTTATACTGCTGAAAATATTCCATTAAGCCCATTAGCAAGAAATTAGTTATTCACAAGTAAAATTTTGTAGAATTCATTTTAATAATGAATAATATTGTGAAAACATTCAGTAGAAATAATCGAAGATATGAATCATTGTCTTTTAATAAGTATAAAAATATAAAAATTAAGAAATGGACGTATAATTTATTCCATATAACTATCTATCTCTCTCTATATATATGCACATATCTTTACTTCAATATCTCGATTTATATGAGGAAGAAAGAATAATATTGACAATATATTCTGACTTGAAATATACTTGAAATGTAAAAGCGTTAAATTTACTTGTAATGTCTTCCAGGAAGTACAAACAACATTGAACATGCAAATATTTTTATTCTTTTACTTTACGTATATCAAGTTTGCTAAAGGCAAACATTTCTGTCGTGTCTGATTTTGACCTTCCGGATTTCTCAAATTTCTAAAAATGAAAAAAAAAAAAAAAAAAAAACTGAGTTGCTTAGAATCCAATTTATTTAACACTTACATAGCAGCAATGAGGCAAGCAAATGTGAGTATTGCCAAAAATATAGATTATTTGAAAAACTGATGACATGTTCATCGCAAAAAGTTTTATTCCGTTTTTTTTCGTCCTTTAAACCAAGATGAAAAACATTTATTTGTCATGAAAAGGCAGCCCACATAATCTATATGATTTATTGAGACATGTAATTATTTTAAGCAACTGTATAAGAAAAATTGAGAATTGTTATTTCCGTGAAAAATTAATAATAAAGAAGACAGTATGATGTTGTTTTATCTATATTATATTTATACAACAGATTTTTACAATGAAAAAGTAAATAATACATCTGAATAGAGTAATAGATCTGAATGGCGTAACTATCAATAACAATTTTATATTTAATTGTAAGCGATAAATAATTCAGGTCCTATTATGCTGTGTTTCAAAACTCAATATTAAAAAGTAGGAGGTATAAAATAATGGAATAATGGTGTTTATTTCATGATAAGGAAGAGGATTTCACACATAGCGCTAATGCATGCCGAATTAATGATGTCCAACCGTGATCACAAACAGCGACTGGGTGTCAAATGTCCTCGAATAAACTTAAAGTTTTTCTATACCTCAATTATGACTCAATGTCCATAATTTGCTCTAGAACATTTTATGGCCTATCATTGGAACTATAAAAAGTGGAGTTGCACAGACAAGAGACAGTAATCAAGTCGAGGGAAGGGATAGTTGAGCGAAAGCTTTCTTTAGAGTGTTGATATTCAGTTAGATATTTCTGCGGGCTTTAAGCTGCAGCGGATTTATTTAAACTATTTACTGCTTGTGTGATGATATTTACTTGAAGTGCTACTCTTGTGCATACTTCGAATGTGCTTCGTTATCTGTTTTTAGTGTTTTCTTGTAGCATAAAGAGTCGTTATTTAATGTTGTGCCTGTTGGACTTTTGAACCTTTCGCTCACCGTACGGATCTTCCAGAAATAGCATTGATTGAATGATGTGGAAAGTATATTGAGTTAGGGGAAATATGCCCAAGGTAATTTAGTGTCGCCGAAGACAAATTATCATTTCATATGTGTCAGACTGAGAGTAATTAAAAAGGAATATTCTTTAAGATCTTTACTTTCAGTAAAGAGAATGGGAAATAATTAAAATAAGTTGCGATTAAAGTAATTTAAAACTTCTTCTAAAGGCTGAATTCTAAAGCGTTGCATTTACTTAGAGACTCGATTCAATGCTAGATAATTGAGAGAAATTTCATATTTCTATAACATATTATTTTCTTTAGTTTCTAAATTATATTTTGTTTAGGAAAAAATATCCTATTTTAATAAGCACTTTTTCTTTGCAATTCGGTTTGGCTAGATATGTTGGTAGAGTTGCATATTTGTTATATTAAAATCTCCATAGCAGTATGTTTATGAAATAAAACGTTCTTTCTTGAATGAGATAGAATCTAAGATTATTTAATAATTTAATATTACAGGGAAATGCTAGACAATTATATTTAGAAGGTTTATTTATAAATATGTATTATTTTTAGAAGCTTAGAAATGAATCTATATCTGAAATGTCATAGAAACAAAAATAAGTTTCTATATCATTTCTATTATTATTATTATATTCTGTATTATTTCTATCATTTTAATATTCTATATCATTTCCATTATTATTCTATTCTATATTATTTCCATTCTTATTCTATTCTATATTATTTCCATTCTTATTCTATTCTATATCATTTATATTTATTTCCCCATTCTACACATTCTACATCATCAAAAATATTTCTATATAATTTTATTATATTACAAAATTTTGATAGCTTAGAAATAGGAAAATATGGGAATCTTATGATGGTTTTATCGTTTTTCCAACATTTATTTTGACTATAAAAATCAATTCATTAGTTAGAATTATCCGAATCTAAAACCAATTCATCATATTTCTTAAAATGATAAAGCAGTGCATGCAAGTACATGTATATATATATATATATATATATATATATATATATATATATATATATATATATATATATATATATATATATATATATATATATATATATATATATATATATATATATATATATATAATGAAATATTTGTAGTGGATTTTTTTTTTTTTTGCATTGGAATGAACAAACGATTAAATATGTTAAGTATACACAGCACAAGAGTTCCACTCATGTCCGATTTGGGAAGCAAAATGGCGTTTAATCGAGGATCTCTTTAAGTTGCATGCTAATTTGCTATAATTTTACCTTATTCAGACCATAAAAACAATAAAAAAGTCTTATTAGAAAACCGCAAAAAATATCAATCTTTGTTGTAAACATAGGCACACCTCATTTTCTGTTTCTGTAATGAAAATGTTACCTTTTGTAATTATTAAACATCACGCGAGTAGAAAATAAAATCGATAAAATTTTGTATGTATGGATTGCAATGTTTGCAACTCTGTTTGATCATACGATTACTCCATTTGTAATATTTGCAGAAGGTAATAAGCTCAATATTTTCTTGTTTGACATCAATATTATGTCAGATTTGCTGCTAAATTCTCATATCAACAGTGTGAATTTAGTGTTGAAAATGACTTCTTGATGATGATGAAATTTTTAGTGAAAATACTCACATTTCTTTTAATTTTTAAGAAACGGCTATGAAGAATTTCTCTCTTGTATTCATTGTTGTTAACTAGGCCCAAAGAAAAAGGCAAAGTCAAAGCTTATCAATAAATTATCCAGTATACTATACATAAATAGAAAAAGGAAGAATATGCCTCCTTATTTCAATTAAATAAAAAATATATATATATATATATATATATATATATATATATATATATATATATATATATATATATATATATATATATATATATATATATATAAATGAAGTCTTATACATTTATTTTTATAACGCATTCTATAAAGAGTAAAATTTTAATAGAGACAAAATTCTATAAATAAATATCCCGGCATATTATCCATAAATCCAAATATAAACAAGAATGCGTAGCCTCGTTTTACAGTAATAAAATTAGTGAGAGTGATTTAAAATTGATACTACATAGAATCAAAGTCATACACATTTATTATATTACGCATTATATTAAGAGAAAATTTCCACAGAAGTTAAATTTTTATAAATAAAACCCTAGCATATGATCCTGAAATAAAAATATATAAAACGAGAATGCGCATTATCATTTTCATGAAGAATGAAGTGAAGGATTTATAAAGTATACGCATAAATAGAAATAGAGTTGCTACATATATATTCGCTCTACGCATCTTAAGAAAAGTTCCAAAAGAGTCAACATTTCTTAAATAAATACGTCAAAAATTATCGTTAAATAAGTATATGAAACAAGAACACGCACCACTGTTTTCATTTATAAAAAGAATTTAGAAAGAATATGCACCATATGGAGAAATCCTGTGCATTTTTTTTCTATTTGCATCTTATAAATAAAAAAAAATCCAATCGAGCCAAACTTTATTAATAAGTACTCCCAGCAAATTATTTTTAAGTTAATAAATGGAATAAGGATATGCACCACCATTTTTATTAATAAAAAACAGTGAAGGATTTATAAAAGCTATATCGATTGTAAGCTTAAACCCTATACATTTATTTACTTTCTCAACGCATTTTACGAAAAGAAGTTCGGTGGTCGATAATTTCTCATTGATACTGAAGTGGCAAATACTATTCATGGCCAGACATCATGAAGAACAATGTTACTACATTTCTAGATAGCTGTAACAAATGTGAACTATGAATATATTTTAACATAGGAAAATAAATTTCGGTTGCTCTCATTCGGTGGAAGATGAATGTTATTCCTTTTGCCATCGAATTTTTATTATTTGCCATAGAAGTAAAACATATAATGTGAATCAATAAGTTCATAATATATAATCCTTATTATTCATAATACATTTCTAATAATGCACGAAATTCATATTTATTCTTGCAACATATTATTTAATACAATATCAAGAATGTATTCGAAATGAAATTAAACTTTTTGAGAATTGAGTTTGCTAATTTTTAGAGACTATAATGAATTGAGTTTGCTAATTTTTAGAGACTATAATGAATTGAGTTTGCTAATTTTTAGAGACTATAATGAATTGAGTTTGCTAATTTTTAGAGACTATAATGAATAAAATTCGCATCTATTGTAATAAAAGTGATATGTGCAATAATATAAATCTCATTCTTGATGCTTAGAAAGAGCACTTAACTGCAATCAGGGTTAATATCACTTTTTTTAACCTTGGGAGTGACTGGAAAACGTTACAATTGAAATAAACATAAATAACTTGTAAAAAAATCATAACTTGTAACTTGTTTTCGAACAGACCTACATGTGTTGTTGTTTCTAATAGCACTTGCCATGGACAAGCTCGCTGACGAGGGAGCGTCTCTTGTTTTAGTGGCGCCAACTAGGGCCATGAGCACATCTTAGCAACTCACGCATCACATTCGCTTGCGCAACTCCTTTTTACAGGTGGAGGGGGCACATTCACACATCTCACAGATAGAACAGATGAAGAATAACCATGCCCTAACCGGGACTCTAACTCAGGACGCCCAGCTCATGGGGAAGACGTGCTACCCCTATGCCAGGACGCTGGCAGACCTACATGTATAATTTTTAATAGAGTTATTCAAGAGTTTCACTCCATTTGATAATAAACTAAAAAATAAATGTATAGATATGATTTTCAAAAAAATCAAAAGACATTTTATACTGTGGTGAAAAGCTACACTACATGGGCAATTGCTTTTGTCTAGTGGTCTTGTTACTCGGCTACGAACCACAAGGTCCCAGGTTCTATCCTCTCTCATAATAATTCGCTACATTGGTGATCTCGGACAACGAACTTTCAACCTTCGTACAGCTGATGTGGCGTCATACACTCACAGCAAACCAAAGTCGTCAGATTCACTTGACGCAGCAACTAAAGGCCGTCAGATTCCCTTGGTACAACAGCAACGACTCATCCAGACACGCTCGCCATAACGCTTGGTGCTACTCAAATGGGTACAGGCGCATTAGACTCAACAGCTAATTTATCACCACTCAACAGCCGTGTCGTTCGGACTGACTGGAGGAAGAGTACTGTGGTGAAAAGCTACGCTACATAAGTATTTTCTTTTGTATTGTGGTTTTGTTACTCAGCTGTGAACCACAGGTCCCAGGTTCTATCCTCGCTCATCACAATCCACTGCAATACAAAAGACTATATGTAAATTTTAGTATCGTTCTATTGCAGCATGAGATATTTATGAAAATAAAATTCAATTTTAATTTCACAAAATTAATAAGAGAATATTTCCAGTTTATCGAATATTTTAAATATTTTATTTTTCAATAGGAAATATATTTCCAAGAACATCCTACTATGTAGTTCTCCAAGATATTTTTAAGTAGAGAAAATGTATATTAACTGTTTTATTTTATACAAAAACAAGAAAATTAAATTGTTCTTGAAGCATATACGAAACCTTCGGTACCTTCTATATAATGTAGTTACTTTTTAACAATATATGCATTTACACATTTGTTCAAATTTTATTTTGATTTATAAATAATTTTTTTCTTTTGCAGAGATGAAATTAAAAAGTATTCTTTCATTTTTCTCTTTTTAGAGATAATTTTTGTCATTTAATTTTTTATTTCTTTAATTCACTCAATTATTTCTATGTGATCTGTTAGGTGAAAGAAATTTATTTTTAAATATTTTCAAAATTCGAATACTGTGCTAGTTTATAAAAGCATGAAAGTAAGCGTACTTTGAACTGTCCTTAAAAGTTAAAGTTATCCAATATTACTGATTCTAAATCGATTATTAGATTATATTTTCTACTATTATAAATCATCCCTTATCTCTCAGAGAGAGAAATTCGGCATACTAAAATATGTTTCAAGATAATTTTGGTTATTTTTAACATTAAAAATGAAGAAACAGATAAACTGTTAGACAGTTATAATGAATAAGATGTGTGTTTGGGACTAGAGAGATCTTAAACTAGTAGATTCATCAAATTCTTGAAATCATAGATTAATTTTCTAAAATGAGAATACTATCTGTAATGTAGGGAAAGGGGTTTCTCTATTTTCAGAATTTTTGGGAGAGTGTTTATATAAGAAGTTAATTTTCTAAAACTTCATTAATTGGCAGATATATCTAAATGAAAAGAATAATTTATTTTATATAGGCAGTTTAAATATAAATGTTCTGATGAACCCTCGAATATTAAATTTTTATACATATCCTCAATTTTTAGTAAAATATGTTTGTGGCACTAATTATATATTATATAAAATATTAGTGCGTGCTCAAGATATAATTTATAATTAGGGCTATGGTATTAATTATAAGATGTATACAAAATTTCTACTCTTTTGATTAATTTACGATTAAATTACGAAGCTTTGAATCCTTCTATTTTATGAAAACGTGCGAATTTAGAATTCCCCATCAACCGCATTAAATAAAATCTGCCAATCAGGATTTGGATTTTCCCGAAGACTGACTGTCTAAATAATGTAACTGTTCTTTGTTCTAAAGTATTGATATTCCAAGCTATATAACTTGGCCAGGCTTGATCATGAAAAATTGAAATGTTAGACCATCAAGATAATTTTGCTGAACATGATTTATAAAATCGGAAAACTATATTAAATTTAAACATCATAATTGCTTTCAGAAGTACATTTATTGAATGAAAGAAAATAGAATAATATTGACAGCATTTAAATCTTTTTGAAGGTAACATCAATTTTAAGATAAATCAGAAAATTCTTTTTGAACAATTCATTGAAATATTGAAGAAATTATTACAAAACAATTTTCTGTGTTTCACATAAGATTACAATGATGAGAAGTAAGAATTTATTTAGTCATATTTTTTTAAAAAAAGTATATTTGGTTTCAACAAAAATGTTTCAGCAATTATTGAAGTTTTATATCTTCCATTTCAATTCAAATTTAAATATTTACGATAGCTGATTGCAAATTAGAAAGATATCTAGTAGAATGAACAAAATAGCATAATGCTTCCATAATAATATGAATGATATAGTTATCTAAATTTGAAGCTTAGAAATACTTTTCTGAAAAAAGCTGTTAAGAGACCAAGGTATAAAAATATCTAATTGAGAATTTTAGAGAACATTAGTCCTTGTGAACCAGTTGGTCTCCAAAGGAGATAAAATGAGTTATTTGAAAAGGTCTTATTACTTAGAAATTGTAAAATAAATTAAAAATATTTACCTGCAACAAGAATTTAATATTTCCCATTTCCATATTTTACAAAAAAAATCATTTTGAAATTTATGATTTTCGTGTCAATTGTAATAAAAAAATATTTGATTTTGAAAATGTAGCATTTAAATATTGAAAGTTGTTTTATGCAAATATAAATATATAGTGATTTCAGAAACTAATTTCTTATTTTTTTCTGAACTATATTTTTTTACATACTACATAATTTGATGAAACATTCTGTTATGATAGTATGCTGACGCATTGTGCTACCAAAGAGTTCATTGAACATGTTTTAATAGAATGGAAAGGATCAATTCTATTTTCATTTTATTTAATTCATCCTATTATTATTCTATTCTTGTCTGTAAAGCATAATATTATTTTGTGTAAATGTTGTTTGCTCCTTTCTAAAAACTTGTTTGTCTATGTTATTAATTGTAAATAAGACTATTATTTTTATAACTAATCAAGATAAATATATATAACCCCAGCTTCACCTATGAAACACTTTTGGTGCTTGCAGAATTTATGTATTTATTTATAAAGCGAGGGTTAGCATATAAATTTAAAAGAATATATAAGTTAAATTATAAACATATTTGATGCACAGAAACGTGTTTTAAGAAATTAAATTCTTAAAATTTTATATTGTGTATGTTTATTAAAGATATAAAAATGTAAAAGAGTGTAGAAATATAGCTATTTACTTTTTCATCCATTCTTAAGGTAATGAAATAGTGAGATTTTTTCCTCTAATTATTTTATATATTCCTTTTTTTCTTTCAGTGTACTTTTGTTCTATTCAAAAACTCTCCCCCAAGGGGAGAATCTTTATTTAAATTGGGAAAAAAGGTCATAATCTAATTTACTAAATAAGTTTTATTTTCTTTCCTTTTATATAACAAAAATATCACTTTTTTGTCTTTTCCTTTTTTTGACCAAGTAAAACTGCGAGCACTCTGAAAAACTATCTGTTTCTTTCAAAAAAATGGGGGAAACTATATTTGCTTTCTCAAAATGGATAGGTAAAAGTATTTTAAATGTATTTCTCGTTCATTTTTTATGAGTCCGAAACTCAAAAGGGTACATAATATTTAAGAAAGCCAAGTCATAATATTTTACAAAATATACATCATAAAATATTGCTTTTAGTTTCTAAATGGGAAATGCTCATATTTCTGAAAATGCATGATACTGCATTTATTTTCATCCGAATTATTTCTGCTATATTTTATAAACTAGTGAGCTAGGTCAAACTCTCCACATCTGATTTGGTATAGATATATAATAAACAAAGAATAGGATGTGTCCAAGTCTTGCGACCACGAATTAAATTTATGACATGCGTCCCATAATCTCTCAAACTGCAAATTAGATCCTTCGATAAGATTAACTAAATATTGTTAATGGAATTTATTTTGAATCTTATGCTTTATTTATATTAACTCTATAAATAGTTAACAGCAGGCATTTCGCACGCGCACACACACACACACACACACACATACGCACAGACACACACAACCCACACACATATGTGTATGACGGTAAGAATCTTTTTTCTGTATTTAAATTAGTTTTCCAAGTGTTGCAAATTTTTAACTAGCTATTCTTATTTATTTAAAAAGAAATATCATTAAATTAAATTTCCTTTTATTTTATTTTAGAGTATTTACAAAAGATTTTTTTCGGGAGACAAGTAGAAATTTTCAACTACGATCGCATGAAATCAAAAAGTGTTTTAGGAAATTATAGAAAATAAATGATGATTCCCTAATAACAAATGACAAAATACTTTTAATTATCTTTATAATATGAAAGAGTCAATTTTACAGTTTTTTATATTTTTATTTAAACTTTAACGGGCTTTTTTCAATATTTCTTCAAAAGTATTTTATAATTTGGTTCATTAATAAGTAAGATCAGTATCAAACCATTATAAAAATTTTCCACAAACAAATCTATACTTCTTTAATATTTCTTTTTAAATTTATTCAAATTCTTTTCATTCTATATATTTCTATAAATTTCATAGGTTTATAATCCGCTGAAATTTGTATCCAAGATTATTCCCAAACGATCCACATTTTCCCTCTCAGTATGAAATAAAATCTCAGGAAAATACTAAAACAAGCGAGTGGTCTGAGGATAATATCTTGATCGATTTACTGTATTTTGGAAGGATAAAAATAACAAAATAAATCAGAAATATTCTGAGAAATATTAAATTATAAAATAGTGTAATAAATTGATATTTAAACAATGACTTTAATTTATATAAGCTTGTTGACGGAAAAAATTTCTAAATCCATAGCATGGATGAAATTTCTTTTTATTTGCTAAATATAAAAAGACCCAGAAATTCTCTCGTACGGGAATAAATTTTATTAAGTATAATAATTTTATATTATTTTCTTATTTGTTGCCTAATACGAAAGCCCCGATTTATAAATTGATATGGATTATCAATGTTCCAAAAATAAATTAAGTGTATTAAATAAAATATCATAAATGCAGGGACGTAAATTGTCATGATTGAAACAAGCATTCAAAGGCATTGGATGGTACTGAAATCTAATCGGATTTACGATACATTTAATCAATATATTTGAGCTTATAAGAAATTTACAAACTGGAAGTGAACGGAAAGGATATTTGCTTTGTATTTGGTAGAAATTAAAATGGTGTAGCTACTTTCTGGAGCAATTAATAAATATATAATTTATAATTATATAAATAAAATGTACGAAATTTAGTTTTTACTTTCAGTACCACAAATAATCATGCAACCGAATAATGAAGCCGAAATAATGATTGATATGCTGACAGACCATGTTGCTGTAAACTTCGTCTCACTGTACGAGCGGATACTGGGCACTCTGCAAACAGGCCCATTTCCTGACTAATGTTCCGCGATATGGTTTTGGAAGGCCGATCTCACAATACGTCTGCACGAGAGCGATAGTTTGCTAGTCTTAGGAGGGTATGTCGTTCAGTATGACCCTCAGCAACCCATTGATTCCATATATATACAGTACACTCCCGATTATCCGCGGAATTGGGTGGCGCGGCCGCCGTGGATAACAAAAATCGCGGATAATCCGAAAAAAGCTAAAAACGGGTATAGAAAAAGAGAAAACAGTCATTCCAACTTTGAAAAATCGTTTTATGTACAATAAAACGTAAAATAAGCAGCATGAAATGTTTAACTAACGCTTAATATTTTAGTATATCACTCAAAGCTAACCTAAAATGCATTTTGTTAATGAAAACAGAAAAGTGCTTTGCACTTACGAGAGGCATCAAGGATACACAGAAAAATTAATACATGTATGTACCGTTTTAATACTGTAATGTATTATGTAATTACAAAAGCATATCTGTAAAACTACACCTTTTTGAAGAAATTAGTCATTTGTGTTTGCTTCTTGATTTGGAAGCATTTTCTCTTTGATTGGAAAGCAAAAAAAAAAAAAAAAATTAATGCGACAGGCGCGGATAAACCGCCCGCGGATAATCGGGAGTCTACTGTATATATAGTAATAAGAACCAAGTTAATATCAAAATTAAACCATATATATATATATATATATATATATAGAGAGAGAGAGAGAGAGAGAGAGAGATGCATGCAAGTATCAATAGATATAGATAAGAATACAGGTATAAGATCTCTGGTATATAATACAGCTTGGATTCGAATAGGAATCGAATCAAATGTATTGAACAGCATTTAGAAGAACAATGTACCATTCTTTATGGAGATAATGTGAAAGTTCCTGGAGAGATGATTCTGATTTAAAATCTTTAAAATAGAACGTAACGCCTCAATTTTATTGAGGCAGGGAGATATTGCGGATTACGGAATATATTTCATTTCATCTATGTGTTCATCAAACTACAATTGGGTAAGTCCAGCTGCATGAACACTGTTCATTGAAAAGGTGCATTATCATCCTTGAATAGTCCTTCTAATGCAGAAAACAAAATTTGCATTATAGAATGAACTTCATCAGACAAAGATTTTCTATATAACTTTAAAGACATCCTTTCTTTCATTGACATTGTAAAACCACTACACGGCTGTCGATACCATGACATATCCACTCCCATGCCTAGAAGGAGACAATCACGATCAGGCTTATATCATAATTCATCATGATCATAATTGTACCCCAAATATGTATCCGTTATTTTGTTTGCAAGCAAGTGAAAGATGATTCGTCTATTAAAATATTCTACTTATCAATCGACCAAGTCTTATGGTCATGACACTATTATAGATGACGTTTGGAAATAATATCTGTGGCCCTTTGGCCGTCATTTTTTTTTTATAAATTATTATAAGCCGTTTTAATACCCGTCGGTCTCTATCCCTCAGCCACTTCTTCCATTCACTAGTTTGCTTTGCCGAGCTTATCTTGCCACGATATTAGTACGATGTCATAACTTAAGGCACCTTACCTCTAGAAATCCTTATAAACTGATATATTCCGTTCACAGTTGGTTAATTTTTGGCCTCAGAAAGTTTGTGAGATATGATATATTACTCTTCTGACAAAAATTGAAGCTGTATACAGCTTCACTGAAGCTGCTTCATACTAAAAAGATATATACATTTTTATATTTAAAAACTCGTAGCTAGGATCATACTTTAATGCTTATGATAAGTATTCTAAAATGTCACTCTTATTTACAGATGTTTCTATTAATTTCTTAGATATCTATATACATATATCTGAGTGCGTTTGTGTGTGTGCCTTTTTAAGTCTGTCTATGGCACTATTTTCATCTTTTCAAAGTAATTAAACAATTTAATTCATTTTTACGCGATACAACTTCTGGCTCAAAAACTGATTATGAAATTGATTTATATACAATTTTAAAGAAAAATCTATGTTTTTAATGTTTCCAATTTAAATGTCCTACAGTTATTTTCTTTTATGAAGTTTTTGGAATCCAATTTAAACACAACTTATTGCAATGATTCGTATTATTGTACTTAAAATCATTTCATAGTTTCATCAAATCTTTTATTGTATCACAAAGCTATGATACATTTCAAATTTGCAACACCATATAATATCACAAGTTTCTTTTGGATACTAACTTCGAAAAAAGATGTTTACTTCCAATTTAATTTCATAGCACGAGCAGCTTTTAATATATTCACAGAAATCTAGCGATGTTAGTTTCATTGTTACAAGATGTTTAAGATGTTTCGTTTGATAATCAGCAGATTTTAATGATCTAAAACAGCGTTTATGATTGTTCAAGTAACTGGCTCCCATTGTTACTGAAGGTAAAAGTCCTATGGAAAAATAACAGAGATTTTAGTATTTTTCCAATCAGGCACACAACCCACCAGAGACACTCCATGCACGATCTGAGAACCTGAGAGAATCGTGTTTCTATGATAATTAAATATTGGTTATGAAGTTACTTTTGGCAAATGCAATGATTGGGTTGAAAAAATGGAAATCATGAAATTACTATACATGTGCTGAATGGCTGAAAACACAGAAACAAAAGGAAAAGAAGGATTTGACTACTGTTGAAGTAGGATCAGGAAAAGTGGAAAAATCAAATGAAAATTAATCAAACAGTCTATCGCAGAAACTGCGACTTCATTTAATTTTAAATTCTATAGGGTCGTGAATCAGTTAAACCATGAAAACGTTGAGTATGTCAGTGTAAAAATAAGAATGTAAATTTATATACATAAACTCGCTGACTCAGCAAACGTTGTTCTGCCTTATAAATTATTTCTATTGAATATTTTGGTTGTTAACGAATGCATTGTGAGTGTGTGAGGTTGGGATCTATGACAGAAGGAGGAATGGAGCGCTGTAGGTGATGATCGCAAATAAAAAAAAAAAAACAACCATTCATTTTCTCAATACAATGTATTTCATTAACATAACGAACATATACATTGTTTGATCTCTTAAAAGTTAAATGTAAAGTGAAAAAAGTAATATATTTCTTGTCCTAAAGTATAAAAATGGAATAAAGAAAATCAATATTCATTTCGAAGAGCAATTGAGTGTACGATATTTTTTCTCAGTCCGTCTTTAGCCAACACAAATAAGCTCGATGGTTTGCCCACGCGACAACATGCCACGTGTGAAAAACATGGTGTGCCCAAATCTAAGCTGCAAACAGACATAGTTTGGCGTTGCGACTTATTGATTGTCACTGCAAATGCGAATCTAATAGGAAATTCAAAGCGTTTGAATTTGATTGCCACGTCTGTGAGAATCATTGGAATTCGTGGCAGCAAAACACTTTCGGCTCGAAATTTGCCATTTTTATGGTGGCTTCGATAACGTTTTTCATCAAATTTTTAATGACCAATCTCGTGTCATTGCACAGCCATTGTGGGTTCAAATTCCGAAGTAAAATAACCGGAGATCCAACTTTCAGTCGTAGAAGTGTGGTGGCATTCCTGGCAAATCCAGTGAGTTCAAAAACTCTGCTGGATAATTTACAGCTTCGTTAGCATCGCAAACTGTATCGATCCCTTTGTATGATACCAAGTCGCCTGGCAACGACTGCTGTATCTTGAAGTTTAAATCGTCGATGTCCACATTTTTTGCTGCCAAAATGGCTTTTTCTGCCAGCCACGCATGGTTTATGTATATGTGCGTGCATCGGGAAATATGGGGTCAATGAGAGCATTTTGCGAATCAACGATAGTGCAGAAATGAGTGGGCAATTTCATGCATCCAGTATTTTCATAGACAGCAACTTTTCCAATATTACCAAGTAAGGTTTCCTAATACTGTCTATTTGTATGCAAGATTTTGAAGAGAAAAACAATATGAACCGGTTGTTGTAAGATTGTGAATTTCTACCCCACTGCATGCTTTTCGAAGCATTTAGTAAGTATCATCAGAAAAAGAATTCTGCAGAAAGAATATGATTTTCATATCACAGTTTTATTCAAAAATGCTTTTTTGGAATATACAATTGAACATAAATAACTTCAAGAATGCGTTCGCCTTTTCACGAGAGATATGGAAAAGTAGACGACAAATCATTCTTTCAGCAAAGAATTTTCAACATTTCATTTCTCCTATGGAAAGAAAAGCGCATTGTCTCAGTCGACCTGTTTTCTGAAAAAAGAAATCACAAGAACGGTGAATAGTGAATTTTCTTTCTATATTAATAATACTACTCTCAAATAAAAAAGCAGGATAAATATTGTGAAACCATTGACAGGATCCTGTATCTTTTCATGAATTTTATTAAGGCGCTCATTTGTTTTGAAACATATGTTTCTAAATGAATTATGAGGAATTAATTGTCATTATTTACTTTATTGGTAGACGGCATGCATTATACCTACATTTTGGGGGCTATTGCTATTGTTATATATTATCGCGAAATTAAGTAAAAATATTATGTTTGAAAAGACTATTTTATTATTTAAAAATGTAAAGCATCAAATTAAGCAATATATTTATTTACAAATATTTTGATAACTTCTTCGCTATAACACCCAACATATAAACCAAATAAAAGAACAAATTGTATCTTGTCATATATATATATATATATATATATATATATATATATATATATATATATATATATATATATATTAAATGTATGAGTTATGAGTAAAATGTTCTTATCGTTTCAAAATTAAAGATATATATCTTTTGAAGATAAGATATATATCTTTGAAGATAAGATATATCTTATAGTAGTGGTTTAAAAAATCTTCGAGTTCTCTGTTAATAATGAGAGCACTTAACATTTTTGCATGTAATAGTTCTAATTTCAATTCTGTTTTCAACATTATGGAATATGATTAAATGAAATTTAAATTTGTTAGTCATTTTTTCAATTAGGTTATTATCATAAAACAGAGGAGTACGGTTATTTTATAATTAATTTTATCTTAAAGGAATTACGGAACTCAATTACTGTTTTAGCTCTTAATTCATCGAACAAATAGAAATATTACAAACTTTGACTCTTATAAATGAATTTAAAAAATTTCTAATACATTAAACAACACATATCAAACTCAAAATCCTAAAATATTTGTTGTAAATATCAACTGAACAAAAAATATCAAAATTCAACAACAATATATCTTTATCATGACAAAAACAATGTATCTACTGATTTTTTACAAATAGATTTCATTCAACTATCGCATTCATAAAGCTTTTTTTCCTCTTGTGATTTCTTTGATTGCCGACTTTGAACTACCGACAAATGTTAGGAAACAACCTATTTTTAGGGCTAATTAATAATAATTAAAAACGATTTGATTAAATATTTATTATTCAATTTATGAATTAAATTTTAAAGTAGGATTAACAATGGTATGGGAATTTTACCAAATAAATAACTGAGTAGATGCTATACATTAGGGATAATTTACTCTCGCTCAACTGATATGCACTTTGCCATCCTTTTTTTTTATTATTTTGAGCTGAATATTTGTCATGTCAGTGGTGATCAAGACCCAATGCTTGCTTTCTAGAAATCATGCTCAATTCCAGGATGATATCTTGGCAATTGAAATGACACAATCATTCTTTCCAATTTTTGTTTCTCTAGATAATCGTTGATAATGATGATAGGATGAAGGAGAGTGCTGTTATTCATCAGCATGAATTCATCATAAATAAACCAGAATACAAATTAAAAAATGGATAAAGCATTTCTCCTCCACAGAAATAATATATCATATATGTCAAAATAAATATAAAAATTTTCATTTTATTAATAGATGTGAGACTTTATAAAATATTTAGAGAATTGAATGATAGATGGTTGATTTATATTTCGTGATCGGGATTCTAAACTTAGTACAGTAAATATATATATAAAAAAAATTATATTATATCTAGTCCCGTGTATAAGAACTCACTGAACTATTTAGATATATACTCAATCTCATATAAAAAAATTTTAGTGTATAACATCTTTTTTTATGAGAAGAAACAGTTTTTTTCCTCAAAATGTTTCTGAAGAAATGAATCATTTTTAATGTTTAAAATAATGTTATTAAATTATTAATAATAAACAACTGGAGCGGCATGCCGGAAGAATATTTATTCATTGAGAGATATTAATCACATAGAAAATAAATTCATTTGCACAAGATTACCATATTACTAGTCGAATTGTTGCATTTATATTTGTATATGATTATTATTAAATTAAGCTTGAAAATAAATACATTCATAAATACAAAAAGTTTTGAGGTGGAATGTTATTTGTTAATAATTAAATAATGGTCATAGCTAAGATGGACGTATACTATATATTTCTCCGGGGAATTCTGAAAGGTCTAGACACATATTTTTTATAGATATTTGCATTACTGATTGGAATTTAATCTTTATTAACATCCGTTAATGAAAATTGAATTTCGTTATAATCAACGAAATCTTAGGTAAACACATGCAAATAAAGTTTTTCTCTTTTGATTAGATTGTAATAGGCGGTGTTGTTAACATTTTTGTTTTCACTTACTGTATAAAAAATGCAGCAGAATCATAAATATGTTTTTTCTATATATATAGACTCATACAGATATTTTTTGACAGCGAAAAACTGAAATGTATTGAATTTATGCTATCATTTAATTAATATTTATATTACTTTTTCATGGTATCTAAAAAAATCTGCAATTTCTGGGGTATCTTTTAGAAATAAACAATTAATATTTTATAAAATACTTTCCGTGTTTGTGATAAAGAATTGTTTCTTCTTTTTACTTTCTCCCTTAAAAAGTATAGAGGAAGTATAGTAATCATCGAAAAATTGAAACTCGATATTTTGACGAATCACTACGTTTTAGACCACCCTGAGTTCGAAAAACACATTTTTGAAAAATGATAAGATAACTCAAAAACGACAAAGATAACTCAAAACCGCTTTGAGTTGGACAGATGAAATTCGTTACATAGTCTTCTGATCAAATTTGTAGATTTCTATCGAATTTTAACTAAAATCCGTTCAGAGGATGTCTGTCTGTCTGGTTGTCCGAGTAAAATTTAACAATATATCTACAAAATGAAGATATGAGATGGATAAAATTTGTACATGTATTTATTTACCTTTTAAAGAGTAGATATCTATCAAATTTTGAGCTAAATCCAACAACAGATTGAGTGTCTTCTGGTCTATACTTTCAGAAATATTTAAGCGATAATTCAAAAATGCAATGACCTAAATGTATGAAAATTGGTAGGGGATTTTGTGACTACAAGAGTAACTCTGTTTAAAATTTTTGTTTCAATCGGTGGAGAAAAATTCTAAAAATGCTAAATTTATACCAAAATTTAGTATTTTATTGTTATTGCAGGACAGTGTCATTCAAGGAGTTCTCTGGAATTACACCTTTAATAGAGGCTTTACGAGAAGCTTTTAGAGAAAACACAACAGAGTTTTCAACTCATCAAAAAATTCGACCTCGGTATTTGATGTATCTCCACATTTATGAACTCACCGAGTTTGAAGAACATATTTTTGGCATTATGTTGGTATTTCTGGTTGGTTGATTCTTCTTTGTCTGAAGTACGATAGCTCAAAAACTCTTTGAACAAAATGGACGACACTTAGTGTATGAAATTTAGATCAAATTTATAATTTTTTTTAACGAAATCCTTTCAAAGTAAGTCTATTTGCCTTGTTGTTCGAGTACAAGGGATTTCAATAAAAGAACTAAATAGATGAATACTTAAATCTGATGTATTTAGACCAAATTTATAATTTTCTTCAAGTTTTGAAGTAAATCTTTTCAAAAGAAGGCTTTCTGTCTAGTTCGAGTATTGCTTTCTATTAAGAATTATAGAGTAGAGTTATCCATACAAGGACAATGTTATTACTGACAATTTTTAAAATCCTCATTCCTCAGTTGATCAAATTTTAGCAAGTTGCTTACAACATACTTTCAATCTCCTTCGTCACCTTTGATTAGGAAAGTGGAAGATATCCATTTGAGAGTTTCTGAAATATAATTAAATTATATTAGGTTGCTAATATTAATTTCAATTCATGTATGGTGTTTTCTTTCAATTTTTGATATGGATTATATTATCTCTGCTGGCGTACATTCAAAATTGAACCATTAGGAACATTTTATGAAATTGAATCATTAGATAAATTTAACTCAATGACTTCACAAATAGCTTCGAATGGAAAAAAATAAGCAAAGTGATGAAATAACTTTTATTTCTTATTCTGTAGATTTCAAAGATTTACTTATTTAATAAGAGATAAGAAAAATCGTTGCTTAAAATATTAGAATATTTTATTTATATTTCAATTTGCTGATGAGAAAATGTGTGCAGAATTGATACTAACAAAATGGACTAAATTACATTAAACTGTAAATAATGAAATAGTTCCTTGAAATCCATCATGTTGTATTGAGGCTATTTAAATGATTATTTATCTACAAGGCGCTTTTTATACATGAAGATACATTTAACTTCCTAAATATAATTTCATACTTAATTTTATTTTCAAGAATCAAATATTTTTTACTCGTTATTTATAAAATTTATTTATATCAGATTTTTATGTTTGACATAATTTGTCTTGCTTATATTTCATTTAGAATTTTGAATTTCTTCAATAAATTCTTTTCTCTTCGTCATTTTGTATGTATACATTTTTCTTAAAATGTTAAGCACTGAGCATATTTTGTCGTCCCTTCCGTTTATCACATTATGTACATTTTTTTTTATATGCTTACATTAGAGATCAACGTAAAGTTGTTACATGACTTCATGCCTTTAGAGGTATCAGTTTATTATTTAGATATTAAAATTTATTAAGATAATATTATTTTTTGAAAATATGTCAATAGCCAACAGTCAGCCTGAAGGAAAATTATATTATCAGTTCAACAGTCATTGATGTGATATGGATATAAAGTACATTGTCAGTCACCGATATCTAGCAATGTCCAACATTAATATATGCTGTCATTCACCATTAACTGACATGATCTGAAAAGAAAGTCCAATCTCAGTTACAGATGACACAGTACTTCCAATGTGTACTTACATTACCTGGAAATAGAAGTAGTTATCATCAAATTAATAATTAGCTCTAATTAGTGTTTTGAATTTCTTGGAAGTAGATCGTCAGTAAAAAGTAATTCCACAATGAGGAACCACTTCCAAAATAAAATGATATAGGTTAAAGATTCCTTGAACTATTAAAGATGTGTCATTTTTTTTCAAATGAATTATATACTATAAACAATGATCTTCAGTTTAGAATATAAAATTACATAATTATAAATGTAGTAAATAAACACATTTATTCTAAATTTGAAAGTTTGTTACTTTTTATAATTTTGCATTAATTTAATATGAAATGTCATATATTAAGTTCATATGCAATTAAGATCTGTTAAGTTTTGCAAAATTTTATTCATATTACAGTATTCGAATATAATCTATATGCTAAGAACTGTGAAAATCTATAACACTGGAAAAAATATTAAATTTCATACAAATGAATTTTTCTTCCCTGTTTGAAGTTTAAAGTAAGCAGTGAAGAAAATGATTGCCAATTACATGTGTATATGGATTATAGTAATATGTTTTTGTAGCTGGTCCCTATGCATCTTTGTTAATCGCATGACAATTCATAATTTTCCCTTATTTTATTGACTGAAAAAATGCTGTGACGTAATTGCGATATATGTGTGCGTTTATTGGGAAACTGTATATAATCAATACTTATGCTCAGATATATTACAGACGTTGATGAAGGACACCTTCTCCGTATTGTTTTACGGACAAATACTTTGGTTTAGTATGTTGCAAAAAACTTGTTTTGAAGAAAATGTTTTTGCTGCATGCTGAATCATAGTATCTGTTTTGTCGCATAACCAAATATCACGCAAGAAAAACATAATCAAAAGTTGCAGGAATATTTCAAAAGCTACGAAATAATCATTAATGCTTATATTTCTAGAAGTTTGTTTTATTACAAATGCTATTTTCTCATGCTATGTTTCAATCAATTATAAACTGGAATACCAGATATGTATTCATTGTTAAACTATAAAATTTGAATATTACATTTTTATAACTTCATTAATACTTAATTTTTCATTAAATATTTCTTTCGCTTTGCTTGTTAAATATCCTGAGTGTTTGAATATGCACTATAAACAAAATTGGAATTACTTTTAGTGCTAATTTATATAAAAAATCTGTTCGTCTATTTAATATATTTCTTGAATGTACTGAAAACAGTGTTTGAACATATTTTGTAATTTATGAAATATTGATGCATTCTTTGCATTATTTGTTCATTAAAATAAAAATATGATAAATTAATTAAAGCATAAAATAATAAATTTAAATTTTATGTAAGAAATGTGGAGTTTTGGCATTATTTGATATTTTTTCACATTGCTATTATTATTTTTTTTGAAATTTAATTAATCAGAAACTTATAACTAAATTCAAATATATTTCAGTTATAGAATATTTTTATCGATTTTCCTTATTTTTTTGTTCCTTATCTATAATTTTTTAAATATTTGAAATCCAACCTAATAAATTGATTTGTATTTGTATTTTCAGTTTTAATTAGTTTTGTACAGAACTTTATTATTACGGATATTAACTAAAAGTCACTATATTATAGAAATTAAATTAATTCATGGAATCTAATATTGAATAGTTTCTGAAAATATGAGGTTCAATAATTTATTATCATCATTATAATTATTAGTGTTTTAAAATAAAGTTACAGTCTCTGAAATAATAATTTTCAAAATATAATCCGAAATCCTTGTAAACAATAATATGAAATAATCCTAAAAATTAAAAAAAATGAGCAGGGGAATACTAAAAATTAGCAAAAATAATAAAATTTTCTTTTTCACTTCCCTTTAGATATATTTTATTATAAGAAGCTAGATTACAGAATGAATATTATGAATGTTATTTCTTCCACATTTTTTTTATTAGTCAAACTATTTTTTGTCTCCTATGATCCTTATGTACGTACATGATGAGTTCCAAAACGATATTCGGACAGGATTAAATCTACCTCTGTTAAATAATGGGAAATAATCTATTATCCAAAATCATATTGATCTCTTCTAAAATTACTTCCAAAATTGCATATTTTCTTCAAGAATTACAAATTTATATAAGTTCCCGTATAATAAGGCAACTGGTTGTATCATATTATTGCATTAGATATTTCAAAATTTCCTGTCTGCAAGACTTATAGTACGTCAGATACTATAATCCTTGGTTTTATTGGCTTTGGTGCAATAATCAATCTTAAATCTGAGAACATTTGATGAACGAGGGCTACCGAATGTCACTTCATGAATCGGACTGGGTGGAGGGATGAAAGATAAATCAGAAACCACATCGTCTGTCCCAAAGATGTAAACCCCAATCAGACATCCGGAATCCTATTATTAATGCTGGACACTATTCACATGGACAGGGAATAAATATCCCAGTCCTTTTACACAGAATTCTTTTCCCTCCGCAATGGGTAGCAAAGGATTTTTCGCGAATCTGTAAGTGCTTTAAGTTTGTGTAACATATCATAAAGTGACAAAGAGCAGATAGTGCCAGAAACCGTACTCATTCTGTGTCTGGGAATTTTTATACAAATTCATTTTTTAATGGTAACGATTTTCAATCTGGACTAAAATTGTAGCTAGAAAAACTTAACAGTAATTAAATGCACTCAACAAAATTCACATTTTTTTTTCATATAAAATTATTATATGGATATTACATATTTACATACACCGATTATATGGATATTAAACGCAGGCTGCAGAAATGGAATATGAGCCTTTATATTTCGATAAGTATCATTTCCTGATATTGGGCAGTGAATGATTTGTTTTGTGGGGAAAAAATTAAGGAATAAATACTTATTTGCTTTAAAAATTTATTGCTGTAATTTGCTGTAAAAATTTTACAGCAATAAAAATTTATTGCTGTAACATTTCAATTAGATTTTTTTTTATTTGATTATATAATAAATTAAAATGTTTGGTGCAAAACCACATGTACTTTCTGTTCATCAGCAACGTATTATGTTGTTTTAAACTGTCTGCTCAATTAGTTATACTTACTTTTAAGAGTAAAAAAAGAATAAAAGTGTTTTGACCATGTTTTAAAATTTTTACCATATTTCTTTTTCTTTTTTTAAATTTTCTTCTTATAAATACTTTTTTCTTCCAAATTCTTAAAAAAATCATGGTTGTTTCAATGCTTTAATTGTTTATAATTTGGTGAGCCTTGCCTTACTTCAATACCTTAATGTCTTAAAGATAACTTAAATGCTTTCTTTAACAATTCTATTTGTTTATAATATACTTAGATATGAGTATTGGCATAATCATTCATAGTTATTTGTTTGGAATCATTCTTTATTGTTATAAATGATTTCAAACTAACTTAATTTCATTGGGCGAGTCAGGATATATAAATTTGAATGCGAATGTTATATTTTCAAAATAAAGCGTTATAGGAAAAGCTATGCAATAGAAAAACATAATAATTTTCATTTTATGATATATACTATGGTGTTTAGTATATAGTATAAATGTTTTTATCAAAGTTGCATTGATATTTAAGACATTACAAAAAAATATGTCAGCTACACTGATCGGTTACTTGTGTTGTAATTTTAATGTATAAACTAATATAACTATTTATATGATTAAGGATTTTATATATCAATATCAAAAAACTTTGTTATGTACGGTTTTTGTATTGAATCAAATTTAAATTGCATATTCTTCCCGTTTAATTGTTTCTGTTGTTGTTGTCCATAAATTACTTTAATTCGCAATTTAGGATAGAGTAAAAAGCATTTATCTATTTATGTTAACAAATTATGCTTAACCCATATTTTAACGCAATAAATAATAATTAACATTTTCTCAGAAAAAAGAAGAAAAGAATTAATATACAAATTAAACAAAAGGAAAAATATAAAATTAAAAAAAAAACCTCACCAAAATGTCATTGGTTTTCATTTTACAACCTATCTTATATGTAGAATGAATTTTTTTAAAAACATATAAAACTACAGATTTGGTATTTTTTAACAAAAATGATAAAACAGATACAGATCTAGAGGCATTTTGTCCGATTTACATATAAACAATTGCCAATTTGGTTTCACTAACGTAGAAATGCACAAGAAGCAATTATTCATGTTAAAGACTATATCTCAATAGCAAGACAACAAAGTAAACAAAGTGTGATTATTTCACTTGTTGTTAAATGTGTATTTAGCAGGGTGTGTTAGCTTTCGAAATTTAAAAATAAAATAAAATGTGAAAAAAACCCTCTTTTTCCGATTATTGGCGAGCGTTTTGAGTGACAGAATTGTTTCTTTTTCCTGTGGAGATAGGAAATGTCTTCATAAATACATAATAGGCTGTCCAAGGCTCTAATTCCGAACTTCTATTCTGAATGGTCATACATGATGTCTTATAGTTAGAATTTTTTAGCGTCTTGCGATGAAAAGTTCTTGGTGAATGAATATGATATATATTGGCTTGTGGCTGCATCAGAGAAACATATAAAAAAAGTAATAAAAGCACTTAAAGAATTAGAAAATTGGAGCAAGAATGCAAAAGTAGAATTTGCCGACGAAAAGATGAAACCTATCCCATTTGAGAAAAAGTATTAATTTATTCCCAAATATTGTTCATTCATTAGTAAATCTATAAAAAGTACTCAGCAGCTTAAAATACAGGGTGTTTATAAAGTCCCGGACCCATTTTGATGTTTAATAACTCATAAAATAATAAAGATAGATTTAAATTAATAACATAAATGGTTAAATAGACTCAAAAAGTTTCATGACCCTTGTCAATGAACTTCCACGTGTGCCCCCTTCGTCGCACGGAGAATATCAAGTCGATAGTCAATTTCACGCCAGGTAGCGACAAGCATGTCGGCATCCACAGAGCCATTTGCGCACTTTATGGCGATTAACAATGCCAGAAACATGAAAGGATGCTTCATCGGAGAACATTATGCTCTTCAGAAAATCAGCAGCATCTTCTATCCTCCTTAGCATATCTATTGCAAAAGCCATCCTCCTAGGTCTATCGTTCGGTTCCAAAACTTGAACAATTTGAACTTTGTATGCATGCAGTCTTAATTTTTTCTTAATAACCTTGTACACCGTCGAAATTGGCATATCCAATTCTGTTGCCGCTGATCTCACAGATATTCTAGGATTGTGTAAAAATGTCTCTCTGACACGCTCAACATCAAAATCACTTGTGCAAGGACGTCTGGAACGTTTCTTATCTTCGATACTTCCAATTTCTAGAAAATTCTTTTTCCACCGCAAGGTGCTGTTTTTGGATGGAGGATCTTTTTGGTAAATTCTTCTGAAATTTCTCTGTGCTTGCACTATCGATTTCATTTCTATGAACCACCATAAAATCTGTGCTTTCTCTTGTGGTGTATGCATTCTCCTTAATATCCGCTCGAATAAAACCTCACATACAAAAGTACTACATAGAACAAACACATCAAAAGTAAACATAACATTGCAATAGTTGACAAAAACAAAAGAGAGAAAAATGCAATTAATAAGCAGACAATATTTAGAAAAATACAGATATTTAGACTGGAAAATGAAATTATCTGAAATTAACCACACGCGCAGACGATATTTACAAAAGTAGAATATTCAAACCTGAAAAGGAAAATATATGAGTTATTCCATCAATAAATGTCATAAGTGTGTTTATATCTTTATTATTTTATGAGTTATTAAACCTCAAAATGGGTCCGGGACCTTTATAAACACCCTGTATTAGAAGTTACACTGTATGACAAATTTAGTTGCCATATACATTTTGCAGCGATGTTTCCTAAAATAGCATATCATTCTTTTATCAACACTTAAATTTTTAGACGACACACCAAATTGTTATAAAGCTTCGTTCAACAATTTATAAATTGGATGAACTTTCTAATAATGCTTTGATACGCCAATAATAGCATTGCAATTAAAGTATAAATATTTCTTGATATCCAAATATCGCTTTCTTAAAATTGCTCTATTTGTTTCAGCTCAAAAGCGTTTTTCCAAAACATTTTATTACCCTGGATAAAATGTGATATCCACCATGGAATAAAATACCTAAAAATTGCTTTAACCCATCGGTTTCCAGACACACATCCTGGACAATTTTACTGCTTAGCATACTTGTTACTTTCTTACGATTATCGCAATTATAATTAAAGCCATCATTTCGGAACTTTCTGCAGGTAATTTCTCTGATATCATATCCACTGATTCTTGATAACGTTCATTGCATAGTAATTCAGGGACTGATGAAAAATTCATGAGATATTAATTTGTGTTGAAATATTTATTTCTTCTTTTGTTTCTGTTGAAATATTTATTACTTCATTAGTATTTATTCTTTTGGAACTTTAATTATTCCATCGATTTCCTTTTGGAAGCTTTTCATCAAAAATAAAATGTTTATGTGAAACGCTGTTGCACATAATCATGTCCGTTAATGCTTAGATCAGGCGACGTTATTATTTCCAGTTTACTATTAACAGATTCATCGTCCAATGATATCAAATAGTCTAAATTTTTCTCAGTTGTTTAAAATTACCAACTTATTTTTAGTATTGTTGATAAAAGTATGTCGTTAAATTGAAATCAACTCAAATCTAGAAATGCAAGCATATTTTTTCAAAACAAAAGTTATCGTCGTCACATGATTAAGACTCCCAATCAATGAAAAGATAGCAACAAAATATTCCTAGAATGCCAATTTTATCCTTTTTTCAATTAAACAGGATGTCATTGAGCTTTTCAGGAGATAAATTATCACTCAAAAATCTTTGCCAAAACATGCAATACTTTCGTATGAATACATTTCGTAAGATAATCAGTAGATTTTACCATTATTCTAAATACAGGAAAGTACCTAAAAATCTGTAAAATCTGTTTGATTAAAGACATTTTCTACAGAATTTTGTCAGAAATAATATATAAGATTTATTATTAATAAATTTATGAAGAAAGTTAGTATTTTCGTTACACATTTTTTAAAATTAAAATGTAATTAATACCAGATTAAATAATAAAAATAAGTTATTTTCAAAAATCTAAGAAAAAAGAAAAGGATTAAAAGTGAATGACAAATAATAATAAATAATATGTATCAGTATTTGAATATATTTTAGAAGATTTGAATAAATACAAAAGGTTATATTGAAAAGATGAAACAAATCTGAACTATCTACTGCATAGGACGATGGTTAAATATTGTTACTTATACTTTCAGGGATTCATTTGTGATTCGATAAAATAAACGGTCCTTCAGTAAGAGACGACGACGCGTTTTATTAAACACGAAGATAAGAATACAAAGATAACAAATATACAGCAGAGACGAACACAGGCAATACATAGAAGCACAATGCAACAAATATTAGCCCACATGTAGTAATCGGTAGCAATAACAACCACAGCACACAAAGCGGCTTCGTAGTTCGGTCGTAGCTTCACTCTACGGTCTCTCCAAACGTCTGCAATTCCCATATACTCATCGCTTTAGCTGTAAACAACAGCCGACTCACTACTACATGACTGGCTACTCCACACACGACTCGATGATGCTTCTACAATAAACATCAGGACCCGGCACACAGCTCAGTTCAACAATCGCTTGAGTTCCATTCAACACCTGCTCTTCACTGGACTTATCCAACTATTCCACCGTTGCACGACTCGTACACGACTCGTTTCAGAACTGCTTTTCGGCTTGAGATTCCCGGTCTTATATAGTTACAGGCAGATGGGCGTAGAAGATCCTGGAACAATTAGGTCTGTCTCTAAAATTCTGGAAGTTTCCGGTAATATCTATTTTGTTGCCAAAGTCGTCAAATAGTCACCAAGTTTGTAGACAACCTATGAGCTCACTGACTCGGCACCCGATCAGCATCCAACAGAGCTGATCGTGAAACGGTCTTTCCAGTGATTGAAGTAACCGTACTGGGAAACAACATTACAGATTTGTGACAATATGGATTAAATTTTTAAGTAATCGAAACATTTTTTTTAATTGTACTTGTCAAATTTTTTGACAACTAATAACATAAATTTACCTAGCGCATATCATAAAAAGAAATTATGATTTCTTTTTAGGGATACGAGAAGTACCTCTAAATTGCAGAATAAAATCAAGGCAAAAAATAAGATTTACTAATCAAAAAAGAATTCATTTTGATAAGAATTCAGGCTTGTTCAAAGAATCATTATAAGCACGTGAATAATTGAGACATCAACTGATTTTTTTTTCTAAAAAAATCAAAGGTGGCTTTAAATTGAATGAATTAGATTCAAGACGCGAAAATTGTAGATAGACCATCGATGAATCATATTTCACATAGAATCAAGCAATAAATTTAAAAAGATAAAACATGCCTGCATAAAGTTAAATAATTAAGGAAATGAAAAGAGAAAAAAAATAGTTTAGCCTAGATGAAAATAAGATTTTTAACAAAAAAGTGCGAATATTCTACTAAAAAAGATTTACTCTAAAGGAAGAGTAATCGAAATCCTGCTCAAAAATGACATTCTGGGATTAATTTTAGTCCATGAAATACTTCAATATGCAGTAGGATATGAGAAAAGTACTTTTACTGTTTGAAGTGAACTCTAAATAGCAATCTTTTTTTGGGGAACTGAAGATCCGTATTCGCCTCGAAAAGGAAGGGAAATTGTAACATTATTATTCATTTTTCAGAAACGAATATATAAAAAGGCATAAAAAAATATCATGGGTAATAATCTCCGCTGAAAGTGGCCAAAAAGGCCTGCAAAGAAACACTTTATTGAATATGTTATTATGTAATTCTTAATTAACTACTATTATTGTATATTTAAATTTAAGATATCTCTTAGATTACCATTTTTGCTTAATGATGTTAATTTAACATATTGATGGAATTAAATTTTACTTGCTTCATCTCTTATAAAAAAATATATTTTAAACCTTTTAACTCACTTCCTGATATTATAAAATTTTGAAATTATCTACATTTTTGCATTTAATATTTTTTACAATAAATAAAAATATGTAATGTTAATCTTTTTAAATTAAAAAAAAATTAGAAGATGAATAAAATTTATAGAATTTAGAACGTTTATTTGTTAGACTTCTAGAATTATCTTATATTCTAGAAGAATATAAAATATAAAATTATTTGTAAATAATGAGTTCATCATAATTTATTTATAAAGTGATTAATTAATTTAGTTTTTAATTAGTTTAATTAACGACCTAATATTACATTTGAGAAAAAAAATTCAAAATTGAATTATGTTTACAGTAATGATTTATAAATAAAAGTCGGAAATAAATAAATAAATATTTTCTTCTTTTTATTATACAAATAATAGAATGCCATTTATATAATCTGAATTAATTTTTATAATCTGAACCGAATTAAACAAACAGAAATGGCTTTGTTCTAAAAGAAATTCATTCCTCTCGATAAAATATTTTTGTACTGGACAATTACAATAGTATGCAAATTGTAATATTTAAAATAATAATAATAATAAAATGCTGGGAGAGTAACTTCCAACTTTAAGAGAGGATTTGTAAAAATTCACAATGCGAATTTCCAGGCTTTGATGAAAAATAATTGCCGCCATTGCCTTTCTAATCCTATTACTCGATTGTTTGTTATCTAAAGCAGCAAAAAATCATTGTTAATCGTTTTCAAAGCAACCGAAGAATATATTCAAGGGGTCTCAGACATTCCGCTTGCCTAAGAGTAGATCAAATGCTCTATTATCTGGAAGTATATAACAGCGGGAATAAAATATGTCAGTGTTTAACGAATAAGTTAAAAGCACTTTCAAAGCTTGTTACATATATATATATAAATATTTCCCTTTACTTTTTATTAGTTAAAATTTCTACTTTGAGTGGAAATAATAATGTAAGGTTCCGTTAAAAGCATTAAATGGATATGAACTAAACTCAATATATTTCTGATAAATTATAACAAACAGTACACACATTTCAATACCATTAATTTTAAGAAGTTATATCTGAGGTTAATATGACATAAAAATAAGTTCCTAAGATGTTTGATTTTGTTTGAAATATATTTTGGATTTTATCCCAGTTTAAATTTGATGATTATCACAACTATACTTCTAAATCTTAAAAATGATTTTATTTTAATGATAAAAAATGTTTTTCAGTAATTATTTTATTAATCTTTAATTTGCATAATTTTTTTTCAATACATTAAGTCTACACCCAACAATACATACTTTGAATCTAAACTTTTGAAATTCTAAAAATTATTAAGAAATTACAGCTTCTAAATGAAATAGCAGTACATAAATTCCATGTATATATTATGGATAAAACAACATAGATAAAAACATAGATATTTATCTTGAGGATTTGCTTTACTTTATTTCTTTCAGTTCTTTTCTGGCAGAGTGGGAGAGTTGGGAAAATTTCAATTGAATGTCTCAGGTATTAGCATGCATCTAAAAGGCTTCAGAATAAATATAAAAAAAAAATACGAAATGTGACATTCTTTATTAATTCGTTTGGATTTAATAGACTAAAATAGATATTTTAAATGCAAATATTTTTGTTTTGATTTCAAAGATATGATAGATAAGATGAATCTTTTAGTCAACATTAATATTGTGTAAAATTTTGAAATGAGATTTGCCATTAATAAAGTTAAAACAAAGTTTCTAATATAATGTACCTAGAAAATGCATCCTGCGGTCATGAAAAAATTATGTAATTTAAAGCAAAATAATACACATTTCTCTACTCCTTACTGAATATTAAAATCCTACGTTTAAATAGATCATGGTTTACTCAGAAATTGATGGTCTCTTATTCAGGAGTAAACAACAATGTGTGCATTTTTGTTATAAAGAAATGAAGAAAGAAACAAAAATAATTCTTTATTCTTTTAATTAGGGTCTGTCATGAGAACTTGGCATTCCATTTATGCTGATTGTTGCATAGTTCTTACTGCTTCTAGGCTAATCTTTTCATCACAACAATAATGCTCAATATATATAATAGTCTTCTTTAGCCACCTTTTATATCTTTTTTTCGTCTATTTCGTGGCTGACATTTATTACACACTATTTGTTTCGATGCCATTCTTTATTGTGTTTTAACCTACAACAACATAAATCCTATGTTTGTAACATCCAAGGAGGCAGATTTATTTGATATGTAAATTATCAAGGGTTTTTCTGCTGAACATTTGCTCTTTATTATGATCAAGATAATTAATGTTATACAGAAACGAAGTGAACTGAAGTAACTGATTTAAAACTTCAACCGCATACTTGAGGGTTGTATATCAATAATTACATATCACTTAATTATGGAAGGAAGGCGAATACCAAAGCTTAATTTCACTTATTTTTTTCAAAAATACTTGACACTAGATGACTTTATGTGAATGTTGAGAAAAAAGAAGATATGGATATTTTCATTGTAGCACTTTCATTTAAATAAAATGTCTTTCAGATTTGATTGCCCATTTTTGTAAATTGCAAAATGAACTTAAATATATTTGAAGGAAAATTAGCTAATAAACAATATTCCACTGTAATGTACTTTAAAAATTAGTAAAATTTTCACACAACACACAATTTTAATTGAAAAGCAGAGAATGAAAATGCATTTTATCTAAAAAAGTAAGAGTTTTGTAAGAAATAAAAAAACAGAACATTATTACAATTTAGTAGTAGTGTTTTGCATTTTCTTTCTTACATAATTAATTCTTATAATTTAATAAAAGATTTCCCAACTCTATCAGAATTGTGCTTTCCTTACAAAAAGAGAATTCATTCAATGAAAATTATCATTTCAAAATTGGATTCCAAGTATTAGTTCTAAAATTTTCTTCAAATGTTTAAGATATAATTATCTCAGATGACATAATTAAGTAATACTTTAGAGTATTAAATGTTATGAAAATAACGCTAATAATCAAATATTTAATAATTAATATAAAATAATAATCAAAATATTTAATCGGGACTTTAGAAAAACAAGTGAAACAAAGCACAGAGAAAAATTTAGGAATAATTTGTTTGATCATATTTTCCCAAAGAATATAGAGTGAGCGATAACGCTATGCTCACGAAATTAAATTACTTTACATAAATAAGTTACAGAATTTCATCCGCCTCCAGTGATTTCATAATTTTTATCGTAATTAATTCTGCACCACTTTTAAAGATGTATTGTTTCAATCTCTGTTTTAGAAACTCCTTAAGTTTCAAAGTTCCTATTTAAATTGACAAGTTTAATCGCTCTGGACCTTCCTCGCATAAAGTTTCTACTTTCAACGTTGAAATAAAGAACACTTTCAAAATCTTCTTCTTTGTTCCCGAAAGTTTCGAATTTCCCTGATAATGAAAAATAAGGAAGAAATTCAATTTAGATTAGCATGGATATTGATTTCATTTAACAGCTGTCATATAATTTTAACTACTTGAAACGAAATTTTTAATTTAATCGGTTAAGTGGAACAAAACTCTTGACTATTAATGCCACGCTTATTTATTATCTCTAAAACAAAAATTTTCGCTGTTTTTGTAATATCGCTACTCAACATCCACAAATTTATTATTCTTACAGATAGATTATCAATTTAGTGTTAATAAATGTTTAAAAAGAAAAGGATTTATTATTTATTTCAATTATTCATTTCATTGCAATTGTTCTAATAGTAAAATATAATACTAAAAAAATTTGCTATTAAACCATAACGGGATGTTGGTTAGTAAAGGAAATAAAGAAACGATTTTATAAATTTAAAAGTAAGAAATTTTTTATTGATAAACATCTTCATAACATTGAAAAGAGTTTTAACCATAAGAAAAAAAAAACTATTCGGCCTTTATAGGATGAGACACGCACCATTCTTCACAATGATATCTCCATCGAGATATTTATGCTAATTATATAAAAATATTAGATATTTTATATTTATAATTTCATCTTGCTTTGGAGTTTAATTTTGTAACAGTTAGAACTGTATATTTTGAAGGTTGTAAAAGAATTTTAATTTCTTAGATTTTTTTCAAAATAGATGTACATTTTCATAAATATATGTACTTTGTAATATATGTACGTTATAAAGTTTAAAGCAGCGCAACTTTTCTTTTACAAGTAATGTATTATTTATTAGCGTCAATCATTGGCATAAGTATTTATATTTATTTCTATAAGAACGATTACTTAAATCTTTCTAAGAAAATTAATATTTGAGTATTAAAATTACTTAAATTACACTTGTGCGACAGAGGAACAAAAATTTCAATAAGATTCTTACTGACAGCTCTGAAAAAAAAAGAAGAAAAGAAGGAAAGGAAAACAAAGTGAAAAACTCAAAATAAATAAGAATAATAATAAAAATATCAAATTTATTAAAAAAAGAAGCTTTGTTTTTTAATGAATTCCGTATTTATGTTCCTGATACCTCTAACGAAAACCTTTCTATAAATATAAATTTCTATGAAAATATACAAGAAGTAGATTGGACTAATGATGAATTAATGTTTCAGCTAAATCGGTAATATAATAAATTCCTTCTTCACTACGTTGTAAGAATTGAAAACAAAAGTGAAGAATATTTGAACAGCTGTAAAGCATTTTTTAATGAGTATAAATGAAAAAAATGTATCGTCTTTCTATAAGAAACTTATTGCCCCGTCTTTGATGAACAAGGCATAACTGCAAAAGGGCCTTCACCAGAGTGAATTGGCTTGAGAACTAGTTAGGAACAAACATATTTTTTTTTTACTTTTTTTTATTTAGATATTACAAAGTGTTATGTAAGATAAAATAAATTTTGTAATTTGCAATAAAGCCTCTCTGTGTATAAGAATTACACTCTCTTTGTCATTCAGCCCTGTCATATTCGAAAATTAAATACGAATTTTCTTTTTCGGTCCAATTTCTACATGAGGTGAGGATCGGTAGTTTTTCTAGCTAATTTGTTTCATTTATCGAGCAAAAATTTTAATTATTAACTCCAAATTGATTTATTTATTAACATTAATTTAACGTACATTTTTATTTACGTTAAAATGTTTATTTTTGAAAATGTTCATTCTATGAAAGCGGGAATTAATTCGGGAGAAATATTTTAGTTAAATTTGTGGTATATCCCTTCCTAACTCTTCGCAATAGTATAAAATTAAACGGAATCAAGCTCGTAATACAATATATACTGAAATTATATGTCTTTCTCTTTATTACGTTATCAATATTATTTCATTTATTTGTTAATTTCTAATATTTAATGTAAATTTTTATATAATTACTAAGATATATATATACATATATATATATATATATATATATATATATATATATATATATATATATATATATATATATATATATATATATATATATATATATATATATATATATATATATATATAACCAGTTCTGTTTTTCCCCAAATAAAATATTATAGTAGCATGTTATTTTATACTGGAAACATTTTTTTACTTGTTTTAAGCGTAATATTTCCTTTTTAAAGAAAGTAGTTAAATAAGTAAACTCTAATAAAAAAATTCTAACAGTGTACGATATCTTCATATATCATTTTGATGGGTATTTGTGAATATTTAACTAAGTTTTCATTCTTACACTTTCAATACAAAAAGTGAAAAGCTTCCTTGTTTACATGATTGAGCATTTGTTTTAAAATTACTATCATTGACAATAAGTAAAGCTTTAGTTTTAATGTATTATTAGTATCCTATCCTAAAATATTATTTGAGTTTTGCTTATGCCTAGTAGTAAATTTCAATAAATTATTTATTTTACGAGTCTAATTTGTCTTCAAAAATATAGGAGAAATTTTTATCAGCTATCGAGTTGCAAGTGAATAACACGTCATCACTTATAAGATTTTGGGGGAAAATTGGTTTCTAGACAGGTGCTATATAACCCTAGAGTTGCTACATACCTTTGCATTTGATCTTACAGTCAGTTTTAATTAATTTTTAAAATATATTTTTATGGATTTAAATAAAAAAATTCCATTTCTTATTTTCAGAAAAAAAAAGAAACAAGTATTGCTGTCTTTGCAGTAATTCCTTGTAGAAATTAAAATCTGTACTTGTTCCAGAAATAAAAACTTAGTCTGCTAAATTTCTTTAAAAATTAATATGTAATTATTATTCTGTTAAAAGTATACTTATGATAGTAATCAAAAGTTTTAATCTACAGGATTATTAGGATCTTATTCCAAAATTTAAAACAAAAAATATCTTTGGGAAAAAAATGTGAAAAAAATTGGCGAATTGAAATTTTGTTAATCTAATGACAAAATTGTTTTTTAATATACAAAAAAAATTCTTAACTTTGTCAAAGTATTAAAACATTATAGCATAAATAAAATCTATAAATATTTTTTAATGTTTCAATTCATTCTTTCATGAAACAGATTAGCACTATTTTCAAAATTTGAGTTTACACTAATTAAATCAAATGTAGGCATGGAAGAATATAGAAAATAAGAAGAAAAAATACTTAAAAATTTTTTTCAAAAGAATGCGATTTTTTTCTATTAATTTAAATATAATGAAAATGAATTTTTTTGAATCCAATATACTTAATTATGGACTCCAATTTAATGCATAATGTAAAGTTACAAGTACCCTAATTTCGTTAAGAAAGTGAACAAAACAGATTTCGTACCATGAACCGTTTGTGTAGAAACTGCAATATAGCGCAATTATAATTGGATACTATTATAATTTTTACAACTGTATCCAATAAGAAAGTAATTTTTACAATTACTTATTTCTTCAATACCAAAATGGGGAAATCAAAACAATGGACTAGAATAGTGATTACTCTGCTTAATATTAGGATGGGGATAACTTTAATTATAAAAGCGTTGCCTAAGTGTATTCTAAGTGTTGCCTAAGTAAAGCGATGAAGTGAAATCACGAAATGTACATTTGCATCGTCACGATTGCCATCTTGCCCTCGCATTTACTCCTAAATATGTGTGTTGTAGATAACGAAGAAAAAACAGGTTTTAGAATGAATAATAGATTCGTCTAATAACAAGTGGGTGCTCCGTTCTGATCTGTTTCATGATATCATAATTTCAGAATTCACGAGAAAAAAACGGAGCGTTTGTTCCTGTATCACCTAATCTAAATATAATAGCAACGTATCTTTTCTTACCAAAATTATTATGACATAATTTAACCTATGACTGTTTTTTGGGGGGCGTTTGTGCCATATTTAATGTAAATTCACACACTGTAAACTTTGCACCAAATGCCACAGCACCAAGTACAATTATTATTTTTATCAAATAGACTATCATTCGACACAACTTTTATGTGCCCTGGCCCAGTTGAGGTTACAATTTGATGGGCACATTGTACAAAAGTGCCTTTTTTAAAATATTTGAAACCATTCAAATAAAATGAATAAAATAATCAATCAAATCAAATCATTCAATGAAATATGATATCTTTAATATAAAGTTCAGTTGGAAATATTTCTGCATCGAAAACAAAGATTCATAGATTTTAATATAATGTTCGTGCATAACAGACGAATTCTGTTATAAAAGTACAATATTTATTGGCATGTAATAATATGCTTCGATAATAATGCCACTTATTTTATTCGTTCATTTGTTGTTTATTTTTTTAAAAAAAGAACATTCTTTTCGCATTTAGATTACAACTATTATTTTTTAAACATAAAAATAAAAAAATATCCATAAAGATGTCTTTTTAATGATCCAGTCTCGCATCGTTTACTTTATCTGAGTGCACATGCATTCTAGTATTCAATGAAGTATATTACATATCAGTGACATTTAACGATGTTATTGAATATATAAGTTATTCAGGAGATCCTCTACAAAACTCTTTCGGTAATCATTCATTTTTAGGAGAAATTACTTTTGCAAATGGACACGGAATGGCAAACATAAAATATAACCATTACACCACAATGATATGATAGCTGAAAAAGCATTATTTCAACTTTTGGAACAATTGCAGGATAAGGATTTTTGATTCCAAAAATATATATGTAAATATATATATGTAAAGAGCAGCGACTTCCTCCTTCAATCCTCGTATATATATAAATAGTGAATCTTTCAGGGAATTAATTTTCAAGAACTCTATCATCAGACAAATAATAAGAAATAATAACAGGCAGTTTTCTTATTGGTGATCTTTTATTTATATTGCTTATTGTTTATATCTTCTATTTCATGATATCCTGCTGAAATTTTTTTAATCATAACATTGTTACCGTGGATTTTGCTAAACAGCTTATGCTGTCAAACTATTATCCTATCTTTTTTAGATCTGGATCACTAGTAAGAAAAAGTTGCTGCACAAAACGGCTCCTTTGCTCCTCCTGTAATGCTTATTTGAATATTCAATAAGTATTCAAATAACCGTTAAAGTGAATTTAGGATTTCAAGACAATTTTGCTTTTAATAATACATTTTGAAAATTATAAAAATAAATATGATTGAATTTGTCATCTTAGGAAATAAGTATCACTTAATTTTTCATCGATTTCGTTTGAAATCAATCATTAATAGCTGCATTCATTTCCTACATAATTGCGTATTTTAACCTTTTTTTGAATACGGGATTACGTATTAAGATATACATAATGTAAAAGCAAATCAAGAAATTTTCATGACAATTTTTTGTCTTATTTTCTTTAGTCTAAATTTTTCAGAAGAAATGGGGTTATTTGGACTTGCTTACCAAGACAGCATATTATCTATTCAATGAAAATAGCATCAATGATGCCACTTCTTATCATTCCATTAACATAATATACTATTTAGTTTTAGAGTTCAATCAGATAAAATCACGCAATATTTTTTTTCAATTGATTGTTCATGAAAGCATTTAGATAAAGGAAATAAAGAAATTAATTTCTAAAAACTCGCATATCGGTAAATAACAAATTACATTTTCTACTGAATTTTTCAAGTTATTGATTAAGTAATCAACCTTATTCTTGCTATTTATTAGTGAATTATCTAGGAGTTAATTCAAGTAATAAATTTAAATTTAGTTTTGAAAATAATTTTTTAAATTTTTTTTCTTTATAAATGATAAATCAAAATGTGTTAAATGAACATATAATAATTAACGAACTAAGCAATTTCTTATTGGTTCATTGACTTTCTGGCACATTTTATTATTTTAACATATTTGGATTGTTTGCATTAAATTTCAAGAAAATTTGAAAATTAATAAGAGGATCAATACTTATTAATTTAGAGGAAGTTAATTTAGAGGAATATATATCGAGACAGTAAATCGTATTATAAATCATTTTATGTTGGTGAAAACGAAATAATTGAATCTTAAATATAGCAAATCCCCAAATAAATTCACTACTCATACTCACAAACGGGAACTATCATTTACCAGTTCAGAATAATAATATAACTACATTGCAAAATAAATATAATGAAAATACATTTGGAATGAAAATGAATTATTTAAAATGTTTACAAACCAACATTCTAAAAAAAATAATATCATACCATACCAAGCAACTGTTCTGTCTCCACCACCAAAAGAAATGAAGTGAAATTAAAGGAACAGTTGTGAAACAGAGAGTTAGTATGCGTGCCTTTAGTGGGAGCATCTTTAGGAATTATGAGATATGATATTTAAATTTGAATTTTAACTGTACATATGTAAATAGTCACTATTTACTCGGAAAATACAATAAATTCTTATGGTAAAATAAAGTGTAATCACTCACACTAAGGCACATGACAGACTGTTAATAAAAATTAAGCAAAAAATGTCAATAAAATCAAAGAATGCATTCATTATTTTTAAGTAATTCAATAAGAAATTCATAATCTCAAAAAAAAAAAAAAAAAAAAAAAAAAAAACTGTAAACCCGTATTTTTCTAAAATACCAAATAAAATGCTTAAAATATTAGAAAGTTCAAAAAATAATTTATCGAAAGCATTTTTAACGAGAATAACTCATATTTCTGTAAAGATTAAAAATGTTTATGTTAATACCTATCTATCTATTATCGATAATGTTAGTGGACATTCAGATAAATAAGTGGTGGAGCAAAATTTTGCAATTACGATGCGTCAGTTATTCAAGAATAAATGTAAATTAAAATATCTTATCTTCGTTCTGCTAGGGACTCCAAAACTTAAGAGACCTTTTACTGTAATATTAACGAGATTTTTCATTCCACGAATAAAAATATAGATGTTTAAATGTATATATATATATATATATATATATATATATATATATATATATATAATCATTTGCTTCCAACTTTTCTAAAAAGTTGAAAATTTTGTGTGTTTTATCTTTAGCGTTTATTTGACAACTTTATGTATCCATTAATCACTCGGAAATAATAAAACAACATAAATATTTATTTTATGTTCTAACGCAACTCTTGTCAGACAAAAAGACAATTTCATATTTATTTTATGGATTTTGTGTGAATTCCGATAGTTTTATAACAAGTGCTATATGCCATGTCAATTTCTTTATCACTTGATTTTACAGTTATTCTGTTAAATATAAGACTTATTTTTGACTGAATACAGTCCGCTTCTTTCAAGCGAACTTTGACTTGTTATTCATTTATCTCTAGGCTCGAAGAAAATGTTCCGAACGAAGCAAGATCTATTTCGCAATATCAAACACAAACGGTCTGGAAAAATAAAGAACCCCTGTTTCTGACAGAATTTTGTTCTAAACATAAAAGTAATGTTCCCTAAAACGCTTACACTAAATCTTTATTGAAGAGAGTGAGTATTTTCCCTAAATCTTTTTTTAAAAAATGTAGCTTGTAAAAGTAAAATTGGTCATATTAAAATCGTCACTTAAGGCACATATTTACCTCTTATAACATGATACTAATATTTAATAAAGAAACAAATTATATGTTACTGTGAATGATATAAGAATAAGAATTAACGATGTAAGATTGAACAATATATATTCATATATTTGAATGTTCTGTTATCTAGGAAAGAGAATTTTTGAAATGCATTCTTGAGTAAGTACACATTTCACATTTCCACCATTCTTCCTTGCATTGAACCCACTTATTTCTAAGGTAATTCCAATTCATGTAATTCAAATTACTTTAACGCCAGTATTTCTTTTAAAAATAAGTAAAATATTGTTCCCCTTCTAAAATTGCAATGACGACCGTGTTCTTATGGATTTGATAAAAAAGGAAGTACTTCTCTTAAATGGTGATTATTGAGCATATATATATGCATGAACATCCCTTGAGTATTTGTAAATAAACCCCTGCTCCTCAAACGCATCAGGGAGATCATCTCTAATAAACAAAGTATGCGCCACAGGCTCTTCAATCGATCATACTTAGCGGAAGTTGGGAAAAAAATTCACTTCGATATTCAAGTGTTTCAAGTGCCCACCATAGTTTCATTGAACGGATATATGGAAGCTTTCAATATTGGTAGAGTTGAATTTCCTTATCAACAGAAAGACAGCGAAACTATCTCTTAAACTCTATCCATTTTTTTATCATCATTAACTTAATTCTTAAATTCTATAATTAAACATTGAAAATATATTTATTTTTATGCTTACTAATTTAGTTCCCCAGTGTTACCAAATATTCTTTAAAACTTCAAGTAAATATTTCTTAAGCATATATTGCATTAATATCGCCAACTTCAGCAAGAAGTCGCCTGTACGTAATGATGAATAGTGAAACGATCTCCTGCACATATGTATGCTGCTGCTTATATTGACCAAATTATACTTGACCACATCATAATTGAACTATCTTTCCAGAAAAAATGGAAGCAGTCTTCAAATGAAGACCAATATTTTCCAAAAAGCATAAACACTACAATTCTTCTATTTATTGAATTTTCTTTTATATAATCATTAACAAAACTATACGATTTCTGAGGCTGATTTTACTAAACGATCCAATTTCCAAAATATCTTTTAAGTTATATTCAGAATATTCAGTTATTTAATATCTTTCAGTTTAAATTTTATCTCTCGTTTTAATTCTAATATGTTTGTTACAAATGCAAAGTTGCCCTTCTTTTACATAAATATATCATACAATGCAATATATATCTAGAAATTTATTAATGAGAATAGATACGTTTACTTGGTATTACTTTTTTCATATACTCAGGAGGTTTTTCTTTTGATCTGAATATTATTTTTTTTAATAACGGTATGCATACCTTTTTTTCCTTCTTTATAACTGATAAAAAGAGGATGAATAAAATCACAGACACACCGCAAACGACTACGAAATTCCATTAAGACGCAGTAAAACACCTTTAGCATGTTTAACAGCCTGATTCCTTTAAACAATTGATTTATTCAAATTCTGAATGGTGTTTAAGAGGGAATCGTGAATGGGCGGTAGATTAGACAGTGGTTGATAGAGAATGATATTGGCAAGGGATTCTCTTCTCGACAAGCAGCCACAAAGGCTTAATAATATTGAAATCAGATGATTAGTCAGCCACGAGAGATGTGTGACTTCATCTTCATATGAACAACGCTTTGCTCCTTTAGTTGTATAGATTGGAAGTTGTCTTCCTTCAAAATTGCACTTCAAGTTGGGAATAATTTTGGAACTATAGTGTACAAATATCACACAATAGATTGCATTGAGATAGACTAAAATTCCGCATAGCCACTCCCAAATACTCTCCTGTCTGGGATATTTAGGTATTCCTCAGACCATCTTGAGATTTCAATCTAAATCATGGCCAAAGCGCTGCCGTAGTATAAAGTTGAACGAATTGAATATAGATCAAATACTTATAAAGACGTACTGCATGCGTACAGTCGTCAACAGAAATAACGGGACAAGTATGTGGCTTTGTTGTTTGTTAACGCATCTTCACAAAATTTTCGATAGAAATTTCTCAAGAAGACAGACTCATTTAGATAAAAAAATGATTAATTGAGTTAATTAACAACATAGTAATTAATTAGTATTTCGGAATTTCCCCTTACAAAAATCTTTACTTTTCTATAATTCGATCCGGATAGTTCTTTTATATATGTGTATCAAATTTCATTCAAAAATTAGCAGTAGATTAATTTAATTTATATTTAATTTCGTTTGCATAAAATTTCGCAAGCGAAGAGACAACTCAATAAGGAACATATATTAAATAAAACAGATTGCTAAAGGCACAAAGTTCATTTCTTTTATTTTGTTTAAATGGTATTCTAAAAAATTAAATATCGTGACTTAATAGGATTTTTGGTATGAATATTCATTTTCAAATTACAATTGATATGTGTATTTTTATTGGAAATATAAAAATTTATGATTAGCTGTAGGCTGACGAACATCAATCTAACAAAATCAAAATTTGTTTTGTGGTTAATGATAGTTTGCAATTTAAGAGGGCTGGGAAAATGTTAAATTACTAGTTCTTATCACTGAACATATTTTTTTCAAAGCGATTAAATGTAAAAGAAAAATTAATTGAAGATTAATCATTCTATTAGAAATGGAAGATAAATCGTCCCTTTTTCTATTATTAAATTGAAATACCTTTTCTGAAAAATGTTATGGTTAATTTCTAATCTTATATACGACAATTTATAAGCGATATTCCATTAGATCGGGTATAATGTTATCGAGGAAAGTAATATATATATATATATATATATATATATATATATATATATATATATATATATAAAGTCCAAACACACATTGGGGTGCTTGAGAAGGGGCGAAAAAATAATCTAAGTTAATAAACTTCAGTTTTTTTTAAATTATTAAGTCAGTTCATTTATTATTAAATCAGTTTTTAAATCAGTTCATTCCTGCAATCAGAAATTAGAATACATGTTCCCTATAACCCCATACTGTCTAAGATAATGGGGAATGTATTGGGGTAATCATGATCATCGATGTAACTAAGACTAGATAATTAATAGATTAATTTGGAGAAAGGTCTTTTTTTAATGAGTCTACAAGAGCATGATTATGCAAGTAATTCAAGTACAGAAATTAGATATGTTTTCCTTATCATAAGAATGCCTTACGTTGACGAATGGAAACTACTGTAATTTTTTTTCCAATTACAAAAATTGATCATGCGTCTTTTAAAATTCTTATTAAAATATTCTTATCTCCTTATGTGAACATGATAAGTTGCACATTTTTAAGATTCCTAAATTTTTAAATTCTGATTGAGAAATTTCTGTCGGCTGATTAAATGAAACAAAATTTATCCTTGCAGCTGCTTTACATGAGTTTTTACATATATTATCTCCTTGTACTTAAAAGTATAGTCCTCTTTTACTAAGATTAAATTTGTGATAAATGCATTTTTGATATGCATTGTTTCTAATCAGCGTTCGTCCAGCAACCGGTAAAAATGTACAACAATACAAAAATAATTTCTCTTTGAAATTTTTCAAGTGTTAGCTCCAACATTCTTTCGTTTTACTTATGTCTAGCAGGATACGCTCTGTATTAATATATATTTGAAGATAAAGGATGGCCATTTATAAAACAGAAACGTGATGGTTTCAAGTTTTAGTATTCCATAGGATAAGAGTAGCGTGAAAATATTCAAGAAACTCTATGATCAATAATTCTATAGTGCTCACGCATTTTCTGAAAAGAACAATTCAATAGAAAAGATAGATCTTCAAGTAGTACACACACCGTTGATCAAGGTATTCTAATGTATACAAATGGGGATTCAAACAGTTCACCTGGAAGAACTAATACCGTTGTCAAACTGAAAACAAGCAATTCGTCTTTTCTGGTTCATATATTTCGTAATAGACAGGTGCTGTTTGCAGTTGCAAAAAAAAAATCTTCAATTGGTAAATAACTGAAATTCTGGTTAAGCGAATGCGAGATTGGATTTTACCATGAATCCCACTTTATTATTTAAAATAATAATATTAATTTCTTGTGTAATTTTTTGTAAATATTCATATTTTCTTTAGTATGTGCATTTTACTTTATTATTTTATTAAACGAATGAGAATATATTAGCAAATTACTCGTGATTTATTTTCAGAATTTCATCTTTATACGAATTTATATATATTCATCTCATATAACTGCATTTGTGGTTTAAATATATATTTTTATGATCTTTAAAGACATGTTAAAATAAATCTCAAATACAATTATTACCTACCTTAAATGTGAAATTTAAATAATGGCGATGTTTAAAGCAATTTGCAAAACAAAATTGAATATTTAAGATATTAATTCTGCATTAAAAATTTAATAATTTATTACACATTTGCAAATTTTTGCTATCTATATTAAAATTATATAATTTGAAAATTATATTTAGTCATTGGAACGTATTAATCTATATTTTATATCTCTGTCACATATTTGAAAAGTATTTTTCTTAAGATTGTTCCATGAATTAATTTATTCAATATATTACAAAAAATACGAATAATTTTATAGCTAAAAATTATCAAAACGCGATGAGTCATGGACTCTCTGTAAAATCGTGTTAGGCTTAATTATCTTATAATTCGTTAATTTTGATTTGCATATGGTAAAATATTTTTTCCTCTTTTGGATTCAGATGGTAATTCTTAATGATTTCAGTAATAATAATAGAAATTAATAAATCTTTGAACTACTTAACGTTGTTTTAAGAATTAAATAAATGTTCGTTAAATTGTTAATGTTAATATTAATCGGATATAAAATTACACCAAAAACTAACTCGAAAAATATTTTTGGAACATGTTCTTGACGAACTTAAGGATGAGATGGAAACCAAAATATTTCACTATTCACATATCTAAATCTTAACCAATAATGAATTATCTTGTATTATCAGTTATTAAACAACAACATTAATTTTAACAAGTCAAGTAATTTGATTTATTTTTACATCAAATTAAAATCCCCTAAATATTTTAATATATCAGTGCTAGAAAAATGAATCATTTCGATGGGTTGAAATAGAAAAACGTTTTGAAAATGAAGATGAAGATTAAACCAAACAAGAAAATAAAAGAAACTCGAAATACTACTTTAAGAACAACAATAAATAAATAAAAATTATCCATCGAGGTTCCGGAGAGACATTGATGAGAATTCATTTTCTATTATTGCCTGGAATGTTTCTTTTTTAAACCTGCCAAGTTAGAAGCTCGTTTCTGCGGTAATGCAATATAGTTTTTAAAAGAAATGAGAAGAAAGGAAAAAAAAAACATTTTTCTCTGACACAGCAATGTTTATTCAGTATTTTATAAAAATGTTTAGGTTAGCTAATATAAAATAAATGCAGCATATAATCTTAAGAATTTTCTAGTACAGAATTCTTTTTTATTTATGATCAAAGTCTCCCTTTTAAGACTTGATAGGTGCAAATATATATTTAAAAAAAACCCAGGCAGCTAAAGCAATGATATTTTCCTGCATTAACGTCTATAATTTACTGGTTCTGGTCTGACAATACTTTATTAAAAAGAAATTTGCATGCAGTTTTTCCAATATTCTACGTATAAATTTGTATGCATCTTGATGTGCATGATTCTATATGTTGGATTATCATAAACTTTGATATTCGGACACAATAGTTTGTGAAGCAAATTTTAAATGTCAGAAATATAAAAACGCTTTCTAAATCGTAGATGATTTTTTTTTTAAATTTATTATAAGAAAAATATATTTTTTTCCAATTTTCAAAATGATAACTAATGATTATTTATCTTATGTCCATCATATTTGTTGGTTCATAATATCATTACAAAAATAACTGCTAGACTGAAAAATTGAAAACTTTCACTTATTCAATGTATTATTCAGTGGTAAATTATTCACTTGGTGTATTATTCAGTAATGAATTACTAAAATAGAAGCATTTAGTTGCATAGCAAAAATTAAAATCCAGATTGATTAATTATATTACTTTCTATACTATTTATAAAATTAATAACCTCCAAATAGGCTTTTAAGCAATGATATTCAGCTTTGCTAATTTGAAGAGAAATTTACTTAATGTTTATGACTTGCATGTATAATAAAAGTTCATATATTGTCGAATAATAATGATTTTAATGAAATCAATACATTTTAATAATATTTATTAAAATCTGCAGAGATACTTGAAATTATTCCAAAAATTTTTCTGGCATAACTAATCGATAGATTTAAATTTCGCAGAGATATTGGCCGGACTGTCATATATTTATATTAGAAAAAGTTGTCTAATATTAGAAAGAATTGAGCAGCAAGAGCGTAGATTTTCCATCCAATGATGTGATAAAGATGGGAGAAATTATATTAAGTTGATAAAACAAATACCATTCATGTGGGAAACTGAAAATGAGAAAGAAATGTGTATTACATTTATATCTTGAAAGATTTTCAGAGTTATTTATTTCAAATTATATTGTTAAATTATGATATATTACTGATTTATAATGTTTCTTCACTTTAATAGTAATTATTTAAATATATATATAGATACTTGTCGACACAAATAAATTGTGCACAGATATTGGACGTCGTTTGATATTGCAAAGAAATGTGAGCAAGGGAGTAGATATTCCATGTGACAATGTAATAAATGTGGGATAGATTAAGGTGTATGTACACACTTGAAACTTCGAAAATCGCTCAAAATATCGAATATTTTTTTATTGCTTAATAATGTTTTCTGATTCTTTAGCTTTCAAACGATACCAAGATGTTGCCAATATTCCAAATATTTCTCGAGTTATAATTATTTTTCTTGAGGTGCTTTCATTAAAAACTCTAGTTACGGTGTTTTTAAAACTCATTTTATGAAGAATGATATTTTTCCACTATGTTCCTTCATTCAAACAATCATAACTCAACAAGACATTAACCAAATACATTTTTTATTTATACCAAAATAATCTGTATGAAATAGCGGATGTTTTGTGCTTCAATCAAAGATATATTTATAGAAATAAATTTTTAATAGCCGTTTAAAAGTTAAAATTACAGAAAAAATCTCGCTTTTTCTATTCATCGTTGATGAAAAAATTGTAAAAAAAACTATATATTTTTATAACTTGATTGAGGCAGAAAACATGATGACTAATATTAGGCATCATTTCCAACTAGAATTGTGCGTCTGTACAAATTAGAATTTAAGATATCATGTTTCAAAAAATAGGCTAATTAGCTCATTAAATATTATTTAATTAATTAATAATTAGAGTAATATTTTTTTTCTCACTGAAATGAGTTTAAACATATATTCATAACCTACTGTGAAAAAACTGGATTTTTAAAGTTAAAATTAAAAAAAAAATCTTCAAGTGTGTGCGTACACCTTAAATTAAGTTGATACAACATATGCCATTAAAGTGGAAAATAGAAAATAAGAAAGAGAGCGGTATTGCATTTTTATCGTGTAAGAGTTTCAAACATAAACATATTTGAAATTAAACGTTTTAAATTTTTATTAAATATTTTGTGTATTGCAATTTTTACAATTAACACAATGTTGTTATAGTTGGTTTACTCAAATAAAAGCAAGCTAAACAAAGAATGTAATTTCAAATTCACACTTCTCCAATTAATGTCCTTTACGACACTGACAATGTATTTCAGCTGAAAGAGTTTATGCAAAAACGATTTGTTTTAGTATATTTCTTCAACACGTTTGAAGAATTTCTTTCGAATAAGCTGTAAAATCTACAAAAAATTTACGAGTTCAATTGAAAATTTGAATTTAGCTATAATTTATTTGCTGTAATAATTTGTAGATTACTTTATGTATTGAAATAAAAAGCTATCTCAGCAATGACAATTTTCTGAGATATAATTCCATCAAATATCTTATTATAAATATATCAAGAAAAAAATTATGTAAATTTAGCATTTTATGCAAAAGTGATTTATTTTAATAGGTTTCTCGAGCTCTGTTCATGTACTGCACTTGAAGGAAGTTGGAAAGATTATTACATAAAATTAATTATTTTTTTAAAAAAATTGAACTTTGATATAATTTACTTGCTGTAATATTTTGTAAATCATTCCAAGCATATGAATGAAATAAAAATTCATTTCGACAGTAGTAAATTTCCGAGATATATAATACGCCAAATAACCATTTACAAAAAATTAGGAAAAAATTGAAACCATTCTAAATATAGTCGTATGTATTCCGGAGAAAGCATAAAGATGACTTTACTTAGAAAAAGAAATCCGTATTCATCAAATTCTTCTAAAGCTTTCTCAATCATTTATGCTACAATCGCTCACTTATGGCAAAATATATCGTAGGAAATTTAAATTTTCATTCATGTGAAAATTTGTATACGAGCTTTATAAGATAAGAATCATTTTTTTTTAATTTTCAATAGTGATATTCTTAAATCTTTTAAAATTGGCAAAAGTTTAATGCAAATTAATCTTTTCTTATTCTTGAGAATTTGGCTTGCCGTTTATGAAAGCATATCCAAGGAAATTGTAGATATCGTAGATTTCTTTTTTGTGCTACTCTTGATAGCTTGAAATTAGATTTCCAAAAAATTCGAATTTAGAGCAATACATGGAATTCTTTCTTGAGATTTTTTTTTTTTTTTTGAAAAAGAATTTTAATTTGAACAAAAAGTTATCTGAACGTCTTTTTCGAAACTTTTGTTAAACTAAAGCACAGAAAAAAATTAAACTTAGATGTAATATACTGATATAAATAAATTTATTTTATTATACCAGAAGGGTAACATTTTTTTATTATTCTCTTACACATATCAAAATTCACAAAGAAGAAAAAAATAATATTTTATAATATTCCGAAGTATTCTTTTTGATGACTGAATTTGAAAATTTCATTTAACATTTGAATAAAAAATAATTTGTCCTTCAATTTATATGATACTAGCCGCCTTTGGCGACCAGCCGGTTCGCCAATCTTAATGTTCGTTAAAATTTTCATAATTAAATATTTTATGCAATTCCTACTTTAATAGCTTCTTCATCAAAATATTTTTAAACTTCAAATTTTGATAGGCATATAATTCACTCATAATATTATAAACGCCTTCAGTCATAACGTAATATGTATCTCTCTCATTTTCTGTTGGCTCCCATAGAATTTATACTTTAAATTAAAGTGGAAAGGATTAATCTGCAATTAATATAATAATATTTTTTACTGAAACAAAGTATTTTTTTTTTTTTTGTAATATGATTATTGAAAACAGTCACTGAGTGTTTAAACTTTATGGGTACTAAAGAATATCTTTCTTAATTTATGTAATATTTCAAAAATTTGTCAACAAAATTTTCTCAGATTCATCATGACCAGATTGATTAATTAACAATGTTTAATTTTAAATGCATCAAACACTAAAAAAAAAAAACCCAATCGTTTAAAATAATCGGTTGAAAACAGGTTAAAAAAAACTACTTAAAAGACGATGGTCTTAAAACTATAAGCATACACAAAAAATATATAACTAACATAAATACACTTTAATTACAAAAGCATGCAACTAATCTAAAAATAATTTAAATCGTCCGTTGATATTTGTTGTCATGTCAACAATCAGAACACAATGTGCATGCGTGAATTTACAAAGCTAGTTACGGTAACGCAAATGCGTGAGTTTTTCTAAGCCAGTTGGGGTAACGCTATGCAGATTAGACATTTTTATTTCCTTTATTCTGTTTTATTTTAATTCAAAAGTATTGCAGAATTAATCTGAAAGATCGATTAATTAACAATGTTTAATTTTAAATGCACCAAACATTAAGAAAATAAACAGAATCCTTTGAAATAATCAGCCGAAAAATCTAAAGCCTAGCCTCATTACTGTCGGGGAAAAAAACTGAACTCTTACTCATTTCGTGGTAGGGAAAATGAATAATTTTTTGTCGAGAAAGTTAGCTTTTAATTAATAATTAAAATTCTAATTCAAAATTCAAAAAAAGGGACCCCAGGTGCACATTCCCGACCTCTAAGGTATACATGTACCAAATTTGGTAGCTGTAGGTCAAATGGTCTTTTCTGAGGAGCGCCAACACACACAAACACACACACATTGAACATTATATATAAGTATAGATGTTTTTTTAAAGCAAGCGAAGAGGGGAAAATAATTATTCTAAAAAATTGGGTAAAGCAGGTGTTCTTATTAAATAAGTAATTTTTTTAAAAAAATGAAACGAAAAAGGGGAAAAGTTATTCTATAAAATTGTGTAAAGCAGATGTTCTGTATTAGAAACTTCTTTTCCCTTTGCAGCTGTGTTGCCATAGAAACCGGCGCACAGCTGTTTACACGTTTATGTTTATCTATTCAGATTTTGTAACATCTAATCAGAGTAACGGTGAATATCAGTGTGTCCGTGTTCGTCAATAAATGTTAATTTTTTTAATAACATGATTAACGAAAACAGAGTCACTGAGCATTTAAACCTTATGGGAACTAAAAAATATCTTTCTTAATTTATGTAATATCTCAAGAATTTGTCGACCAGCCGGTTCGCCAATCTTAATGTTCATTAAAATTTTTATATTTAAATATTTTATGCAATTCCTACTTTAATAGCTTCTTCATCAAAATATTTTAAAACTTCAAATTTTGATAGTCATATAATTCACTCATAATATTATAAAGGCCTTCAGTCATAACGTAATATGTATCTCTCTCATTTTCTGTTAGCACCCGTAGAATTTATGCTTTAAATTAAAGTGGAAAGAATTCATCTGCAATTAATATAATAATATTTTTTACTGAAACAAAGAATTTTTTTATAATCTGATTAATGAAAATAGAGTCACTCAGCGTTTAAACTTTATGGGCACTAAAGAATATCTTTTTCAATTTACGTATTATCTCAAGAATTTGTCAACAAAATTTTCTTAGATTCATCATGAGCAGATCGATTCATTAACAATGTTTACTTTTAAATGCATCAAACACTAAGAAAATGAAACGAATCGTTTAAAATAGACGGTTTAAAACAGGTTTTAAAAAAACTACTTAAAAAACGATGCACTTAAAACTATAAGCATATACAAAAAATATATAACTAACATAAATACATTTTAATTACAAAAGCATGCAACGAACCTAAAAAAAATTTAAATCCAGTCCGCATCAGTTGATAATAATTCGTCAACACAATGCGGAATTCAGAACACAAAGCGCATGCGTGAATTTTCAACGCCAGTTACGTAACGCAAATACGGGATTTTTTTTTTCTACGCCAGTTGGGGTAACGCTATGCGGATTAGAAATTTTTAATTTCATTTATTCTGGTTTATTTTAATTCAAAAGTACTTCAGAATGAATCTGAAGGATCGATTAATTAACAATGTTTAATTTTAAATGCATCAAACATTAAGAAAATAAACAGAATCGTTTGAAATAATCCGACGAAAAATACTAACCCTAGCCTCATTACTGTTGGGAGAAAAAAACACGGAAACCTTACTCGTTTGGCGGTGGCGAAAATGGAAGATTTTTTTGGCGGAAAAGTTGGCGGTGGGGAAAATGGAAGATTTTTTTGGCGGGAAAGTTAGTTTTTAATTAATAATTAAAATTCTAATTAAAATTTCAAAAAAGGGACCCCAGGTGCACATTCCCGACCTCTAAGGTATACATGTACCAAATTTGATAGCTGTATGTCAAATGACCTGGCCTGTAGAGCGCCAACACACACACACACACACACACACATTGAGCTTTATTATAAGTATAGATATAGAAGAATGCATTCCTTCCGAGAAATAATCTGTGCTATTATTGTTACATACGAAGAATCAGTATCAGTATCAGTAAAAAATCTTTGCCAAATAATAATTTTTCCAACAGAAAATGAAACAGAATTTTCCATATGCTGCATTCTTTAAAAAATTATTTTTATCTTTTTCAAATGCTACTTTCAAAAATTATACTTTTAATTAAATATAATATATTCTCTTCGATGTTACATTCCTTTAGTTTATATTATTTTTTTTTTCTAAAATGCTACACGAATGTTCTTAAAGAACTGCAGTGATGGTGGAACCACATCAATGGAGTGATAAAAAAAGATAGCCAGTATGACTTTGATATTGTTCTTGACTTACCTTGACAATTTTATCATAATAAGAAGATATAAGAGGGGTTTGTTGCAAATATGACGCCTAGGATTTAATTTTAGATTCCAAAAGAAAAGAGAAGAGATTTGAAATGGTAAAAAAAGTATTTTTCGTTTTCTGTGGAACGCTAGATATAAGAAGACATTTTCTTAGAAAACTAAATTAAGAAAGAAAGATATTCATGCTTTTTATTATTCATTAAATATTATTAGAAATAAATAATATTTCGGACTTTTAACTATATTATATTTAATATTTTGTTACGGAGTGAACATCAACTATTTGAAAATGTCCAAATGCTGTAACATTTTTTTTTTTTTTTTTTGCAACTAGTAAAGAATATTTTTGATGTGAAAAAAATAAAATCAAGAATGGCCAAAGCGTTCATACCAGATATGAGATTGGTAGAAATTTTTATTATTGATGGAAATGATTACTAATTCTTTTCATTATTATTTTTGTCATTCAATTTCATTTTTTAACGAAAATCAAAAATTTGCAGTGTTTCTTTTTGCGTCCATTGCATGTTTCTATTTCCCGTTTTCAACGCATACAGTGGTAAACTCTATATAAAGTATAGACAAAACTTTATTTTCTTTTGGATCATTTAATGCGTCTCCAAAAATTTGTCAATAAATCCTTAATTCAGAATATATTTCATGTAAACTTTCCTTTTTATTATGAAAATCAAGTGTAAAAACTTATCATCAAGGTTAAAATTAATTCTAAGATTCTACTTTTGCAGATTGCAATGACTGTAAATTCCACAACATAATGTAATTTTTTTTATCTAGATAACCCATGTTTGGTCTTCTGTTTGAGCGTATATACTACGCTCAAATAAAACTTCCGTTTTAAATATTAATTTTAGAAGTGCTAGAAGAAAACCTTCTGGCACTGCGGTTTTTTTTTCTTTATTTTTTATGAAAAGAGATGATTTTATTTATGTTATTTTTTATTACCTTTCTTGAGCCATTAAAATTATCATTTCACAGATTGTATTTGTTAATTCATACATACAATAATTCCTGTCCTATTAAAAGAATAATTTCATTTCCCTCATATAGCTAAAACGAAATCAATTAATATTTATAATTTCATGTATATCCTAAGAAATTAATATACGTTATAAAATTCCTAAATATGTTTCAACTGGCATATGCTACTAATTAGCAATATTATAAAGTAGAAGCGTTGTCTTTTTGAAAATCTTTTGTATTCATTTATTTTTGAAGCACAGCAAGAAGTTTGAAAATTAAACCTATAAATCGAAAAACAAACTTTGTTTTCATATTAAAATGTATGTTAAAAGTATGTAAATTAGTATTCATAAAAATAATATCGCTATTTAATAGTGTTTTAAAAAATCAGAATTTTACTTTACGATTATTCTAATTTTGGTGTTCTTGATATAATTAAAGAAATTTACTAATATATTTATTACACGATTATTATATACTACAAAATTTCTTCAGCATATTAATTCTTTGATTACCGTTTAGTTCTCACAATTTATTTCAATGTAAAAATATTTTAAATTATGTTAATCATTGACATAGCTTTGACAATAGTAAAGGGTCTATATAATTTCTGAAAAATGTGCGGACGGATTATATTAAAATTAATTTTATGGGCAATGATCCTCATCACTTTTATATAATTGGTGATTTCTTTTACTAGCTTTTTCATAATCCAATAAATTCCAAATTTGTGAAATTTCAAATTCGAAAATCAGAGACGCGTATTCGAGAGATAAATGTTCATAAAGAAGATTCTGAACAAATCTGATGAATATTTTTCTTTCCAACGGAAATTGATTGCAGTTAAACTCAGAAAAAGATAGGAAATGTATTCTTTTTATCATCGCATAACAAATGGAGATACTAAAAAGAAAAAAACAATGTTCATAATCCTTCTAATCTGGAAAAGTTATCAAATCATCCAACGTAATGAAATTAAATGTAAATGAAGCTATAAAAACTTTTTACCAATAATATATTATTTTTATTCAGCAAACATTTTGCTGCTCCATTTTACACATTAATTCAAATGTCCATCTAGTGATATTATCTTCGGTGACTTCTGTTTACAAATAGTTATAACGCAGCTTATTTGTAATTACAATGAAGTTTTACTTTTACATTTCACCTCCAAATTTAATTTTTCCGCTAACGCTTCCTTATCTTTTTTGATTAATTATATTAACATAAACTTTGGGATCTGCAGAGGAAAAAAATGAACTTTGTTCAATGGACGTAAAATATATGCGTATGGAGATTAGATTAAATGCTTTATATATAGATAGATAGATAGACAGATTTCCTAGTGAAACTATTTATTGCTACCAAAAATATCCGTATGATATTGGTTTTAAACTATATTGGTCATGATTTATGAATGAAGGAAAATATCATTCCAGCTTTGAAAATTCAATACTGCAATAAAGTATGGATCTTTCTCAGCGTAAGTTTACAACTGACTCAGAATGATAACAGTACTATTTATAGTACTTTTATATTGATCTTAAATAGTTTCTCAATTTGTTTTTATAATGAAGGAAGAATTGTATATCTTTTTCAAAGTAATACCCAAGAAAAGGTTTTTAATCTTTACTTTTAAGCGCGCAAGTTATATGCATTTATATATTGAGAACATCTTTTTAGAAAAATATCTAAAAAGATTACATATGATATATGTAGATTACATATATATATACACACACACACACACACACACACAGACACAGACACACACACACACAAACACACACACACACACACACACACACACACACACACACACACACACACACACACACACACACACACACACACACACACACACACACACACACACACACATATATATATATATATATATATATATATATATATATACATTAGGAATTTATCAATTTATCTTACGTTACAAATATAATAAAAATGTGGTACTCTTCGTGCAGAGTAATTTCAATTATTTATTAGTTTACAGAAAGTGAAAAACTATTATAGATGTTCAAAAAGTCGATTTTTACTCGTCCATGATTGGTAAAACATTACATCCAAATCAGGCCATAATTAAGAGTGTTATAAACGGGAGTGGTCAAAATTTTTCTGCGGGCGTTTTACTCTGAGCTAATTTTATCTCCTGTATTCTCCTTTAAAAGTCCTATTCCTTCTCATAAAATTGTGGACCTTGAATAAGGCACCAATTGCCTTGCATAGCTTTGGCGAAGAATAGCTACAAAATCTTTTTTGGTTTGAAGCTAACATATTTATTGAATTTATCATGGAAATATGCATTTAGGGTGCCTTTTTCTTTCCCGTTGATTGACATCTAAATCTGACGCAAAACTATAGTTAAAGTTACAAGATAACGTACCGAATTTCATGGATTTAAATCATTCCGTTTAAATTTCACGAATTTGGTTCATATTTGATATCCATAATTTACATTCTAAACCTGTGTTTTTATACTTCGCTTACGACAAAGTAAAAATGGATATTCTATCAATATAATTGAAATTGGATGTTATATTGTCTAAGAAAACTTGAGGAAAATTAATCAACAAAACTTCTTCGGCTTTAAATTTAATAAGATTCTTAATTTAGATAAATCCTCAGTTTTTCAATTTTTTAAGACTTATGTCTTTGGTTCACAAAGTAAATCTGAATATATTATATGAAAAATGAGGGAAATAAGCAGCATAGCCTATAAAATTAATGCCTTGACATGATCAATATGTGAACCTAGAAGTTTAATAAAAACAAATTATCATCTGAAAAGATTAGCAGGTGAATTGTTTTGACTTAATTGACTTAATCAGTGACTTAGGTTAATTGACTTAATCATTCTAAGTTCTAAGAAATTTTTTACTGAACTTGCACTTTTAGTATGAATTATAAAAAATCAGAAACGATTTGGATTGCTATTTGGGTGAAATCCAAATCATATCTGGATTTTGATAGGAATTTTCTTTTGGTTATTATATTTATTTTACTTATTCAAAAAGGCTGGTTACATCTGTTCCTAAATTTTAAAATAAATAAATATTAATATTGTTAATAATACATGAGTTTTTATAATAAATCAACTAACATATTGTTTTCAAAATACTAAAAAGTCCATCTACCAGAAAGTAAACAGCTGAACGTAAAACTTTAATGTATGATGAAGTCCTTCTAGGAAAAAGATGACGATTGATTAATGTATTGCTTTAATATTCCTTTTGCTTTGCTTAGAAAAGTTAATTAATTGAAAGTTCAATTTAGTTTTGAAATTTGTTTAAGCACATATTATTATCTGAAAATATTGATCCTTAAGCATGTTCTGCTAAATTTTTATAGAAAAGAATGTGAATACGGTCATTAAAATTCAATCCGTATGTAATTCTAACAAATAAAAAATGTGCTTATTGATTCAATTTTATTTGGACAAGGTAATAAAAAATAACTTTTATGTTGTTGTTACTTTTTCAAGCTGTTTATGTCTTATCAACTTAAATAGACAGATATTCAACCAAGTTAGTAAAACCAAAGATAAAACCCTATTCATAAACTTCAACAGAACTACATACTTTTTGTTGAATGCCAAATTTTTCTAGATGCAAAGGAAAATTGAATATTTTACATTTTCCAGGTATTCCAAAAATAGTATTTTAATTATTAAATGCTTTTTCTTTCCATCAGCCACCCTAATCTTTTGTCTCATTTTGGCATCATTATTAAATTATGATGTTTATAATATCTTTTTAACAGAAATGAATTTTGACCGTTGCGATAAATTGTTACTCTTTTCTTCAAAAGAAAAAAGTATACATTTTGTTTTCCTAATATTGTCACTCCGCAAAAATTCACAGAAAACCTATTCATAAACTATAAATATTCATAAATAAAACTTAACCTTTGGTTATGAATTTTCCCTTGGGAAATTAGTTTTAAATTTTCAATTGTCTGCCTCTTCTTCATTAGACATTTCACTCTATTACTCTATAAGATTTTTTTTTATTGTGCATGCATAACAATAGCGTTTGTACATCATAAATATAATAATTTTAAATTGAAAATAATTTTCCCAAATATAAACTATCAGAATACGATATTTTATATGCTATTAAAATATTTTTATTCGTAAGATTTACTAATGCAGTTAATAATTGCTGTGCCACAATATCCTTACCTCAAAATTGTTACATTCAGTATGTCTCTTTCCTAATGACTCTTTCCATAACTACACATACTGTGTGATATTAAATAATATTTTCAATATTATGTAAAATTGTTGAATATTAAATAAAATAATATAAAATCGCTCAATATTGCATCTTAATGCGGAATATACTGTGCTATCTGGGACTGTAACAAGAATTCTGATCACAAGATTTATAAGAGTTGAAGCCTTAACCCATTCACTGCAACTAACGAAATGTCTCGCAGGAAACTGGGTTTAAATTAAGCGTTTATAAATTTCGCTGGCAGAGAATATGTTAAAGGATGTCCGTGCAAATAAATATTCTATATAGAGCAGTGAAATGGCTAGAATGTGTGCAAAAGTTGTATAAAGAACTTAATATAGTTTATAATTTCTAGAAATTTAAATTAAGTTTGACTAATATTTATAATTTTATCTAATCAATTTTAAAAGAAAACAATTGGAACTGAAACAAATGTTCTAAGGATACTTTAAAAATTTTAGAATGTGAATCAAAAAAGAAAGTAAGCCAAGATGAATTAGAGAATAATTTAAATATTCAAGATAAAACAAATGTTTTGTATTTAAACAATATATATGCAAATCTGTATTTCAAACAATATGTGGAAATGGAAACATATCTGGACTACTATACAAAAATTTCATTCATGAAAGGGGGAGGATCTCGATCATTTTAATCCTCCTGTTGCGTGACTATTTTATGCCAAGCTTTTTCGCAGTAGTTTCTGCGGGCAAAGACCCCTGAGCATCTGAAAGCAGAAGTCTCACTTCCAGCTCAAATGAAGATGGCACACGCATACTCACGCGTCGCAACTAGGGATTGCAATACCGGACCGGTATTCGGTATTTTTTAAATCTTAATACCGGGATACCGGTTTTAATACCGGTATTAGAAATTTTAGAAAAAGAAAAAAAAACAACACAGGTTTTGTTTTTGTTTTATTTGCCAGTTTTGTTAGAGAGTGTAAATATCACAAAAAATAATTTGTAACTTATAATTATAACAGTATATAATCACAAAAAAGTAAAGAAACATCTTATTTATTTAAATCCCAAAAAAAGTGTAAATATCACTATTTCGTCTGTGGTACTATTACAAATTTTTGAAATGTGATCTTAAAAATAATGCATCATTTGTACTGTCATTAAGCTTGAAAAGTAATTTTGTGTAAAAATGACCAGCTGTCGAAATCGCTCTTTCGGCATCTACGCTAATTGGGGGTCCTGTTAGCAATGCGCGATATACTTTTTCCAAGTATTTACCTCTAAATCCCTCATCTTCAAATAAATCGATTTCTCGTCGGATGATTTTGGATATAGCTGATTTCTGTATTGTATTTTGGTTCGTTGAAATTTTTTTATTTATCGCTAATTCTAATTTTTATTCAAGAGACAATTCATTTTCACTATCGACAGTAGTGACATCATAGTCTTCAATAATTGAACCGAATTCTTCTGAATGTGGATAGATTTGTATGTAAAAAATTTTAAGAAAATTTACTCTAAACTTAATCAGATTTGAATTGGTTATTTTCTTTTCTTTTTCATTTTCATTTTTAAAATCATTATAATTATGTCAATACCATCAGATATTTAGATATTTTCTATTTCGGTATGCCTTCCTTCTGTGCGATTTTTCAATGCTATATATAATTCTTCAGATAGTGATGTGTGCTGTTCTTTCAGTGACTGCAACATGAAATTTATTGATGCATTAGCTGTTAATAAAGTAGAATCTCTCCGACATAATGCCTCAATAGTCAGTTTTATTGGAAGTAGATCTGATATAGTTCTGGATATTAAGTCGAATTCACTATCTGAAAAATTAATTTACAGGTTTAAGTCGATTATTGCTTTTTGGAGTGGATTTCTCAGTTTCAAAAATCGTTCCATCATTAGGAGTAAATTGTCCCAACGTGTTTTAGAATCTAATATTAACATATATTCAGTTTTATTTTCAATTAGTATATATTTTAGTAATATATCCTTTTTATAGAGGAACGTTTAAATATCTTAACAATTTTCCGAACTTTATAAATTATAGGAAGCGATTTTTGATAGGTTAATATTTCATCCTCATTAGCAATATCTTCTTCAACAATTACATTGTCATTATCTTCATTGTCAATATCACTCTCACTCTTACTCTTTTCAAAGTTGGAATCCGAAGTTTTTATATCCACAGTATATGGATGCTTCTGTTCTTTATTTTTTTGGTATAATACATTTATTACTCCTAACTGAATTCCATGTACATAGCACAACTGCTGATTTGCACCAATCAACTTTCCAACTTTTTTCATAATTGTTGCTCCCTCAGTCGTTATGGATACAATATTTTCTTTCAGGGATAATCCATGTTTCACTAATTTAGATTTATGCAATTAATTAAGCCATTAATTAGCTTATTAATTTCGTCCGTTAGAGATACATAAAAACAAAAACGTATACTATTTTGCTATGTTCGCGATACCTGAACATATAGTGGAGACAATTTTAAAAATTTCTAGTAAATACCGAAAAACCGGTATTGAAACTTGTGAATACCGGTATTTCAAAATTGTACAAATGGCTCAAAATACAAGTATTCGGTATCCCGGTATTGCAATCCCTAGTCGCAACCCTTTTTACGGGGCGGACTTCATTCATGCACTTCATTCACTCATCGTAATATAGTCCTGAATCAGAGAACGACCACCTCTGAACCAGTACTCCTAGTGTTATTACTCTAGGAATGGAGGACTTTGTGAGCACGACAGATTTTGCGCCAGTCGACACACAAAGTCTTCGGCCGGTGGGGTTCGAACTCACAACCTAACGGATGCGAGTCCAACGCCTACCAACCAGGCTATCCCAGCCTTCCAATCCGAACCCTACTGTTCCGAAGAGATGATATCTATACTCTTCTCAATTCAAATGACAATATAATAGCTAATTTTAAGTACTTTCCAATGAAAACAGGCACTACGGATACAGGATTTAACATATTTACTTGATTTCTCAAATGGTTTAAATTAGAAAATTTATGATTATAGCTTATTCTAAGTTATAGAATTTTTGTGGTCTTAAAGAATTTTTAATAACATCAAAGAAGGCTTCAAAGTCTTTTCTAAGTGAACCAAAAAGAAACTATCCCAAGACAAGAAAGTATTTAAAAACAAGTTGATTGAATAGCTTATCTAATTTCTGCTTTTCTTTTAAATATAAATCTTACAAGAATATCGATTTAATGGCTGAAATCTTTCCATAAAATTCAATTATTTTTCGCAAACGAATTTGTGAAATTTTGTCTGCCCTTTGAGTTTTCATTATTTCTCCAATTTAATAACTTCAATAATATTTCAAACTAGAGTTGCTTTAATTTCGATTATCATGTCATTTTCAAGTTTAAAAATTTTCGTTTAAATCTACCTATTGGTCGTTCCACGCTTTTCTGATATCAAGTGTCAAAAGTGTAAACGATATTTCGTCTTAATGAAAGTTTTAAATAACATTAGAGAAGAATAAGTATTTTCTCTGAAAGTAAAGTGGAGAATTAATTTCTCTTTAAGAGCTTTCATATTTATTGGATATTTGAAAGATGCCAATTCAAGTATCTAAATTTTTTGAAGAAAAAGAAAGCTTATCGTGATTATTAATGAAGATTAATGAATGCCTCTTAAGAATAATATGTTATTTAAAGACTCATATTTAATTGTGAAAACATTGAAAAAAAAGAAGAAAATCGCTTTATGGAAAAAAATACTAAAAACTGTTTGAAAAGAAAAAAATATATATCATTAATTACAATCCTCTTGAATTGAATTTCAATACGAAACCAATGGGATTGGTCTCCTCAAAACATTCTCGCATACTCACTAATAAAATTGGCATGTCCAAAAGTTATGAAAAGTTAACTTTTGGTGGGAATTTAGCATTTTTACTGAATCTAACGTATCATATTGGTGATTAACCCCTCGCATGTATTAAGAGCATCCAAAAAACCAATTTTTGATTCAGACACGTTTTTCTCAACTGACTGAAACAAAAATTTGGTACAAATCTGCAATGGCAGTCACAAAATCCCATACCAAATTTGATATATTTAAATTACTGTGTTTTGGAAGTTAGCGTTTACAGATTTTCGAAAATACAGACCTATAGACCATAAACCCTTTATTGGTTTTGTTTCAAACTTTGAGTTTGAAACTACAGATCTGCGTTAAATCTGCGTACCGTATATTATCTATCTAGACTCTTCGTTTTATAGCTATTCTATTAATTTATTACCACACAGCTGGACAAATGGACTTCGTACGAAAAGATTATATTCCCAATTTAACAGAAATCAGAAAATTTGGTGTAAATACGATATACCAACTTCCAAATATATAGCTCAATGTTCTTTTGAGTTTTCTTCGTCATATATAGACAGACGGACACTCTCCAAAAATGTGTTTTTCGAACTCAGAAAGGACTAAAGTATGGAGACTCGTCAAAATCTCAAATTTATATTTATTGAGAATTCCTGTATATAACGTATAAGAGAAAGTAAAATATATATAAGAATAATTTTATCGTTTTGTTGTCGAAAAATGTGCTGTGTTGTCGATTTGGCTATACTAAATAGGCTTTTAAGTTTGGATTAGGAAAATGTTGTCGGATAAAAGTTAAAAAAAGGAGTTATAAAAGTTAAAAGGTCAGATAAAGTGACTGTAAAAGTTAAAAAAACATTATTTTTCGCATTTAAATTAGTTATTAATCTGAGAGAAAAATAGAAATTAAAATTTTTTATGATTTAAATGAATTTGTTTATGTATAAAAATAACTAATAAAATAAACCATCGAGGATTAAAATAACTTAATTTAATCAAGAGTAAAATTTAAAAGAAGACAAATTGATTACTTCATAACATGGTTAAAATTTTAATATCTCCAAAAAATTTACAAATTCAGTTTTTGATATTTTATTTTTATCAAGATGAAATCAGAATTGTTTTGTTATTCTAGTAATTTTACTGAATAAGCTATAAAAATCCAAATAAGAACTTGATCCAGTAAGATACAAGTATATTTTGCTCTTCTCTTATTAGAATCAAAAATAATCTCCACTTAAGCCCAAAATGATTAGGTGTGGTTGATAAACTAGTTTGAGCTAAGATAAGTAACTCTTCATGTAAAAAAATACATGGTCATTATTTGGTAATTGATAAACACTTGATGATTTTTTTATGTCAAGAAAATGCCATTTTTGTGGCAAAGAAATTAAAATTTTTAAACCATAATCCTAAAAGTAAATTTCTTCTTTTGAAATTTTGAAATCACTTATGTATTATTTAATGGTTCTTAATTTTATAATAATCCTTTTTTTTTTTTTACCAAAGCATAATGTTCTGTACTTATTTTTATCTCACACATTGGTCAATCACATATTTTATTACTGTTGCATATTACTAAAAAAAAAAATATCATTTAGTAACTTTCTTATTTTTAATAGCCCTGGTTCTTGTTTTAATATAAAAAAAAATTGAAAGTTAACCGTTTGTGAAAAAGCAAAAGTTATCAATTTTATCATCACCATATCTAATTCACTAATAAAAGATCTGACATTTTGCTAAAGAGAGATTGACTGATTTGCGTTGCCTATGATATATATTCTATCGAGGTGATCTGAATCATTCTCACGACACTTCGTTTTTAGAAAATAAATTATATTTTCTTGTTTTGCAATTGTTCTAAAAACTAATGAATTTAATATATATCAAGTTAAATATAACACTATTCATATTTTAAACTGTACCTACTGTTTGTCCTACCTTGCACTTGAAAAATTTTGATTGCGATTTGTCGTACTTTCTAGATTAATCATTTTCGAAAACAAATGCTTCTAATGAACTATTTGTTTTCATATCTAGATTTAGAACTCCTTTATTGAATCAACTAGTAAAAAATACATCTTAAATTTCAGACAATTTAATTTTTTTTTAATTTAATGCTGTACATCTTAACTTTTATATGTTAAATGCTTTTTTTATTATAAATGTTTCAAAAATCAACTAACTTCTTTACTTGAAAATAATATAAAGAGCTAACCAATGGATTTCGATAGTATATTATGTTGCATGACCATAAAAAAAATTACATTACCTATGAGAAGGCATCTATTGTACAATTGACAGATTTCTCCTGCAAGTTATATGACTGAGATACTAGATTTGTGCGTTACTCAGAAACTAATCCACTTATCTTTAAATAGACTTTTAACTTCTTTAGATCCAAGAAAGACGAAGAAAAAGATTGATGCTCTACAAAAAAAAGCAATATTAGACAAAAGTAGAGAAAATAATATGAAGAACGATGTGCAGGACGTTAAAATTATAAGACTCATTGTGTAAAATAGTGAGAAAATAGATTACAACATAAAATAAGAAGGAAATACCAAGTAATGCTTACTAATCCCTCCACAGAGTTTGGTATTATCCGTGTATCACTTTATCAGTTCCATCACTAGCTTTTTTAATCCTTTAAAGGACCATTTTTTTTTTCTAATCATATTATGTTAAAATATTTTCAGGCTGAAATTAGAATAAGAAAAGGGATTCATTTAGCTTATTAGATAAATTTAATTTGATTAATTAATTAATTTGGTTAATTATTAATTAAGTAACAAACCAAGACACAGCATTTTACATGAGAAAAAGAACTGAAGCATCTAAGTTTCTGTCTTTCTAAAAAAATTTGTCAGAACTAATGCCAACCTACATAATTTCATACAAAGATTGATAAATTTGGTAGGAAGCATACTTCCCACAGTCTCTAGAAAGGGTTAAAATGAGAAATATAATAGATAGTTATTTTCAAAAATTAAGTTTTATAATTCATCCTTATTACACAATAATATCCATAATTCCACACTGATGCCAATCAAAAGCTATTGTGATAAATATGGCATAAATATAACACATTAGCTTCAGGAGTTTTACATAACGCAGTTTTTAGTAATCTGCTTACCTTAATATTTCATTTTTGTTTTTCATAATTCATCATTGATATGATTTCGTAATTCAGCTTTGATATGAAAAAGTGAAAAGAAAACTAAAGAATATAAGTATCATCTATGATGGGTTTTTGTAACTTTTTTGAATTTTAAAATTTACGGTTTAAGACACAATGATTTAAATTATTTTAAAGCAAAACGATTTCAGATGCAATTTCTTCCTCAGTTTAAAACATTGATTTACGTATATTGATTTAAACGTATATTGATTTAAAATAAAAAATAAAAAAATATGAATCCTATACTTCATCAATACAAGTGTTGAGACTGACAGTATCGAAAATCGACTTTTGAGTGAAATCCACCGAACGATTTCAGAATATGCTTATTTTATGTGGAAAATAAATGGAAAGAAATTTCAGCTCCTTGTCTCTAAAAGGCAAGACATGCCATTTGAAACGTCATATTCCAAATGGACAAAAAAAAAAAAAAAAAAATATTGAAACATTGCATACTTCCGTTGATGAATTTTTGACTTACGCCTCTATAATCTACATAAATAAAACGTTTATGTGGACTCAAAATCAGACTGAAATTCTCAATCTTCATTTGGCTACAGCTCGCACGTTCGGTTTGTTCACACGCTTGCATCTGGGGAAAAAATGAAAAAGAAGCTATTTTATGGTAGTTGGATTATACGAAAATCATTTTAAATAATGCAGTTTCAACTATAAATCGAAATAATCAAAAATAAGAAGTTTAGGCAGTTGGAAGTATTGGAGAATCATTCATAAAAAAAGATCCAGTCTGATAGACGTATATAAGTTCCAGTTTATTGAAACGACATTTCCAAACTGCAGGAGAATTGCTAATTAATATTTCACTAATCACTCAGAATGCTCCCTCTTTATTGCTGAAATATTAATTTAAATAATATTGTATCTTTTTTTGATAAGATGTAATCAGGAATGTTGATTGAGTAAATTAATAAGATTAATTGATCTTACTTATACTAACCATCCTCGGCGCTGTTTCATGCTATTAACATATGTCAATTAATTTTGATGAAATACTTCATTTTAAAACAAGGGGGGAAAGTGAAAGCTGAAAGATTAATATTCCGTTATGAAAGTTATTTTCGGGTGATATAGTTTGATATTTTCGGACAAATGTAATCATGACAACTTCGTTATTAAAAACCTAAACGTCATTTGTATTCATTTCCGGTATCCTTTCAAGATGGGGAATTTTTGCCAAGTTTTTGAACGATCGACACAATTTCGATGTCCTTAGACAGAAACCGTTATTAAACCGTATTACTTGATTCGTCAAGTTAGCAAGTGGAAGGAGTAGGGAATATAACCCACTAGTTCCCAGTAATTTTTATGATAGAAACATTTAAAAACTTATTCGAATACAACGAAACTTTAACTGCAATGAAATGAAAATATTACATACTATTTCAGGAATAATTTCTAATAGTTTCTGTTAAAAAAGTATTTTACATAAAAATGTGATGAAGTTAATTCTCTTTTTTAACGAAGTACTAGCGAGGTTCTTCAAATTTCAACAATTCAACAATTGCAATAGTTAAAAAGAAATTCCGTTATTATATATTAGATATTTAATATAATAGTTTTACAAATCTTTAATGTTGCTTCTCAGCATAGTTAGTTCATTCACTGGAAATACCGTTTTATGATCAGCTCTGTTGGATGATGATCGGATACAGATGATCTCATGACTTGGCGACAAACTAGACGACCATTTGACAACTTGGCCACGAATTTGGCGACAAAATAGATAATACTGGATATCTTCTAGAATTTTAATGATAGAGCCAATAGGAACCGAGATATGCCTGATTGTTCCAGGACGTTCTCAGCCCGCGTAAGGGAACCATAAAAGGACAGTAGTCTCAAGTCGCAGTCAGTCGTGAATCGTGTAAAGAATCTTTGGCGAATAGTTTGATCAGTCTCCAGCGAAGAGGACGCTTTGTGAGGAGCTCAAGCGATTGCTGAACTGAGTTGTGTGCCGAGTTCTGGTGTTTATTATGGAAGCAGCATCGAGTCGTATGGGGAGTAGCTAGTCGTGTAGTAGTGAGTTGGCAGTTTAATGCAGTTAAAGCGAGTAGACTGTGGAGAATTCCAGGCATCAGGATTGATCGTAGAGTGTGGCTACTTCCTTCTCCTCCTGAATTGTGTCTGACCGCTTTGTGTGTTGCGGTTGTTATTACTACCGATTACTACTTGTGGGCTGCTTTTCGCTGTAGTGTGCTGCTGTGTGTTGCCTGTGTTCGTCTCGGTTAAATATATATTTTTATCTGTGTATTCTTGTCTTCGAGTTTAATAAAACTTGTTTTTTGTTACTGAGGCCTGTTAATGGTGTTTCTTCATCGACCATAAAATGGCAAAGAACTTCCAATTTCATAACAATATAGGCGAAAAACAAGAATTCTTCTATAAATCCACTTTGTTGTTTGAATTTCTACGTTAATAAACTTAATTATTCTTATCCAAAATAGAATAATACAATTTTATATAAGAATAAAATTATTTTCTTTAAAAACATTTTAAGTGAACCCCGAAGTGAAAAGATAAGAACATTTTAGAATAATTTAAATATAAAAGCACTATTTTTAATAATAAATAATAATAGAGCATATCCTAAAATGCAGTTTCATCTTTGGACAATAGTGCTCTTTGTTATAATGAAATTACTATTAATATAAAAATCTTCTTTTCGTAAAATTGGAGATTCCAAATCTGTGGTATTTAAAAAAAAATGTCTTGAAATACCATTTTATCAAAAGATGGGGAATGCCTATAGAATCTTGATAAATTTTAGCGAAAGACACAATTATTATAACTGAATATTTAATGATGGGACCAATTGTATCAACTGAATAACTTTTAAGGGAAAATATTGCAAAGAACGAGTTGAAATAATAGAATTAGGAATGAAAGATTTTAATGCGTTGCTTATATTATATTGCAATACAAGGGACTGGAAACCTTTCTTTGATTTGAAAAATTGAAATGCTTTTAAGTCATTTGATGTCATTTCCGTATACAGTTTAGTCATAATTGAATACAACATCTTGTCTTTGAGCATTTTTATAATAGAACACTAAATTTGATTGTGTTGCACACGATTCGCCCATTTGTGTGCTATTCATCCCATCACGTTGAAATATTTTAAAAGCTTAGCATGCATACATTGTTGCTATTCTTTAAATTTGTTACCATTATGTTTAATTGTGTTTGTGTAGATTCGCTTTAACGAAAGTGTGTAGTATGAATTGAAACAATAAAATAATGGTCTGCATCTTCACTACTTCTATCGATGCAAAGTATATTTTAAAATTTTAAAGCGATGAAAGTATGAAAAAAAAATGGCTTGTATATGCTTTATAAGAAAATGAAAACTTTTATTAATATATTACATTCCTCGAAAGGAGGAAATCTTTCACTCTTTTTTTAATGTTTCAGTAATTTATAAGATATTGTCGGATTTAAAGAGTATAATATTTTTTTATTTATCTTTGATTTTGTATTTAAAATTTTTATTTCTATTTTTATTGATATATACTCTTATTTATTTAGAAAGTAAAATAAAATGAAAAATGCAATTACATTTTTGTTGAATCTTTATAACGAAATATAAAATACGATAAATAATGCAAGCAATGTTTATTTAATATTGTTTAAAACATTATTTTTTTCCTACCACCGTAATCCGACTTTGTACGTTCGATGAAGCATACCAGAAAAACCTGAGATTCTAAGGACGTAAGAAAAATAATTACTACACTTAAAATTAAAATTAGTTTTTCAAATATACATATCAAAATTCTTATTATTCACATGTTTGCTATGAAATATAAAATATGATTTAATTCACATAATATGAAAATCTTCAAGCCTCCCTATTTTTTCAAATATTAACTAAAAAAATTGCTAAAATTTGAATGAACAGTTAAATATATTAGCCAAATAGAAATTTTAGCAGACAATACGTTCATATTTGACGCCACTTATAATAACTGCTTCACTTTCAAAATATCACCCAGAATATATTTTTATAACAAATTGCACAATTGGATTATTACAGCATATTAAAAATGTAAATTACGCAAATGAAGTGCGATACATGATTTAGAGGCGAAGTACGATAATTCCTTACCAATTACGTTGCATTGACGCATTTTAAAAGGGCCACACTATGACCTTTTCAGTATTAATAATATCATGGTACAATTACATTATTCTAATTATAAAATGCGAAACTAATTATTCAAGTCAGAATTTACTGGATAAAAACACGAAGAAAAATTTTTTGATTAATTTTGCTTTGAGGAGATCACGGGATAACTGGAAATTAATTTAATAAAAATCACTTTCATGATAGAGGAAACAAACTTAATTTCTTTCAAGGTATTTTCATGCCTCGTGTTTATGTAAGGAAATCTTATACTTTTATTTGGAATAAAATAAATGAAGTTAGATGTCTGCACTAACATAAAACAAACTGTATTCATAATTCATATTAAAAGACATTTCAAACTTTTTTCTACAAGATTTTAGCTAAATGCATAAAGTTAAAATAGTTATAGTAACTGGTTGACCGTAGGTATTTTTTACTTCTTCTTCAGTAGAAGTATCAGTGGCAGATATCCAAGATAAGGTAGCTGCCTAGGACCACAAAGTTAAAAGTGAGCCGCATGCAAGAAAATTAAAAGAACAATATTAGTTTTGATAACAAATAAATATTTTTTAAATAATATAAATTCTATAAATTATAAAGAATGAGACAATGTTAGTACTTTTTCTGAACAGAATTGGCTAAGTTCATATCAGTTTCATTAAATTCACGTAGTTATTGAAGCATTTATAGACACATTTTGAAATGTAAAATATAATTCCTTTTATTTGTTATTAAAATAATTAATTTTATTTATACAAAAATAGAAAAAAAAATTATGAATGCTAGTGGCATGAAAAGTTTAGAATTAAATGAAAAGCTCTTTTCCGAAATCCGCCCAAAACTTTGTCTTGATCAATTTCTTCAGTTAAAAAAGCATCTACAAGTGAAATGAACGATGCAAATTGTCAACTTTTATGCAAACTACAAATACAGGAAAATTTAAAATAGTTAAAAAAACAGAACGGAATAAAATAGAAACTGTAGTATATCTTGATACTGACAAATTCACAATTCATCAGTACATTGTATCTGATAATTATTAGAGACTATTCAGTGGGTCAGTGAGTTAAATGCTGTTAACTCACTGAGAAATTTAATTTTAAGCTAATTGAAGCTAATTAATTAAGTAGAATAACTTTTAAAGAGATGGAAAGATTATATTATAAGATTTACGACATATGTTATATTTCTGATCTGTCTGACATCGATTGTATTATAAAAAATATGTCAAGGGATTTAACAGAAGTAAAACATTTGGATTTTTCAAAAAAATACGCACAGCATCAGAGCATATACTGGAAAAATCTGCCAGTGAGAATTATTAAAAAACTAGAATATGTTGCAAAACTTTTAGAATTAGTAAAGTAAATCAGAGAATGATAAAATTTTCAAAGAGGCGAAATCGGTAAATTTTAAATTTGAGTAAACTGAAATAAAGAGAAAAAATCAAAATTCACGGTAATTGGATTTTTATATAATTAATATATTATATATTGATATTCTATTAAAATAATTGATATATATATATATATATATATATATATATTGATATTCTATTATATAAGAATCCAAATTTATCCATTAATATGGCAGCTATCCAACATGACTTATTATTTTAATAGAATTTCAGTTCATGAAACTAACTTCAGAGAATTAATGAGAATGTCTCTAAATTCCAAAGATTTATGAAATTTTGAAGATGTATAATTGGATTCAAAAAATATATCATTGCGACTTTCCTTAAGCTCAAAGAAAAATGTATAGCGTTGCGGAATTAATTCCAACTTAAAGAATTATGCTTATTTAAAACTAATTAATATAGATAATTAATTATGCATTTGCTTAAAATGTATGAATGTTCCACCTACAAATTATGAAAAATTGAACAAAGTGTTGAATATGTCAAATGACTTGCAAGTAAAATGAAATATTTACGTAGAAAGAAAAGAACTAAAAACATTCAATTCAAAGAAAGATATTATGCTTTCACTATAATCTGTAAAACCATATATTTAAAAAAATGAATAAAAGAAAAAAAAGTGTTTTGATGACATCGATTTTTTTGTAAAGTTTTCGAATGAATATTTGACTACAAACCTATATGAGAAAATTCTATGACACATACATGAAAAATAAGTACATGAAGAATAAGTACATGAAAAATCACTTACATAAACCGTGTGAGTTTAAAAACACTGCATATAAAATTATATAACCTATATTATTACGAATTTCACTAGCAAAATTAATATAACTATTCCTTTAATATAGTAAAACAAATTTGGAAATAACTGCCTCCGTAGAATTTTTAACTGTAATAAATTATAAGGTCATTTGCTTGAAAATAGATGAAATAAAAAATTGAGAAATTTAAAAAAAATAATCGTAGTTACGACGAAAAACATTTTTACAGAATAACAGATAACAATGTAGACATGATGTAGCAACAATGTAGTCAGAATGTAATAATAATGCCACAGACATGATGGTTCTGATTCTGCTAAAGACTTCAGCATCGGAATATAAGGGTACAATGTTTGATTACTATTGGTATAATTTAGAATTGTTTAACTTAGTTGATGAAATTTGGTAAATTTTAATATTATTACAGGGAAAAAGGAATGATCTCGGAAAATCGTAAAATATTGTAACAAATTTATCTTTGATGCATTAAAAACTTTTTATGATGAAAATAATAATAGACACTCTTTATGACAATTTAATAGACACTCTTTCATAGACAATAAGAGACACTCTTTATGACAATTTAATAGACACTCTTTCATAGACAATAAGAGACACTCTTTATGACAGCATATATTTATTATATCTTCAGAGGCCAATTTATTTGAATTTGTAGTTATTGTTTACCGCTTATTACAGGACAAGTATAGCTTAAAACATTTGCAAACTATCATTTTTTAATTAATGCTAAGGAGCTCAGACTGTCAAATTTGACACTAATGATAAATTAAAATTGCATATTGTATCCTTAATTTTGAAAAGAAAAATCAAAATCTTCGATAATAATAAATTACAATTAAAAATCACATTTTGAAATGCCTTATGATAAGAAATAATATAAATGGATAAAATAAGTAAAATGAAATTTGTTTAAAAAATTAAGAATACAATTATTTGCTCTAAATTGCCGCCGTGTATTCTCATAGTCAAAGAAACGTAATGCTACATTTTATAAATACACTCAGCATCTAATATTGTAGCGAATGCCTTAATTACTTTAAATTTATTATAAGAATGTGAGTTTTACAATTTTTTACATTGCATTTCATCATATGAAAGTTTTATGTAAATGTCAATAGCATCCAAACAAGTTCTTTCTTTCATTCGACACATTTTATCTTATTTTTCAGGTTATCCGGTAAAGATGAAACCTTGTTTTTGTCTGAAAGGATTCCGCTTCTTTCAAATGAATTTTGATCCTGCTTATTTTTTTTTTATTTCAGGGAACGTAGGAATACTCTTGAGAAAGCTAGATCCCTTTTTCGATATCAAAACCAAATGCAGTGGGAAAACAAAGAGCGTCTGTTCGATTCAGAATTTCGCTCCATTTGAAAATAAAAGATCTTGAGATTCTCATATGGGGTGAATTTATAAAGAAAAGAAGTTTTTTAAAAAACATGAAGATAGAATGAAACCACAATTCTTAATGTAGCACATCCTGTTGAACATTATTATACAATATTTTGCGATATTAGGTTATATCATTTAATATTCAACAATGTTAAAAAGTATTATAAATATTGTTTAATATCATACAATATTGTACAATGTATGTGTGTTACTAGGGTTATTTGGCATGATGTAGTATAATGTATTACTTGCAATTTTTTGTTGATAAATGTTCTGTAACAAGCTTTCTATACAATGCCTACTCTCTGAGAATCTCTTAAATTACATTCATGTAATCTAGCAGGACCTAAACATTAATAATAGCATAGTTAGGTTACTCTTTATGTTAATTTTGTACATTGACAATTTACCTAATAATATCATGTTTATGACATGACAAAATTTGGCTTTCACAATTTTCAAAATATACTCCTGATAATCCGAAGCATTTTCTATAGATATCATATATTCTATATTGGGTCTAATGTTATTGTTCCGGTTTAATATAATAATTCCCCACATAATAGTTCCAGTCCTTTTACACGAAATTCTATTGCCTCTGCAATAGGGTATGGGTCGAAATCGATTTTGCTCAATTCAGTAAGTGCTTTAAGTTTCGGAAACATATCATGAAGTGACCAAGAGCAGATACTACCAGAAATCATACTCATTCTGTATCTAAGAATTTTTATATAAAATCAATTTTTAACGGTAAAAATTTTAAATCTGGATTAAAACTGTAAGCATAAAAACTTAAAATTAATTGTATGAAGGTTTTGTTCATAAAAAATATAATATGGATATTAGATATTTACTTACAAGGAAATTTAAGCCCGGATGCAAAAATAGATTTTGATCTTTAAATTTCGGTAAGTATTCGTTGATACTAATCCATGAATGATTTGTTTTGAGGGAAAAAATGGAAAAATACTGAGCGATTTATTGTTATAGAATTTTATTTTTTTTTTCTTCTTTTTATTATATAGTTAACTATTTTTTTTGGTACAAAACCATATATTTTTTCAGTTTATCAGTAACTGTATTCCATTGTTCTAAACTCTCTGCCCTATTAGCTTTAAGGAAAGAAGTTCATTTTAATCATGTCGTCAAAATTACTTCTGCTATCATATTACTTTTTTTAATCATACTTTAAAATAAGTAAGAAAATGGGAAATAGATAGTAGGAAAAATAAATAGAGCCGTATATTTCGAACAGTCTCAAAGTTTTAAAAATTATGAAAAAATTTAAACAAAAAAAAATTGTGTAGAGGAAATTTTTGTTGTTGCTGAATGGATCCATCTCTCTGTATTGATTAGCAGGTAATAAGTAGAAGATAAAACTTCAAAAATAACATTTTTCAGCCTAAATAAATATTCGCTGAAAATTCCAGAACAACTTTCAACACTAAATTAAAAAATTAATAAAAGTCGAATGACAAAAACTTTGGGATCTTTAAGAAAAAGATAAAAAATACATATATAATATTTAATGATAAAATTTTCATTAGCATAGATAATTGATTCATAATACAAGCAACTAAAAGCCTAAATACCCACTTTTTTTGAACCTAAAAATTTTGCTATTGCTGATGTAATGAAACTATCAATGATGACATAAACGAATTTATATACTGTTATCATGTCCCGAACACATCAGAAAACAATATTAAAGTAGGAATGTCTATTTCAGGCATTTTAGGTAAAAAGGTAATTGATAAATGAAGTTAGGGTATATTACCTCATGTGAGCGAACGAACGTCAATTAAATTTACATTTCCAAATTTAGAGTTGAATTATCTTCGCCACAATACCGATTTATGAACCTGCCCAGTTCTTTTTTTAAAAGTGTTTATTTTCAATTTTTGTTTATGTATCTTTTTTTTTTCCTTTACTTATTTATTTATTTCCTTTCTTTCGCATAACTTTACTTTCATTTTATTTTATCAGAAATTTGATGATTTGTGTACAATGTGGTGATGCTTGTGTGCCTCTACTGTTTTTTTTTTTTTTACTCGTTCATGTCAGCAGATGTGATTATATCTTTGAGGCAAGAAGTCTTCCTTCCCTCCTAAATTCTAAATTTTTTAATCATTGTTAATAGAGATATCCCAGTGTAACACTGCTACTGGCATAAATTATGATAAAATAAAGTCAATAAATTAAAACATATAGGTGATTGTCCAACAATACTTCATGTTTTTCAGTCGAGTATCTTGGCTGGTATGAAATAAATAGTAGGAAACATTTCGACACAAATGCCTAAAGTGCATTTTCGGCAAACAATTGTAGATTTTTTGTGCAGTTTTTAAGCTGGCATCAGCTTTGTTTCCCATCAGGATTTCCGACAATTATGTAATCATTTTGCAATTTCATTAGTATGGTGTGCTTTTTTTATGGTATGTCAAAATTTTTGAAGGGCACAACTCGGGTTTTATTAGGCGAGCAGTTACAATTTCATTTTTAAGTCAAAATTTTCTTTTGGATATGCTACGATCTATCTTTTCCAACATTTTGGTTAATTTTAAAGAATGATTCGTTCAGTCGTATTTTTTTAACTGTCTCCGTATTAAAAACTTTCATGCCTCTGAGACAAACAAAAAGACCATACGACGTGAAAAATGTATGCATATAAATGTTGTGCTTTGTTGGAATTTCATCAACAAACATTTGGAATAATGAATTCTTTTTATTCCTGTCATGACTGCCAAAGGCCGTATCTGGCAGTTATACATATAGCATAATATAAAAATGATAACCTTCGAATGCTGAGAGCATCCAGAGCTTTTTTCCAAATTTCGCAGGTTTCCTGTCATATACAGGGTGATAATAATTAAAGTTATCCTGTTTAGACCTACGTAGTGTCCCCTCTAGTAGAAGGATGTCAAAGAAACTTGATACTTAGGTTGTATGTATCATGGGGAACAGAAATCTGCAATAAAAAATAGTTCAAATTTCAACCGCCAGGTGAGAAGGCGGCACATAAAAAACAAAAAAACACAATTTGGAACATAAAATATTTAATTAAAATATATGTTCAATGTGCATTCCATTTATGCCAGGCACATGTTCAAAGCGTGTATTGGCGTGTTCAACAGTGGCACGAAGGGTTTCTCGATCAATTGCAGCAACATGACGTGTTATGCTTGCTTTCAATTCATGAAGAGTCCATATGCTTCCTCCACAGACACGATCTTTTAGAGATACCCACAACCAGAAATCACAGGCATTCAAATACGGAGAACGTGGAGGCCGGCAGTTGGAAAACTTCTTGAAATTACCCGTTAATCTTCAAAGTGGTCACGAAGCAATGCCGTCACTGGTCGAGCAATGTGAAGTGGTGCACCATCTTGCATGATGACAGTAGTCCCTAAACATTCTCGTTCATGTAATGCAGGAATGACTTGCTGCTGAAGAAGGTCGCCGTAACGGGCACCCGTAACGGAACACCTTTGAGGGCCATGATGAATTTTCTCTTCAAAAAAATAGGAACCAAGAATGAAATCAGCAGTAAAACCACACCATACAGTAATGTAATCAGGATGTAGAGACTGTTCATGCACATCATTAGGACTTGCAGTACCCCATATGCAACAGTTCTGATTATTAACTGCACCGCTTAGGGTGAAACGAACCTCGTCCGACCACAAAATGTTCCAAGGTCATGAATTGTCAACGGATATTTTGGCTAAAAAAATTCTAGCAAATTGATTTCGTTTCTCCGGGTATGCAGGATTCTGCGCTTGCACATGATGGATCCTGTATGGTTACCACTTTACAATAGATCGAAGAACCTTTCGTATTGTAGACCAAGGGAGGACAAATCACGTGCCACCGCTCGAGCACTTGATGAAGAATATTGCGAATCGGACGCTCTTTCTACCACGGCAAGAGCGACTTCTTCCCTAGTTTCATTTGAAATTCGTTTCCGACCTCTTCCTTGTACCACACCCAATTCTCCAGTCTCTTCAAATTTAACAATAATCTTTTTCAGAGCCTTCCTGGGCATAGGCCCTTTCCGTAAGTCTTTAAAGCGCCAATATTCTCGCAGTGCATCTGACAAATTACTGCTGTTCTAATAAAACAACTTTATCAGTAAAGCTCTTTCTTTCAACTCTAATGGCATTGCAAAGAATGATTTTGAGGCAGTGAGTACTGGTTTTTTAAGCTATTCTAAATTTGCATAACGGCCTTTATCATACATGAAAACCGCCATCTATCGGTCGAAATTCAAACTATTTTTTTTATTGTAGATTTCTTTTCCCCATGATCCATACAACCTAAATATTAAGTTTCTTCGACATCCTTACACTAGAACGGACAATACGTATGTCTAAACAGGGTAACTTTAATTATAACCACCCTTTACATCTTGCAACCATGTATACCAAAATAGTATGCATTTTTTATCAGTACTTAAATGTTGCAATGACACACCAAATTGTTTTAAAGCTTAATTTAACTAATTATAAATGAAACGTACTTTTAACATCGGTCTCACGCGCAAATATTAGTATTGTAATAGAGTATTTCTTGTAAGTTTTCTTGATATCCAAATATTGCTTGCTTTACTTAACTAACAAGTGTTTTTCCGGGATCAAAAGCATTTTCTAAATACATTTTATTTCTACGGATAAAATGAAATGTTCCCTATCGAATAATATACCCCAAAATTACTTTAACTCATCGGTTTTCAGTTAAACACAATGGTTACTGTTCTCTATAGAGTGTCTGCTATTTCCTTCCACAATCTGCAATTATATTTTCAATCACCATTTCAAAAATTTCTTCAACTGACTTTTCTGAAATCATATCCACGATTTCTTGATGCCATTCATATAAAAATAATTCAGAAGCTGCTTAGCTTTCATACCTAAATAGCAGTAGTAAAATAGTAATTCTTTTTGAAAAGAATTCAGTTTAGTTCAAAGAAACATTAAATGTAATTGAATAACTGGAATATCAATTAATTTCTTCGAAAAATGGAAATGTGGATTTAAATTTAATGAATTAAATTGAAAACGGGAAAATTGTAGTTTAACCTTCGATTAATCAGATTTTACAAAGAATCAAGCAATACAGTTAAAAAGATTGAAAATGATTGCTTTAAGTTAAAGAATTAAGGAAATAAAAAAGAAAAAAAAATAGTTAAATCGAGATTACAATAAAATTTTCAAAAAAAGCTGAGAATATTCCATTGAAAAAAATATTTATTTCGAAGGAAGATAAATTGAGATCCTGAGCAAATATGACATTCTGGAATTAATTTTAGTCCATGAAATGCTTTAATAGGAAATAGGACATGCAAAAAAGTACTTTTACTGCTTGAAGTGAACTCTAAATACCAATCTTTTCTTGAGAACTAAATATTCGCGCTCACCTCTAAAAGGAAAGAAACTTGGGTTATTCATTTTTCAGAAGCGAATGGATAAAAATGCATTAAAAAAATATTATTGTTAATAATCCCTATTGAAAGTACCTGAGGAAGATTGCAAAGAATCACTGTATTGAATATGTTATTATCTAATCCTTAATTAACTACCGTTATTATATATGAATAAATTTAGAAGATCTCTTAGATTTTTTTTTGTTTAATGAGGTTAATTTCACATATTTATGAAATTAAATTTGATTTATTTTGTCTCTTATAAGAGGAACATTTTAACACATTTTAAATCACTTCCTGATATTCTAAATTATTTACACTTTTGAATTTAAGATTTTTATTCAATAAATAAAAATATACAATTTTAATCTTTTTAAATTAAAGAAATAAATGAATAGAATTTATAATTTATTTATTTATTTCAATTCTAGAATTTATTTTATATTCTAGAAGAATATAAAATATAGAAATATTTCTATTTAATGAATTCATTATTATTTATTTATAAAGTGATGAAATAATTTAATTTTTAATTAGTTTATTTAATCACCTAATATTAAATTTGAGAAAAACATTTCAAAATTGAATTTTGTTCATAATAATGATTTATAAATTAAAGTCGGAAGCAAATTAAATAATAATTTCTTATTTTTATTACACGAATAATAGTTTGTTTTAAAATACAATTTTTATAATATGACATTTTATATACTAAAAATCTATGAAATTTCATAGATGCCATTCCTTTTACATAATTTTACAAAATCATCCTTAAATCGAATTTATCACAAACATTGTACATTTTAAAGAAGTAACTAATCAAATTAAGCAAAAGAAAAGACTTTATTCTAAAAGAAATTCATTCATGTACGATAAAATCCTTTTGTACTGGACAATTACAATATAATGCAAATTGAAATATATATATAAAAAAACTAATTAAAAAGCTGGAAAAGTAACCTCCAACTTTAAGAGAGGCTTTGTAAATATCAAAATGTGATTTTCCAGGCTTTGATGAAAAGTAATTGTCGCCATTGCCTTTCTAATCCCATTACTCGATTGCTTGTTATCTAAAAAAGAAAAAAAATCGTTTTTAAAGCGACGGTAAAATATATTCAAGGGATCTCAAAATCCGGCTTGACTAATAATGGATCAGTAAGGTTCCGTTAAAAGCATTAAATGAATAAGAATTAAACAATATATACAATTATAACAAACAGTACACACATTTCAATATCATTTGTTTTAAGAAGTTATATTTGAGATTTCTATGATATAAAAGTACGTTCCTAATATGTTTGATTTTGTTTGAAATATATTTTGGATTTATCACACTTTAGCATTTAAATGTTATGATTACCACAGCTATACTGCTAAATTCTAAAAATGGTTTTACTTTAATGGAAAAATATTACCTTTATTTTAGTAATTATTTTTATTAATTTGCATACTATTGAGTTTACAAACAACAATGCATTATTTGAATCTAAACTTTTGAAACTCTAACATTTATTAAGAAATTACAAACTGTGACTGTAATATCAACATTTAAAACTCATTACTTTTGTATTTTAATACTTTCAATCCTTTATTGATGGAAAGGGTGATTTGTGAAAAATTTAATTGAATGAAAACCAGCCACGTGTAAGCATTGCAATATAAAGATTCAGAATAAATATTGTAAAAATTACGAAATACAACATTCGTATTAGTAATTTGTATGGATTTAATAGACCAAAATAGATATTTAAAAAGCTGATGTATTTTTTTATATGTCATATTTTTTTAAATTAAAAATGCACGTTTATTGAAGGTCACAAAACAGGAAGCTACAGGGTCAATCCATTCAATTGAGCTAAAAATAGAATAGGGGTGACCGAAAATCCATCGCTAGCGGGCTCACAGACCACACGTCCTCAGTTAAGGGTTAAAATAGGTCATATTTTTATCTTCTTAATGAATATTATTAAAATCTTACTTTTAAACAAAAATACGTTTTAATCAGAAATTGTTTTTCTCTTATTCAGGAGCTTCTTTATTCATTTTTGTTTAAATAAAGAATCGAAAATCATTCTTTATTCTTTTCATTATATAGGGTCTCTCAAGAGATCTTAGCATTCCAATACCGCTAATTGTTGCATAGTTCCTTCAGCTTCCAGGCTAATTGTCTCATCACAACAGTAATGCTTAATATATATCACAGGCTTCTTTAGCCATATTTTATCTCTTTTCTTCGTCTATTTCTTGGCTGACATTTATTAGACGCCATTCATTTCGATGCAATTCCTTATCATATATTAACCTACAATAACATAAATCCTATGATTGTAACAATAAGGAAAATTTATTTTAAGTGTAAATTATCTAGTGTTTACAGGCTGAAAAATTTATCTTTATTTTGATTAAGACAATTAATGTTGTGCATAAAGAAAGAAAAACTGAAACAACTGATTTAAAGCTCTAAGAACAAATGCGAGGGCTGGATATAAATAATAAAATAATCACTTAATTCTGCAAAGAAAGCAAATACCAGAGTTTCATTTCTCCTTTTTCTATACATAAATCTTTACAGTTGATGACTTTATGAGATCTTATGAGGATAAAGAAGAAATGGGTGTTTTTAATTTTGCACTTCCGTTCATATAAACTGGCTTTCAGATTTGATTGCCCATTTTTGTAAACTTCAAAATTAATTTAAATTAATTTGAAGGAAAAATAGCTAATGAACCAAATTCAGCTGTAATTTACTTTTTAAAAATATGACTCATCCCTTTCTCATATGATTAGAGGATAGATGATTTTTCTTACAATTTTGTTTGATTTATTGTTAAAATTTTAATCATTACCGTCAAATTATATTTTTATATATGTTAAAATGTTTATTCTGAAAATGACTATTTTTAGCAAAGGGAAATAATTTGAGAGACATATTTTTGTTAAATTTTTCCTGTCTTTTCCTAACAGTGAAGAAATATTAACTCAACAATACAAAATTAAACGCAATAAAGCTCAAATGCAATACATGCTGAAAATCCTTGTCTTCCTCTTTATTGCATTATTTACTGAATACATTCATATCGCTACATGTTACTATGTATTTGTTTATATCTAATATTAAATATAATTTTTGTATATAATCACGAAGAGAAATATCTTACAAAGTTTCACTTTTCTCCAGTATAATATTATTGTTAGCATTCTGTTCTATACTGGAACCATTTTTTTACTTGCTTTAAGGGCAATATTTTCTTTTTCAAGAAAGTCGTTAAGTAGTAGGTAATCTCTTTTTAAAAATTTCAGAGTACAATATCTTCATATAATATTGTTACTAGTGCTTGTGAATATTTAATTAAGCTTTCCTTCTTAGATTTTCAATAAAAAAAGTGAAAAGCATGTTTGTTTACGGGCATCTGACATCTGTTTTAAATCACTATTGCTGACAATAAATAAAGATTTATTTTTAATTTATTGTTAGTATCTTATCTTGAAATAACATTTACTTTTTGTTTATACCTAGTAGTAAATTTCAATAAATTATTTATTATACGAGTCTAATTTGCCTTCAGAAAATTAGGGAATATTCTTCTCACTTATCGAGTTCCAAGTGAATAACTCGTCATCCCTCATAACATTCTTTGAGAAAAAAATGTTTCCCTACGGGTGTTATATAACCCTCTAGTTGCTATATATATTTGCATTTCTGTTATCTTATTGTCAGTTTTAATTAATTTTTAAAAGATATTTGTCTTGGATATAAATGAAAACAAATAGATTATGATTTTTGAACTAAAACATTTATTGTTGTCTCTTCTGTAATTCCTTGCACAAAATAAAATGCTTACCACCATAAATAGAAAGTTAGTTAGTTGAAATTCTTTAAAAATTAATATGTAAGGTTTCTTGAATAAAAAAAATATTTGTGATAGTAATCAAAAGAATAAATCTAAAGAGATAGCCATAGTCTTTTCTTGAAAATGTTAATTTTTTTTTTGAGTAAAAACGCGAAAAATTATAAAGTAGTTTTGTTAATCTAATCTCAAAAATATTTTTTAAATTTCTACATACAAAAATAAGTGTGCTTCATTTCGTTAAAGTATCAAAACAATATAGCAAAAATAAAATTTATAAATATTTTTTTAATGTTTCAATTCATTATTTCCTGAACAGATTCGCACTATTTTAAAAATTTGAGTTTACACTGATTAAATCAAATATAAACATGGAAGAATATAGGAAATAAGGGGGTGAAAACGATTACTTGAAGAATAAATTAAAAATAATTGTGATATTTTTCTATTGATTGAAATATAATGAAAATGAATTACTTTATTGAATCCAATATATTCAACTATTGATTCCTGTTTAATGCATAATGTAAACTTACAAGTACCCCAATTTCACTAAGAAAATGAATAAAATAGATTTCGTGCCATGAATAATTTCTGGAGAAATTGAAATATAGTGCAGTTATAATCGGATAATGGTATGCTTTTTATAGCTACATTCAATAAGTAAGTAATTTTTATGATTACTTACTTCCTCATTACCAAAATGAACTATTCGATATATTAAGTTCTTTCTAGAGTTGTGATTACTCTTCTTAACATTAGAATGATGATAATTTTAGTTATAAAAGTGCTGTCCAAGTACATCAAAAAGATGATAGGCTATTTGATGAGTCAGCTTACAACACCAACTGAATTGGAAATTATAATTAACTGTTGCTGTCACAAATAAGAAAAATTATAAATGAAGCTGTATAATATTATCAATTTATTTCTAAAAGTTATTTTATTCAAATTAAAGAGATGAAGAAAAATCACAAATGTACATTTGTGATCATCACGATTGCCATCTTGCCCTTGCAATTACGCCTCTGTATGTCTATTGTAGATGACGAAGCAAACAAAACAGTTTTATAAAGAATAACAGATTTATCTAATAACAAGTAGAGGTTCCGTTCTGACCTGTATCATGATGTCATAATTTCGAAATTTGTGAGAAGATATCGGAGCGTTTGTTTATGTATCTCCTAATCCAAGCATAAAATAACTGAAAATGTATCTTTTGTTACCAAAATTATTATGATCTATAACTTAGCTTGTGACTGTTTCTTGGAGTTTGCGCATACTTAAAGTAAATTCACACAATATAAATTTTGCACCAAATGCCTCTACACCAAGTACAAATATTATTTTTATCATATCGACTAACATTCGACCCAACTTTTATGCGTATAGCAGTGATTCTGTTTAGGTTACAGTTTGAAGGGCACATTATACAAAGATGCTTTTTAAAAAGATCTGAAACAATTCCAATAAAATGCTCAATAAAATCAAATCTTTCAATAAAATGTAATGTAATATAAAGTTCAGTTGGAAATATTTTTGCATCGAAAACGTAGATTCGTAGTTTTTAATATGATGTTCTTGCATAACAGAGGAATTCTGTTATAAAAAATACAATATTTCTTGGATGATAATGCTACTTATTTTATTCATTGGTTTATTTATTGTACGAAAAACAGTAAGATTCTTTTCTCTTTTAGCTTATATTTATTATTTTTCTTGAGCATAAAAATAAAAAATTTCTTTAAAACGTCTTTTTAATGCTTCGGTTCGCATCAATGACTTTATCTAAGCAAGAGCAGATGTGTGCTGGTACTCAATAGCGTATGATATTTCTCAGTAGCATTTAACGATGATATTGAATATATAAATTATTCAGGAGACCCCCTATAATATATTAAGTAATAATTCACTTTTAAGGGAAATAATGTTTGTAAAAGGATATGGAATCGCAAACGCAAACGTGAGCATTACACCACTATCATATATCAGCTGAAAAACCATTATTTACATTTTTGAAACAAACATACTTGATAACAGAAAATATATGTAACGTCAACGGGTTCGTACTTCCACTCACACATATATAAACAGATAATTCTCAAGAATTCTGACATCAGATTAACAAAAAATAATCATAAATAATTTTCGTATTGATAATATTTCATTTATACTGAATATTATTTAGTTCTGTTTCATGATATCCAAGATTTTATTATATCATGATTTATATGTTCCATGATACCCAAGTAGTTTGTTTTTATCATAATATTATTATCTTGGTTTTGCTACGTAGCTAATGGTGTCTAATTTGCCGTTCTCTGTTTTTACATCTTGAAAAACCAGTAAGATAAAACTGCTTAAAGAGTAAATATTAAAGAAGATAATATAGCTTAAAAGAAGATTAAAAAAAAAGAGTAAATATGTGCTTTCTAAAAAAAAATTTGATGTTTGAAGTGCATTTTTAAAATTATAAAAATAAACATTATTTATTTTGTCAATGTAGTATTTGAAATCAAATAACAAAAACCGTATTCAGTTCCTATGTTATTACGTATCTTAACTTTTTTTTAAATATGTCATTTCTAGACGTATTTAGATATGCAAACCTGCAAAGGCAAATCATGAAATTTTAAGTTCATTAATTTTAAGTTCATGAAATTTTAAGTTCAGTTGTTCATTATTTTTTTTTAATGGAAGTCTTACTTTTTTAGAAGAAATTGTGTTATTTTGATCTAGTTATGGCTTCATAACTTCTATTAATCTTAGATAGCATCAATGCCTCTTCTTATAACTCTAATAGCATATTTAATAATTTAATTTTAAAGTCTAATCAGATTTTGGTAAAATCAGAAAATAAAATATTTTCAATTAATTATTTATGAAAGCATCTAGAAAAAAACAAATAAATTTATTTATAAAAACTGACTATCGGTAAGTAATAAATTATTCATTCATTATTCTATTTATTTATTAAGCGATTATTATTATTTATTAGTGAAATATCAAGTAGTGAATTCCAGTGATAGTTTAATCTAATATCATATTTTTAAAGTAATTTTAATTTTTTTCTTTATTAACATTAAAATCAAGATATGTCAAATAAACATATAATACCTAACGAACTAATCAAAACTTTTGGGTTTATCGACATTCTAGCTCATTTTATTATTCTAACATATTTTGATTACTTGCATGAAATTTCAAGAAAATTTGAAAATTACTAAGAATATCATGAGTTATTAGTTTAGAGGGAAGTAGACTGCCAATTTAAAATTGTTATGCAAATATTATGTTGACATAAAAACAAAGTATTTTCATCTTCCTATGACCTAAGTAAAAAGAAAAATCATAAAGTGAAGCATGTTACCAATAATATGGCTTAATTAAATTTATTACTGTTTTTGCAACTGAATGTTATCTAAAAAAATATGATAAATGTTATGAAATCAAAAAATGTAGAAAGAAGGTAAAATTTATTTTATGATATTTTATTTGGGGGAAAATTAAACACCTGAATCTTAAATGTAACAAATCCAAACATAAATTCATTGCCTATACTTCAAACAGGAACTACCAACTAGTATTTCAGAATAATAAAATAACTACTTTGGCAAAATGAATACACTAGAGATATTTTTGGAATGAAAATAAATTCCTTAAATTTTTTTAAAAGTAATATTCAAAAGAAAATATCATACAGCTATTTATCATACTTTGGCTTCACCGCCAAAGAAGTACATTGAAGGAAAGGGACAGTTCCGCAGCAGACGAATAGAATGTGTGCTTTTAGTAGACGCTCTTCAAGGAACTATGGGATATGGATTTTAAATTTTAACTGAGCTCGCACACATATGTATGATGCTGCTCACGTTTGCTAAATTACTACTTGACCATATAAATGAACGAGAAAAAAGATGAAAACAATCTTCAAATGGAGACAGGTATTTTATTGAAGGCAGAGACACTCCGATTTTATTTTTATTTCTGACTTAAGAGTAAAGTAAAATTATATTTACTTATCCTTTTAATGAGCAAAAATTAAAAAAAAAATTTGCTTCTAGGAACTAAAATAATAAGAATCCCAAAATCATTTTAAAGTGAATATTATTACAACTTCAACATAAAATGTAGCGAAAATTTTTTGTCAGCAAAATTTGTACAATAGACTCTTATTCCATAATATTTTACCATCACATTCAGAAACGTTCATACGGACATCGAAGACTTTATATTTTCTACTTGTTAAATCTAAAATAAGGATATTTCAACGCATTAATTTTATTTTTTTCATCTCTTTTTCAAATAAGTTCTTATTTATTTTGAAAAATATAATTTTAATTACGTTTGAAATTTCCAAATCATACATGGATTTGAATAACAGTAGTTTGTGCATTAATTAGAGCATATAGATAATATAGAAATTGTATTCCATTTTGAGAAGCAATCAAAGCAATATCATTGATTTTTTTTTATTTCATTCAAGAAATTACAAATTAGAAAAATAAGTCAGGTTACACCTGATTGTTTGGTATTAATTTTCAAAAGTAGAATCCTATTTATTGTTAAATCTATAAATTATACTATTCAAATAGATTATCTAGTGTAATTAACTATAATATTTATTGAATGATCTCCTATATTATCATCGATAGAAATGTAAGAGCTGTAAGGCTTATTTTACTAAGCAATCTAATTTCCAAAATTTCTTTTAACTTTTATTTTAAATTCCATCATTGGTTTTAAATATAATGTTTAATGTTACAATTTGATTTTTTAATAACTATATATATATATTGCTTATAACTAATATACAAATGATGGATAAAATAATAGAGACTACGCGAAGAAATACAAAATTCCAATAATGCGGAGTAAGACCCTTTAGTATGTTTAACAGTCTGATTCCTTTAAAAAATTGAATTATTCAAATTCTGAATGGTGTTTAAGAGGGAATCGTGAATGGGCGGTAGATTAGACAGAGGTTGATAGAGAAGGATATTGGCAAGGGATTCACTTCTCAACAAGCGGCAACAATGGCTTAATAATTTTGAACTCGGATGATTTGTCAGTCAATAAAGATGTGTGATTTCATCTTCATATGAACAGCGCTTTGCTCCTTTAGTTGTATAGATTGGAAGTTGTCTTCCTGCAAAATTGCACTTCAAGTTGGGAATAATTTTGGAACTGTAGGGTACAAATATCACACAATAGATTGCATTGGGATAGACTAAAATTTTGCGTAGTGACTTCCAGTTTCTCTTCGGTTTGGAATGTTTAGAGAATCCTAAGACGATCATGAGATTTCAATCTAAATCATGATCCAAGCGACTGCCGTATTATAAAGTTGAACGAAAACAGTTTAGATGAAATGCTTATAAAGTCGTACTGCAAACGTGCTGTCATCAACAAGAATAATAGAGCTCGTCTGTTTTCTTTGTTGTTTATAACTACTACATCTTCAAAAACTTTGGGTCAATATAGATTTCTCAAGATGACGGGTTCACTAAGATAAAAATAAACTGATTAGCCGAATTAATTAACACAATTAATTAATTGGTATCTCGGAATTGTCCCATTACAGAAATCGAGATTTTTAAATACTCCGTTCCGAATTTTCTTTTATATATGTGCATGAAATTTTGTTCCAAAATTCGCCGTAGTTCTTGAGTTTTAATTAGTTTTATTTGCTAAGAATTCCGTTAGAGACAAAACAACTCTCTAAGAACCATATATTAAGTAAACCAGATTTCTCAAAGCACAAAGTGTATTTCTTTCATTTTATTTCACTGAGATTCTAAAAAACTCACTAACGTGATTTTGAATGATCTTTGGCATAAATATTCATTTTCAAATTCCAATTAATATATGATTTTTTAATGAAAATTTTTGGTCATCTATACGATAGTGAGGATCAATCTGACAAAATCAAAATTTGGTTTGGGGATAATGATAGATCGCAATTGTAAAGGGCTAAGATATATTAAATTACTAGTTTTTATTGGTCAGCAGATTTTTTTGAGCTAGCGTAAATGTCAAAGAAAATTATTTGGCGATTAATCTTTGTATTCGAAATAGAATATTAATCGTTCTTTTTTCTGTTCTTAAATTGAACCACTGATTCTTCTTCATGTTATAGTAAATTTATAAGTGATATTCAATTCAATTAAATGTTATTGAAAAAGGTTTTTAAAAATTTAAATAAATAAAGAAACATATTTGAAAAGGGGTACTTAGAAAAAGCATACTTGAAAAGGGACGGAAAAATAATCTGAGACACTAAACAGCAGTTTATTTTATAATTACAAATATATTTTTAAATCAGTTAATTACACGATCAGAAGTTAGAATGCATGCTCTCTATTACCCCATATTTTCTAAAACAATCCAGAATGCATTGAGATAATCGTGAACATTGATGTAATTAAAACTGGTTAGTTAATAAATTAATTTGGAAAAAATGTCTTGCTTAATGCTGCAAGTACAGAAATTTGACACATTTTCCTTATAATAAGAATGTTTCAAATCGAAGAAAATGAAAACTACTGCAAAATTTGTTCCCAATAGCGGTAATTGAACATACGTCATTTAAAATTCTGATTTCAATATGTTTATCCCCTCATGTGAACATGATTGGTGTCCTATTTCTTTAGGTATTTTAAACAGAAATTGCATATTTTAAAGATTTTTAAATATTTGAGTTCTTAATGAGAGATTTCTATCAGCTGATTGAATGAAACACAATTTGTCCATGCAGAGATTTACGTGATTTTTTTACATATATTGTTCTCTTGTACTTAAAAGTATGATCCTCTTAACTAAGGTTTAATTTATGAAAAATACATTTTCTGATGTACTTTGTGTTTTTAGTCAATACTTGACCAACAAAGGATATATATTTACAAAGATATAAAAATGATTTTTGAAAAAAAAAAAATGAAAAATTCACAAAGAGTATTTACAAGTGTTGTATCTAGCATTCTTTTATTTTACATACACGCTCGTCATTCCAATATCTTTGATGATGAATGATATCAATTTATACGACAGAAAGTTGATTATTTAAAATTCTCGAAAACTGTAGGAATAGAGTAGCAAAAAAATATTCAGAAAATCATATGATCAATTATTGTAAAGTACTCATGTATTTTCTGAAATGCACAATCCAATACTAGAGATATATTTTCAAGTATTACAAACCGTTGATCAAATGCATACAAATGGAGAGTCAAGCAGTTCACCTGGAAGAACTAATGCCATTTTCAAACATTTGAGAAAAACTTATACCAATCATCTTTTCTGGTTTATATATTTCCTGATCTCATAAAAAAAAAATCTTTTACCTTAAATAAACGCTCTTTGCAATTCGAAAAAAAAAAATAAGATTTGGAAATGAATTGAAATTTTGTTTTAGAGAATGTGAGATGGGATCTTGTCATGAATCTCATTTTATTATTTAATATAATAATTATTTGTGTAATTTTTTTTCTAAATGCATATAATTTAGTTAATATGTGCTCGTTTCGTTAGAATGTTAGTTCATTAGTAAAAATTTTATAATAAAAAATAATCGACATGCAAGGAGTCACGAACTCTGTATAAGGTCATGGAACAAATACTTGTCATTTAATTCTTTAATTTTGATTTGTATACTATAAACAGATTTTTTTTTCTTTTCAGATAGTAAACCTTAGTAATTTTATTAATAGTTAGACATATTAATAAACATTTGACTACATAATGCTGTTTTAACAATTAAACAAACGGTCGTTAAATTATTAATATTAATGTTAATCAGAAAATACATAATTGTGCCCAGAACTAATTCTAAAAATATATTTGACACAAATTCTCGACTAGCATTGTGATGAGACAGAAACCTAAAGATTTTACTATACAGATATCTAAATTTCAAGCAACATTGAATTATCTTGTATTATTAATTAATTATTTAATAACAGCATTGATTTTAACTAGTCAATTAATTAGATTTTTTCCTTACCTCAGGTTAAAATCCCCTAAATATTTTAATATACCATTGCTAGAAAAAAAAAAACTTTTCGAAGCGTTAAAGTAGAAAAAATCTTTTGAAAATGAAGATGGAAAATTGAAAAAAAAAGAAAAAAAGGAAAACTGTTTTAAAAACAGCCATAAATAAATGAAAATTATCAAAACGAAGCGTTGGGTCTAGACATTAATGAGAATCCATTTTATATTATTTCCTGCATTGACTTTTTTTTAAACCTTCAAGTTAGAAATTTGTTTCTGCCAGTAATGCGTAACAGTTTCCTAAAAGAAAAGGGAAACTTTTATATAAAGAAAAGATATCATTTTTCTCTGACATAGCAGTGTTTATTCAGCATTTTATAAAAATGTTTAGGTTAGCTAATATATAATAAATACAACATAGATTCTTATGAATTTCTTCTAGCATAGAATTCTTTTTTATTTGTGATCAGAATCTCCCTTTTAAGACTTGATAGGTGAAAATATATAAAAAACAAATGTATGCAGCTAAAGAAATGACAGTTCCCTGCATTAACGCTTATAGTTTACTAGTTCTGGTCTGATGATACTTTCTTAAAAACAAATTTACATGCAATTTTTTCCATCTCATTTGTATAAATTTGTATGTATCGTGATGTGGATGATTTTATATGTTGCATAATCATAAATTCGACATTCTAACACAAAAGTTTCTGAAGTAAATTTTAAATGTCAGAAATATAAAAACGCTTTGTGAATCGTAGATGATTTTTTTTCAATCTATTCCAAGAAAAAATAATTTTTCTAATTTTTAAAATGATAGCTAATGATTATTATTATCTCATTACAATAATAACTGCTAGACTGAAAGTTTGAAAGTTTTCACTTGATGTATTATTCAGTGGTGATTTATTCACTTAGTGTATTATTCAGTAATGAATTACTCACATAGAAGAATTCAGCTGCATAGCAAAAATAAAACTCCAGATTGATTAATTATAGTACTTTCTATACTATTTATAAAATTAATAACCTTCAAATATGCCCTTAAGCAATCATATTCAGCTTTGCTAATTTGAAGAGAAATTTACATAATATTTATTACTGCTATCGTTAAAGCAGTGACCCTAATTTTACAACATTAAAATTTAGTAAATGCCTGTATATTGCCGAATTATTGTTAATGAAGTCAATATACTTCAACAATATTTATTAAAACATGCAAATATAATTGAAAATATTCCGACACATTTTCAAATTGATAAACTTAACGCCACAAATAAATTGTGTAGAGATATTGGCCTGACTGTCATATGTTATCATTAGACGACATTGTTTGGTATTTGGAAGAATTGAGTAGTAAGTGTAGATTTTCCATCCATCATGTTATAAAAGTGGAATAGAGTGGAATAGAATTATATTAAGTTGATACAATCGAGAAATAAGTTGTGTTATTATTATGACATTTAAAGAATCAGCATCTTATTTTCTCAAAATTTTTTAAGCAAAATAATCGTACATGTGATGTCACTTCAGCTCACATATTACATTTATCTTTAGTTTTTAAGAAGTTTTATGCTTTTTTGTTTTACATAGATTTATATAACTCTTAATTATCTGACCGGGTTAAAAGTTAGAATAAAGCACCCCCCTCCCTCGAGTTTTATAATGTGAGAAAATAAATTAATTCAATAGAAAAAAACTTAAAAGGTATCAAATTTGCTCTTGTTCTAAAACTTCTGTTACTAACAATTCTTTATCAAATAATAAACAAATTAAACAATAATGTCAAAATAAAAAATAATTTTATATATTCAGTATTTTTTTAGAAAGTTACTTCTATCTTTTGCAAATACTAACGTAATGCTTTCATTTTCCTATAACTGTCTTATTATACGAATTTTCTAATCAATATGCTATGATGGTAGAGTCATACGAATCATGAATCACTCTAATAAATGAAAAAAAATATATATCCAGTTGACTTTGATATTGTTCCTGACCTGCCAAGATATTTTTATCAATGGTATTGCTAATTGTTTCCTATTTGATAACAACAACTTGATATCTAGGTCATATGTAAAAAAACTAAGAGTCGTCATGAGTGATTTCTGTGTTCAAGAATTTGATACTACCGTTGATAGTCTCAATAGATATGTAAACAAACTTTGCTCCATTATTAGCTGTTTGGCGCAAACCTTGCTAAGATTCTCTTGGAGCTCTATTCATCAGATAAAATTAAATTAAGCGTTCTTGTTCACTTTCTTTACAAATTTTTCCATTGGAATAGAGCTTTATGCAAAATTCAATGCAATAATTTTGTCCAATTTTCTCTTTCAAATAGCTAAAAGCTTAAATGCGAAAGTTTAATTCAATCACATGCATTAAATACACATTTGCACCAAACTATTCTACTCTAGCTTTATTATTTTACACCCGAAAGTCTTTCTGCAAAGTCTTTCTGCACAAAGCTCTTGCTCTAGATCTCTGATTTCAACCAAACATTTTTTTTCCAAATATCCCAAATATTTTTTATAGCAATAATTGCTCTACCTTAATCTTCAAGGAAATTATTTGCATAAAAGAAATTGTATCAGTATCTAAGATAATAATTTATAATCTATCTAATAAAATGCACATTCTACCAAGATATTTTCGAATGGTTTTCCAGATAATTATTATGTTGTTTTCTCTAATAGCACTTGCCATGGACAAGTTGGCTGACGAAGTCAGTGACTTTAAGCCAGGGGTGCATCTCTTGTTTTTCAGTAGAGCCAACTAGGGCCAAGAGTACGTCTTAGCTACACACGCATAACATTCGCTTGCACATCCCCTTTTTAATGAAGGTGGGGGAGCATTCACTCATCTCACAAATAGAACAGATGAAGAACAACTCCGCCCAAATCGTGACTCGAACCCATTTCGCCCAGATCACGTGCAAGATGCGCTACCCCTATGCCATGGCACCGGCGCGAATTTTTATAGAAGCAGATAATGCAATGTGAATTCTATAACATCAAATATTAGGTTGCATGAATATTTTATTCCCATTGCTTCATTTTACTCTTTCCATGCACTTCAGTTTTACATAAAGAATAGCATCATTTATGTGAGATCAAAAAAATATATTATACTTTATACAACGTTTATGAAAAAGTTCAGTTACTTAGAAAGTGAAAAGTATCATTTACTTTTAAAGCATTTTTTTGAAAACGCAGACACATTTCCTGTTTCATTCGAAAAAATATTGATATTTCAACCGAAAATAAATTTACAATTTTTTTCCCCAGATATACAGTATAAATGTACTAAGAGACATGGCTTGTTCATAAACTTTTTGTTACTTTAAAATCATTTATTTCATACAAGAGAAAGCAATAATAATTATAATGCATTCTTTCGAAAATTTCTTCTATTTCAACACAAATTTTACAAACAATGTTTCATTATGAATAAAATGTTACTTTATCTTCAATGAAACATCCTTTCACGCATTTTCCCTCTTTTTCGATATTACTACTTGCATTTTCTGATCGCACTGCAACGATACTTTAAGGGAAAGAAAATATTTAAAGGCAGCATGGATAAATATTTGCATCCGAATTGGCAGATAATCTTTTGCGCTGAATCTTTTTGAATATTTATTTTCCTGTGCTTGGTAAGAACGATTTTCATATATCTTTCTATTTCTTCGTCTACAGGTTTTGAAACCAACTTTCCTGAAGCAAACATGAAGCTATATTGAATCCAATGTTCTTTAGGTAAGTGTCTGAAATCTTTCCCTCATACAGATATTTCAAAGATTTAAATTACTCTTTGCAGCAGCAATTGTATTGCTCTGTTACTGAAATCATGTAAGATTGCTCTCTAGGCCAAACGTTTTCTCTATGCGCATTGTAGTTCTATTATCCTTTCAAATTTTGAAGTCTATTATCCTTTCAGATTTTGAAGCATTGTTGGTATTATATTTATAAACACTCATTCTTTTGGATATAAGGCTCAAGATACAACTCAGTCTAAATTTGTATATACTATTGGTCTGTAATTTCTCGCTGCCATCGGTTAACTTCCATTTCATTGCGTGCCTTTCCGAAAAAGAATACATTGGTACAAATGCTATAATTGCACTTCCTTCATTCAATTCAAATCTGTAGTCTTAAATCTTCGCTTTCCTTTTAACAATCGATTGCAAACTTACTTGTTTTTTTAGCAGTTTCCTGCTATTAAATTGTAAAAGAAAAATGGAAACAGGATTTATCGTTTCGTATGTCAAATCACCAAATAATGAACATGAAAACAATATTTCATCTTATGCTATATAATAAATAATAATGTAAAAATGAGAAAATTTCCAAATTACACCTATTAGAAAAATAGATGTTTTATACGTAGCATTGATGTAAAGTTATAACGAAAAAGTATTATGATAAAAAAACTATTAGTAACTATTATTTTCAAAAGAAAGCGTTGGCTCGTACTTGTGTTAATCTACCCTGCTCTTTAGGTGAACTTTTTCTCTATGCACGTTATGTAATTTTAATCTCATTATATATTCAGATTAACAAGTACTGTTGAAATTATAGTTATAACCACTCATTCTATATTACTTGACATTCAAGACAAATTACTTTCTCTCTATTTTAAATCTTATATAAAATTGCTTTTCAATTTCCTATTTCTTTTCAATCAGCCCTTTGAATATTATACGTTTTTTTACTGTTGCATGCGTTTTCAAAAAGGCACGAAATGACGTTAAAGCTCAAACCTTTTTTTTCAGCATCTAATTTAAATCTAAGTTCTCGCTCTTCAATTTTTTTTACCGTTTCCTTTTTGGATTGCATTTTACATTTACTTACAGACTGTCTTGACTCTTAGGTAGTTTCTGGCTACTAAATAATAAACTAAAAAACGAGAAACAAAATTTCTCCTCTTGCACAACAACAATCACTGTGACAACAAAATTTTCTTTAACGCGATGTGAATAATAAAAATTTTAAATTTAAGAAGTATCCATACAAATCTTAAACTACGCTTTTTAGAAAGGAGATTTTCTGAATTAACAATGATATAAAAAGTTATAATGAAGTTTAGTTAGTTATATTAGCATCCAGTTTCGAAGCAACACTAGGGCTATTTTAGGACGGACCTCGTAATTTTAAGCCAAGGTCAGATGACGAAGACGACATCTGAGCTGGTACCCTCTTCTCCACACCGCACCACACTAACTGGAGGACATTTGGTCCGGACGGATTGAACGTGCACCAGATCTACTTACACGACGGTTCTTCGGCGGAATCGGTTTTTCGGTCCTCCGGTTCCGAAGCCAAGACGTTATCAACAGTCCACCGCGGCCAAATGTTAGGAAACCGTATAGGGAAATCTTTAATGGATTTCTTCGTTCTTACGCTAATCCATCAATGTGTCAGATTCTGTATCGATACGTCAAACAGTAAGTATAAGAGTAATTTACAGTAACGATAAGAACCAGTTTGCACACACGCATACACTTATACAGTATGTACTTTTACATATGCAATTATCGCATTATGGGAGAGTAAAAATGGTGAGAAGTTATAACAAAACAAGTTCATTCCGTGAAAATATATTGGTTCATATACGGATTTTTATGGAAGGAATTAAAAAAAAAACTCTGAAATTAAATTCTATAGGAAAAAAAAAAACATGGTAAGAAGAAAGTTTCTATTTCCATTTTAAAAACTGGCTCATTTTACAGTTTGGATTGGTTTTATAACAGAAAAACCGTACTTATTCACAATTAAGACACATTTTTAATATTAAAAATTATATTATTAATGTCATATGTGATAAATATGGAAATTTTAATGGAAATCGGAAAATTCATGTGATACATATAGATTAAATTATTTTAAAAAATCAATTTACAGTATGGAAATGAAAGGATATCACTAATATATATATATATATATTTTCATAATTATGGTATTTTAAATATCATTTGCGCAAAAAATACTGAAGAAAAAGTATTTTTTATCATTTTGGTACAAGGAAAAATTTATTCCATCATCCTTTGTATAATTGCGTTTTTTTTTAATTATATGCATCAGTTATTTATATAAAATCTGAGAAAATATAGGATGGTGCATTTCCATTATAGACTACCCTATAAGGTAATAACAGGAAAAATTTTGCTGTGAAAATTACCATATAAATCAGGAAGAATACTAAGCCTCAGGAAGTATTCAATCTATACTTCGGATTTGATTCCTTTTCTACATTTCATTTCTCTCTAATAGTAACAAGTTTCACTTGGATTTAAATACTTGATTTCAAATCAGGTTTTACAATCATCAAAGTTATGTTTATTTTATTTAATTTTAAATGTTCTTCATTTTTTTGCTGAAAAGAGATCCGTTATTTTTAGAAATCCAATATTCTTTAGGGGGAAAATATATTTATAAAATAAGCAATTCATTTCTTAATGAATTTTTAATCCCTACATTATTCATTATGCTTGTGAAAAACATTACAATGACTGGAAAAAGTTGAATTGTATCCATTTCTCTTAGTACTAAAAGAAACTAAATGAAGTGTATGGCACAAAAAGATTTCTTTCAAACTTTAATTGTGACATATAATTTCTTATATTACAACTCCTTAGCTATTATATCTGTCTCACATTTCTGTTTAGCTTATTCCAATAGACTTTCCAACCCCAAGAAAAATCTAGCAATTTTAAAAAATATTAAATATAATTTTTCTCTTTTTATGGATGGAAATAAATATCAATTACAAATATTTCCACTCAAATAATTGGATATATATATATATATATATATATATATATATATATATATATATATATATATATATATATATATATATATATATATATATATATATATATATATATATATATATATATATATATATATATATATTCTTCTTTCACTTTCATTATTCTTAATTTGCCATATTATTGTGATTTTGAAAACATATCATACGCATGCGCTGGATGGTCTTAAACAATTTAACTTTAAAAATAAGGGTTTTTCCCTTGCTTTTTTGTATTGCTTTCTGGAAGACTAGCAAAGAAAACAAAGATTAATTTCTAATCATTCTAAAAGATATACAAATGTCAAATATGTGTTTTATTTTTCCAGAAATCTTAAACCGAATAAACATAATCGATTGTAATATTTATTTGAACCAGTTGTTAAAATAATTTGGAATTAAATTTATATATATGAGGAAATTTATTTTTCCAAACTACCGTTATAAAATGTATAAATAAACATGTTTCATGTGCAAGTTTACTTGTAGATTTAATTTTCTATATTATTCTTTTATTTTCATTTAAAAATAAATCTGCCCTTGAAAAATAATTGGCAACAAAATTCTAATATATGCATCTAAATATATGCATTTATATCAAGATATTATACTATATATTTAATAAAAATCATAAATTAAATAATTTATTAGTTGATACAATGCATAAAAAATTTTGAATTACAAATCATAAAATACTCCATTACTCTTGTTTCACTGATTTTTAATTTAATATTAATTTCAAAATTAGTTACATTTTTTGAGTTGATTAGGAAATGTTTCAATCAAGTTTGTTGCGGTTATGTGAAGTTACAAGAAATGCCGCTTAATTACTGCATTTTTTTTAAAGAATTACTTTTGAATAACAAGTATTAATGCTTTCTGTAAGGAAGAATTAAGTAAGCCTTTTAAGTTTTCGTTCGCTTTTTCAATAAATTAATGCATAATCAATTTATTGAATAAATTGATACATCAATCTTTTGCTTTTTCAATAATTTGATATATTTAAGAAATTTGCCATATGTATGATATTATTATAAAATCAAAACATTCCCTATTTAATTACCTCATAATGTTGTTTCTTACGGCACTTGCCATGGACAAGCCCGCTGTTACGAAGACAGCGATTTAAGCCGGTGGGGAAGCGTCTCTTGTTTTTATAGTAGAGCCAACTAGGGCCAAGAGTACGACTTTGATACTCACGCATCATTCATTCGCTTGCACAACCTCCTTTTCGCAGGAGAGCACATTCACACATCTCACAGATAGAACAACCATGCCCAAACCGGGAAATGAACCCAGGACGTCCAGATCACGGGGAAGACGTGCTACCCCCATGCCAGGACGCCGGCGTATGATAATAGTGTTGTGAGAAAGTAGAATACCTTTTCTATTTTCGAAATTAAGATATAAAAATAATGAAAATAATATATATGTGGGTTTAAGTTGGGGTTATTTTGTGATGTAAAAGTCCAAATAAGAAGGAAAAAAATAAATTTCAAGTAAGTATGGAAGTCGATTGCATTTTAATGAAACTGGAGCATCCTACCTCCAAGCAGATTGAATTCTGTCGAATTTGGGAAAGTTTTGCTGATAAAAGAAGAAGGCAATGCGTTCTTTAAATGAAAATTTCATTCTATTTCATTTATATTTAAATACAGAGCTTAAGTTACAGCAGAGATTAAAATTTCTTTGTTAAATCTATGAATAGGTAACGATGCGATCCAAAGAGGAAGAAGTGGAAAGCAGGGAAAAGAGGGCTTATTAGACTTAGAAATGAGCTTCCTCTAAATTCAGATGAGATAGCATTTACTTTACATCCTTGTAGTAGCAGATTGGAGCCAACAACTTGCGAAACTAAGGATTTAAGTAAAAATAATATATAGTATATCCTTATTTTGCACGAATTGCAAATTTTTCCGATTTTTAGTCATTATCAGACCAGTTGTGTGTGGAGCTAACACAGGGAATGAAATTGAATCAGCAGTTTTAAGAAGAGAATAAATCGAGGAAAATCGTTTTTTTTTAATAAAAAAATGCAGCATTTGTCTTGTTTATTGTTTTTAATCAAATTTTATGAGAATCTTCTCTTTTTTGTGAGTGTTTCTTTTAACCACTGGACCTATGTGATAAGAAACATTAGGTGAAAAGAAAAACTGAATTTCGAATTATGGGAGCTTATTTTCTTCAATCTCTAAATTGATTTCGCATCTTTGAAATTTTGCATGTAATTCTTATTTATGAATTTAATAAGTATTTTTTTTATAAAATTAAGGACATTTAGATTTTGATTTGATTTGATTCTTTTAAGCTTATTAAGGCTTATAAATTTGGTTTGCATAAGTACATCGATTGCACTGTTTTTGATGACTGAATTTTTATCTTTGAGTTATTCTAGTGGAAGAAATAAAAACCATGACAGGCTCCAGTCTCATACAATTGTTTGTAATAAAATTTTACTTTTATTATTTTTTTTATCTTATTAAAAGGTTAATTTTATTATTTTATTGTTGTTATTGTTTAACTTAAGAATAAGTTTTAAGAATCTTCAGAAAAGCTCAGCGTAAAAATCAACCAAAATTGTGAAGTGTAAAAAAATTCCTGATGTTCCATTACTCACGAAAGAGGTGTTTTTTAAATAAAATTAGTGATATTAATAGTTTTTTTTAAATATATTAATTTTCTGATTGGTTTATAAGTTTAATTCTTTTAAGTTTATTAAGCTTATAAACTTAGTTTACAAAAGTGCGTCGATTGAAATGTTATCGATTTATTCTATTTGTATTGTTGAATCATTCCACTGCAATAAATAAAACCCGTGACTGGAATGAGTCTCACAGAGTTGTTTTTATTATTTTTTTCCTTTTTATCTTATTAAAGCATAATTTGATTACTTCTTTATCGTTATTATTTCCAGTTTTTCTAAGAATCTTCAGATAAGTTTCGCACAAAAGTCAGCCAGAATTGTGAGGTGAAGAAATTATTATCCCATCACTCACAAAAGGGACTGCTATTTAGCTATTAAATAATCTAGTTTATATTCATGCTATCATTAGCTAATGAGAGCACTTTCATGATTATATCATTGCTATATTAATAGAAACTGTTGTTACCATGAAAAAAACCCCAGAACAATAGCTTTTTAATATTATTTTTGTAATTTATAATGATTTCATAACTATTCTGCAAGAAGATATTTGAAAGGTTTTCATTCAAATATCCCTTCCTTATTTTTTTTACTGATTGTACTTTTAATTCATGTTTTTTTAATTTCTTTTTTTTCACAAATTTTTTTCATATTCATATTTTCTATTTGATATGTGAGATAGGAAGAAATTTATAATTTCATGTAAAAGTCAAAACGAGGTACTTTATTTCTATCTGAAATTTCATTATTTTTTATCATAATAATAATCATTATTTTTAATCGTTATTTCTTATAATCATTATTTTTTAATCACCAAAAAGGGTATGTTTTAAGTATTCAGTTCAGTTTTTTCCTTTTTCAAATAAAAAATGTAAAGCATTTATCTCTTATCGTAATCTAGCTCGTTTTTCTCATTATTTTATTCTTTTAATTATCTTGTAGCCTTTTTTCTTGTATATTATCCATTGCTTACTTATACAGTACACACGAGTTTTTAAAAATTTCTCCAATTCATTTTTAGATTTTTTAAAGACCCTCAAGAGGCTTTTAAAAGACCTCCAAGTCACCGAAATAAAAGACCTCTTGGTGCAAACAAGTGAAACACAGAAGTTAACAAATATACACTCATGTCCATAAATTAGGAATAATGGAAGTTCAGGAAAAGAAAGAGTCAGAAGCAAAACAAATTTGACTTATTTATAAAGCCCATTTATTAAACAAAAGGTAAAGAGCAAAAAAGATGCTATTTATAAAAATTGCGATTTTTTGCTCCATGGAGCAAATTTAAAAAAAAATACAAAAACCAATATTAAATTGTTGGTATGATAGTTAATACATAGTATATTTCCCAGACGATGCAATATAGTTCGTACAACGCCTAGGCATGCTGAGTATCAAATTATCGATCTGATCTTGGGGAATATTACACCACTCATCAGGCAATACTCTATGAAGTTCCGGTAGACATGTAGGAGGGGGTTGACGGGCTGAAACTCGTACGCCAAGCATGTCCCACACACGCTCTACTGGATTCAAGTCCGGTGAGAATGTTGGCCAGTTCATAAGGCTGATATCCTCCAATCGAAGGCATTCGATTTTTGCACGGTGAGGACGGGAGTTGTCATCCATAAACACGAATTCTGCGCCCATGGTGCTCCGAAACAAACGTACATGTTGTTCCAGAATGACGTCCCAATAGATTTGGTCTGTCACGGTTCCAATTTGAACATGCAGGTCAGTTCTGAAACCCAGAATAATTCCTCCCCAAACGAGCAATCCTGCACCACCATAACGGTGTCGTTCAATGATGTTCTCTTGGTGGTAACGGGTACCTGGCGCTCTCCATATAAAAGTCCGGTGAGAATCAGACTGCAAGCTAAACGTGGATCAGTCGGAAAACATCACACAAGCCCACTGTTTCAGTGTCCACAATTCATGCTCTCGACTCCAGGATAACCGCAACCGACAGTGAGTTGTAGTAAGTGGAATACATCTGACAGGCCTATGAGCATATAGACCAATCTCCCTAAGCGTCTGTACACGATTTGCCTTGAAACTGTCGTACCAGTGCCGGAATAGAGCTGACGAGACAAGTCTGATGATGTGCTTCATCTGTTTCTTTTGGCAGTAACTGCCAAATACCGACCCTCATTCTACGTTGCAACTCTAGGGCGACCTGTTCTGTAACGTTTACTCACATTACCATCATTTTGGAATCGTTGCCAAAGCCTGGGATGACACTTTGGGCGATTCTAAGTTCCTCGGATACTTCCAGCTGGGTGCGCCCACATTACAGATGGTCGATAATTCTGCCACGTAAAAATCATGCAAATGCTTCCTTTGTGTCTAGGGATTGCAATACCGGACCAAAATTTCAATACCTGTATTCGGTATTTTTTAAATCTTAATACCGGGATACCGGTTTTAATACCGGTATTAGAAATTTTAGAAAAAGAAAGAAACCACAGGTGTTTTATTTGTCAGTTTCGTTAGAGAGTAAAAATATCACAAAAAATAATTTGTAACTTATAAATTATAACAGTATATAATAACAAAAAAGTAAAGGAACATCTTATTTATTTAAATCACAAAAAAGTGTAAATATCACTATTCAGTGTGGTACTATTACAAATTTTTGAAATGTGATTTTAAAAAAACAATGCATCAATTGTACTGCCATTAAACCTGAAAAGTAATTTTGTGTAAAAATTACCAGCTGTCAAAAACGCTCTTTCGGCATCTATGCTAGCTAGTGGTACTGTCAGCAATGCGCGATATATTTTTTTTCAAGTATTTACCTCTAAATCCCTCCTCTTCAAATAAATCGATTTATCGTCGGATGGTTTTGGATATAGCTGATTTCTGTATTGTATTTTGGTTCGTTGAAATTTATCTCTAATTCTAATTTTTGTTCAAGAGACAATTCCTTTTCATTATCGACAGTAGTGACATCATAATCTTCGATAATTGAACCGAATTCTTCTGAATGCGGATAGGTTTGTGGGTAAAAAATTTTAAGAAAATTTGCTCTAAACTTAATCAGATTTGAATTGGTTATTTTCTTTTCTTTTTTTTCATTTTCATTTTTAAAATCAGTACAATTATGTAAATACCATAAGACATTTTCTATTTCGGTATGCCTTTCTTCTGTGCGATTTTTCAATGTAATATATAATTCTTCAGATAGTGATGTGGGCTGTTCTTTCAGTGACTGCAACATGAAATTTATTGTTGCATTAGCTGTTAATAAATTAAAATCTCTCAGACATAATGTCTCAATTATCAGTTTTATTGGAAGTAGAGCTGATATAGTTCTCGATATTAAGTCGAATTCACTATCTGAAAAAATAATTTACAAGTTTAAGTCGATTATTGCTTTTTGGATTGGATTTCTCAGTTTCACAAATCGTTCCATCATTAGGAGTAAACTGTTCCAACGTGTTTTAGAATCTAATATTAATATATCTTCTGTTTTATTTTCAGTTAGTATATATTTTAGTAATATATCCTTTTTTATAGGGAAACGTTTAAATATCTTAACAATTTTTCGAACTTTATAAATTATAGGAAGCAATTCTTGATAGGTTAATATTTCATCCTCATTATATCTCAATATTTTCTTCAACAATTACATTGTCATTATCTTCATTGTCAATATCACTCTCACACTTACTCTTTTCTAAGTTGGAATCCGAAGTTTCTATATCCACAATATTTGGATTCTTCTGTTCTTTATTTATTTTTATTTTTTTGGTATAATACATCTATTACTCCTAATTGAATTCCAAGTGCATAGCGCAACTGCTGATTTACACCAATCAACTTTCCAACTTTTTTCATAATTGTTGCTCTATCAGCCGTTAAGGATACAATATTTTCTTTCAGGGATAATCCATGCTTCGCTAATTTAGATTTAAGCAATTCATTAAGCCATTAATTAGCTAATTAATTTCGCCCATTAGGGTGACATAAAAACGAAAACGTATACTACATTGTTATGTTCGCGATACCTGAACATATAATGGAGACAATTTTAAAAATTTCTAGTAAATACCGAAAAACCGGTATTTAAACTTGTGAATATCGGTATTACAAAATTGTACAAATGGCTCAAAATACCGGTATTCGGTATCCCGGAATACCGGTATTGCAATTCCTATTTGTGTCATATCTATGCAGTTATTGCATTGAAAGACTTATAAAGTACTTGGGAACAATATTACTTCTTTGCCTGTATTCCGTATGCATCATTCTTACATTCTCATCATTGTGAAGTACTGTCGGTGTCATCTTGTGACTTTGCATATGATTTTTGAAGATGTGTGTAGTCATTCTACGGGTCATATATGTACTTTAGAGTTCGATTTCCGCGTGACTCTAAATTATCCTTTATTTATGGACATGAGTGTAAATCAGTATTCAGTCAATGATGAAAGAAAATTATGATTAGAAAAATACAAGCATCTTATATAATAAAAGAGAAGAAAAAGTTATAGTTTTATTTCAAATAATTTTAAACAACACGTAATTTGATTACAGATGAAATAAAAATATTATATTTGTAAAGTTCTTAAATTCTGATACACATTATGATGCGTTTTTGTTATTGAAACGCTAAACGAAAACTATATAGTACGTAAAACAAAGTCCTTTGAGTCTTTAATTCATATCCAAACATATTAAAACTAGATAACTTAGCATCCTGTTAAGAATTGTTACGTTGGCAGTCTTATATATGTAAAAAAAGTAGGTAAGTTCATTTCACTGACTCTCCGACCCACCTGAAGGCACTCGGATAATAAATACTGAATGATCGCATATTTGGAACAGCAACATTGGCAGGAACTATGATTCAGTACTAAGGACCATCACTAGCCACTGTACAACCCTTACCTAAGGAAGTACTTCCCGTCATCGATGGGAGACCCCACCTATTTATATATTCTCCAGGGTGACGAGATCCAAACATCATACCGGTAGTATAACATCCTCAATTCGAGGTGCCCCATGCGGGGGTTAGGAAACAATTAATTTCACTTATGCAATATTTACTTGACATTTTAAACATAAAACCATCTATATAAAACAAAACATAATTCAAAACGTATCGCAATTAGGAAAACTATAAATATCTATATGTTTAATTACATCACAATGTAATTAAACTTTATACAGATATTCGTATAGTGAAAGATAATAGAATGTGATATTTTAGGAATCTATTGCCAATAATGAAATCCTAAAAAATTGTCATATAATCCATACGGTTTTGCATAAATTTTTCATGTCATGTGTTATTATATTTTATAATTTAATAGTTATTTCAAAGGAAACTATATTAATAAAGAATTTTTTATCCAGTAATTTACTTTCTGAACTAAGTAAAACTCTCTAATCTTTCTTTAAGAGGGACATTTTATATAAAACACTATAATTATTTTTTTTCTCAATTCTTGTTTTTAGCTGAACTTTTAATATAAAAAAGCTGGTGATGAAAATAAAACTTTTATGATAGTTATGAATCTAGTAAAAACAACAACTGTAAATTGAATTTATCTCTTGCTTGTGATTCAAAGCTTCATGAATAATTTAACAGCAGTTGGAAGTAGTTTTGTTTTCCAATAAGTTAAGGAACAGGGAGCAAGGATACTACTGATTACTTCATGGCCTTCGAGGTACCTTATGTTGTACTATCGATAACCTTTGGTTGTGGAAAAACTGTCGGCAGTACTGAATTTCGCCACGTGTATGTGGTTTATTGCCACATGATCAATTCACAATCTATTTCCTCGAGATGTATACATATTTCGTTTATCATGTGTACTTGCAATGTATCTTGCATGTTCAACATATTGATCTTATTTAATTTTCTAAATCTTATCTTTAATAAACCTATTATCTTGAGAGAACATAACTTTGTTTTGTTTTGGGGTTTTTGAAGCTTCAAAATGCACGGGTTGAAAATTGGCAAGTTATCGTTCTTGAGGCAATCATTTTTCGCTTTTAGGGTTATTAGAAAAAAATAAAGAGGGTAGTTACATTTGGCGACTTATTGCTAGAAAAACAACTACAATTCGGCGTCAATGTCAGCCATGTACCCGATTCTTCTATCTGACCAACAAAGGGCAGAGTCGTAAGAATTTATCACCAGAAGAAATATATATAAATATATAGTTTTTGTTAATTTGAAATTTTTCTAGCTGGCAAAAATGTTTTGCAGCTCAAACGATTTTGAGATGAAAAGAAAAGAAAAAAAGGGACTGGGAGATAGTTTTCTAAACATCGCCGCATGAGTAATCTTGTAGAATGTGATTGTTTAAAACCAGTTTAAACTGGTATTTCTGAAAAAAATTTTGGAACTCGATTGATTTTGAGATGGTCATAAACTTTTCTTTGTTGGTGATTGTGAAATATGAGTCATGTGAGAACAATGTTTTCTGTCATACTGATACACCATGACTTAAAAAAATGTTCTCACATGATAAGTTGAAATTTTCGATAGCGGATTTCATTTTTTTGTGTTAATTTTTTTTATTCATTCTTTTTTAGTTGCATGAATGTGTAACGAAAAATATAATTAATTTAGTACATCGCAAAATGTTTTAATTCAATTTTATTTTATTCTACTTTTTAAAAATATCTATGCTGAATTTCAAATTCTAATATTTGATATATGCAAATGCCATTTCGAAATTGAAGTCACAGAGTACATAACAGATAAATTTCTGTACATTAACATATCTAGGAATGAGAGATAAATTTCTGTACATTAATATAAATAATTGGCGAAAGTATTCAATTCTATTCAATTTTTTATGCTAAAGTTGCTAATATTCACTACCACCTTATTGAAATTAATTTTTAATAGAAAAGAAGACATGCTTCAGAAGTCCAAAATAGTTGGAATTTGGAGACTAATGATAACGTATGAAACTGAGATTCTTCTTTAAATTCGTATTAATCGAAATAATGCCTGCATATATTATCTTCCGGCGTCCTGGCGTAGGGGTAGCGTGTCTTCCCCGTGATCTGGGAGTCCCGGTTCGAGCAGGGTTGCTCTTCATCTGCTCTATATGTGCGATGTGTGAATGTGCCTCCCTGTAAAAAGGGACTGTGCAAGCGAATGTGATGCGTAAGCAACCAAGACGTGCTAGTTGGCGCTACTAAAACTAGAGACGCACCCACGTCTTAAAATCAATGACTTCGTCAGTGAGCCTGTCCATGGCAAGTGCCATTAGAAACAACTACAGCAATATATTATCTTAAATTGTTTCTTCATTCCAATTTAACATAAGTTTAGTGCCCTAATAAAAATTAATTGTTGTTTTATGATTAAGATAATTCGCGTGTGCGTGTAAGTGGCTATATAGAAAAATGTACCATTTATTTATTTACTTGATGATTGCAGTATTACCATATCAGTTCTTTAATTATGAATCTATCTTGCGTAATGTCATTTTGGCGTGATGGTATATGCCATAAAACTTGTTTTTACAAGTATATGAAGTGCCTTAATTTATACAATGATATGAAATGGCCTTTGGATATTTTCAGGAATAATACCAAGTTTATAACACATTGAAAGATGGGGATATTAAACTAACAGGATCACTGACAGCATAGAATTTTACTAGAGAGATATTGTTTTTCGCACTGCTTGGGTAACGCATGCAAATTTGCAAATAAAATTAATTCAAAAAGGTTCATCTTACATTTCATTTAATAAATGTGCGAATTATAAGGATAAAATACAAGTCAATAAATTTCAGTTAAATTTTCTTTTCTATCATCCTAAAAAGTTTGATATTTGAATATGTTAACATGTAATCACACATACAGGAATAGCAGCTTGCCTGCATTTTTGTTTGAATTCACTGCTTTTTATTATTAAAAAAGGGAAGATTCTATTATATTGGTAACATACACATCATATGTAATATACAGCATTGTTTCAAATAAAAGCAGTAAAAACTATCGCGCCAAAATATAGGGATGCAATTACTGAAAATAAAATAATTGAATTATTTTATCTAAAGAAAGGTATTAAATATTAATAAAAAATATGTAATTATTTGAGAGCCCATATGGAACTCTTTAATTTTACAGATCTTTGTTCGATTTATAAATGACGAATGAATTGGGTTCACGAAACTGTAACTAGAGATGACGCTATCAATGACGTGATGCCGCAATACTTTTTAAACGTATATGGGGACACGTGGAGTAGCACAGTTTTTCATTACACCTTGCGTTACTGCAATTCTGAAAGTACTTAATTTATTAATATTTAATTTAAAATATATTATTACATAGTTTAAGATAACAGTTATTCAAAATAATCAAATCAATTAATAATATATTTAATTTAAAATATATTATTACATAATTCAAGATAACAGTTATTCAAAATAATCAAATCAAATCAATTTCATATTTCCTTACAATTAATGAAATATGAAATATATGCTTTAAATAAAAATAATAAGAAAGCCCAATTTAATTAATAACATAAAAAAGTTTCTTATTTAAAATGATTTTATTTCATTTTCTTCTTTTTCATTTTTTTGAATTTATAACGCATTATTATAAATATTATAGAAACTTTAAATCAATTTCTTTCACATATTTACTAAAATGTGAATTCTATCTTAAAAACTTGTTTAAACCAATCATTAAGTGATTAAGTTAAAAAAAAAAAACTTAAATAGTGCATCGACATCGACAACACACAAGAATTTAAAATTTCATAGAACTTTTTCGTTGAACTAATAAAGTCAAATTATAAAAATTTTAAAATAGCAGTTTACAGATATAAAATGCAAATACATTAAAGCGTGATTTTTCAGAAACAAGTAAAGGATTGAATAAGGCAACGCCTGCCTAAATTCGAAATTTAAGTATACCTTCAACATACAGCTCAGTTTTACGAAGGAATAAGCAAAAAACAAATGCCAATACTGAGCAGATTAAACATAAATCTACCTCTAGTAAATTTAAACTTTATTATTAAGATTATAAATCATATTGTCATGGAAACTAACATGATTCGACAAGACGTTAAGGATTAAGGCGTTATCGTATGATGCATCATTTCAGTGGATATAATATCTGGAAATATCATGTCTGTCTAGATATTAGACGTCTGATCCTAGATTTTAATAGTTTTGATAAGGCAATCTTTCTTAATACTGCGTCTGTAAGAAATATAGAATTCCGTCGTATAGACCATAGAAAAATCATAATTTTGTCGTCTACTTCCTACTGTATAGATTTAATTCCTTTAATAAGACAAAATCTGGTATTCCATCGTCCATACTGGGAAAAGGGAAATATTCTCAAATTTTTTACTGTTTTCTGAAATGGGTCGGGATATTGCAACAATATCTGTATGTGCATGTAAATAGGGAAAAAGAATTGGATAATTATTCTCGTCTGTAATAGTTCATATATATATAATATATATGCATGTATTAGATTTTGATCTAAATTAAATGATAGTCATAAATGCCTCATTCAGTAGACAACGCTTATTACCGAGTCATAGATATAAATGTAAGTGGCATAATGGAAATCTGGTCTAGACATGTAAATAATGGTATAAAATATTGAAACAAGAAAGAACTTATTTCGGGCTCTTGATTTCAGTAGAAATTGAATTTCACTACACAATTCCAATGCAGAAAAGTCACTCTAAAGTGAAAAACAATCAGTAATTTTTTTTAAATGTAAGAATAACTTGGAAATATTCAGTTTGCTGATTCTTATTGTCTTCGAAATATGTTTCAGAATACTCTAATAATACTTAAGAATAAATATTACTCTGATATTTTTCAGGAAATTTCTTTATCTGTTTATAATATGGAATGCATAAAAATTGAAAGTAATGGATGCATGCTATATGTTAAAACATATTTTCAAATCCATTTACTTAAAACATTTTTTAAAAAAGAAGAGAAACCTTACAATGTATTATATAGAAATATTGATGTTCATTTTCAATTAATTACTTATAGGCAAGTTTAACGAAAAAATTATAGATTTAATTCTAAAAAAAACATGATTATAATATATTGATAAAAAAAGCTACCATAATATTTAACAAGCAGTTGCACGTATTTATTTTAATAATTAATTAATTATTACAATAATTAATTGGCAACAAAGTGATTGCGAATTTTAAATAAGAAGAAAAATTCAATTTTTTTGCTTGAAAATATAACTTTATTCAATCAGGCAATGTTCCTCTTTGTCTATGACTTTTTGCTCCCTTTCAGGCAGTGTCATAATTCCATGATCATAAAACTTCTAATTTTTGCAAAGAAAAAATCGAATTAAATGTGATTGTACATCATGAGCGTCATTAAAAATTTTAACATTTAAGAAGTTTAAGGAGCTATGAGGTAGATATGACAATACATCCCAATATAGTTCCAATAATTTTTGGCGAGTGACCGCAGATGTGTGGGACTTTGCATTATTATACTGGAAAACAACATCTTTAAGATTTGCCAATTCTACCAACTTTTCGTCAACTGCGTCGCTTGGTTTGGTAAGTTGTTGAATGTAACGTCTGAATTAATCGTTTGGTGGTCTTTGTAAAGGTTTTCAAAGAGCAAAATTCCTTTATAATCAAACCAAACTGACAGCATGATCTTTTTATTTGTATTTATTTATTTATTCATTTTATGAATCTCAGTATTTGGTATCGTCTGGGCCGGTTCATCTTCGATCCATGATCTTTTCTGATTTACGTTATCGTTACGAATAATTTGTCGTTTCAGAAATAGATAAAATTCGTTGCGTTTCAGAAGTGGAGAAGCTATTGCGTTGCATCAAATGCATTTTCTTAAGCTTATGAGGATTTATAAATCAAATTTCTTGACGTAGTCAAGCTGTGTTAATATTTTTAATGTGCACAATACATAAAGCTTTTCTGAAATCTCACGTGTTGTGCTTTTACGATATGAATCAATAATAGGCTTGATATGGGTCTCATAAACTTCAGCTGTTCGGTCAAACCGTTGCTCATTTTTCAGTGAAAAATCACCAGAACGAAACTTGGCAAACTAGTTTTGATACTGTCTATCTTTCAAGTCTGCATTCTCATATACGGTTCATAACTTTTTATCTACTTGCGATGGGTTCTTGCTTTTTTGGAAATAATACAATAAAATATGTCTGAAATGCGAGTTATGTTCTTTTATCTTTAAATTGTGATAAAAGCAAACCTAAATAACTAATCTACCCACTTTTTTACTAAATTAAAGGTGAAAGTCCAAACAATAAGAAACCAATATCATTTAGGGGCTTTGAATGCGTTGACCAAACAAAGAATGTGCTAAAACTATCTATTGATAAAATCCGAAATGACTTAGTTGCCAATCTAATACATAGGCCAATGTTTAACATGGTGGCGCCCTAGAATAGGGGTAGCGCATCTTCCCTGTGATTTGGGCGTCCTGGGTTCGAGTCTCGGTTTGGGTATGGTTGTTCTTCAGTTGTTCTATCTGTGAGATATGTGAATGTGCCCTCCTGTAAAAAGGGGTTGTGCAAGCGAATGAGTGATGCGTGAGTAGCAAAGTCATACTCTTGGCCCTAGTTGACGGCACTATAAAAACAAGAGACGCTCCCCCACCGGCTTATATAGCTGTCTTCGTAACAGCAGGCTTGTCCATGGCAAGTGCCATAAGAAACATCAACAACATGTTTAATATTCATGTGATAACAGCTAACTATTAAAAAACTAACTAAATATTTTTATTCTTAGGATTTTATCTTAAAATATAAAAAGATAATTTCATATTCAAACATTCTTCGAAAACAGGAAATGATATTCTTTGTTGTAATAAATTTGAATTTTATATTAAAATAAAAAAAAACATTTCACGGAAATGAATCACAAAAATAATTGTTGATTGCTAGCGAAAGATGTGTAAACTTGTTCTAAATGTACAAAAAATTCTAAGGTTGAGACATGCAATAAATTAAAAACAAATAGGTGACGAAAACATATGATTCATTTTACGTCTTCCTGCAAGGAATCACACTTTTAAATATTTATTTATTTGAATATTATTTGATTTTCTATTTATTTTCAAAATAGTATAGTTGTTTGTCAGTTACATTTTGAAATTATATTCCAACAATATTTAAATTCATTTTTCACAAGCAAAGTTACCTGATCAATTTTGATATTATTACTCTATTATAAAGAAACTTTATAATATGATTATTTTTGAATTATCCAATTCCATTACTTCAGAACAAAATTTTGTCAACAAAAAAAAATTGTGAAACTCCACAACTTAATTATATCTTACGCATTTCTTTGTGTTATTCTATTTACTAATACATGTTTATGTGAAAAACGAGTATATATTATTTTATTGATACTAATATGATGTAAACAATTATGGATAGGAAGAAATAAATCATTTTATTATCAACTTGATAAATATTGCAGAAAATTCGATTTCCATGAATTAGGAATTAAAGAAGGAAAATAAAATTAAAAAAAAACAGATTCCATATATAAAAAAAAAAATTTTTAAAAATTCTTTTTGCTTCAGGAATTTTTAAATATAAATTTCAAAATAACTCTTTGAATTAAAGTTATTTTTAAGAATCACTAAGGAGATGTAAACCATAGAAAAAATGCAAAATTCCCTAACAAATTCGTGAAACAAGATTTAAAATTCAGCAGAAAGGTCTCTTAGATGAAGCCCAAAATATACCACTTGCATGTCATATTTTACACTCAAGCGAGCAACTACTTTCGAAAGGATTCAAAATGAATTCTCAAGTAGGAATAAGATTGAATGAAATGAAAAAAAGAGGTTAAATATAGCTGTAGATAAAATACCGGGAAGAAACCTTAGGAAGTTGGTGTCCTACTCACTCATGAAAGTAAATTATTCAAACGGAAATATAAGAGGGATTTGGAGCAAATATGACGCCTAGGATTTAATTTTAGATTCCAGAAGTGGAGGAAATAGATTTGAAATAGGAAAAAAGTATTTTCTTTTTTCTATGGAACACTAGGTATAAAAAGAAATTTTATTAGAAAACTAAATTAAGAAATAGATTCTTGTATTTTATAATACACTTATTAGAAATAAATAAAATATAGTACTTTTCATTATATTGTAATTAATATATAGTTACTAAATAAACATCGCCTATTTAAATTTTTCAAAATGCTGTAACAGGAAAAAGAAAATAATTCGTTTTATAACTAATAAAGAATACTTTTTTATGTGAAAAAAATAACCTCAAGAATGAACATGTGTTCATGTAAGATATGAAGCTGTCGGAACTTTTTTATTATCGGAGGAATAATTGCTCATTCTTTTCTTTCTTTATTTTTTATTCAATTTCCTTTTTTAATAAAATTCAAAAAATTATCAATACAAAAATACAATAAACTCTATAGAAGGTATATAAAATTTTTATTTTCTTTTGCATCATTAAAAGTGTCTGCTAAGCGTTTTCATCGAATCTTTAATACAGAGTCTAATCCATTTAATCTTCGTTCGCTATCATGAAGACTAAGTAATAAAACTTGTCTTCAAAGATATAAATTCTTTTTTTGCAAACTGCAATAACTGTTAATTAAATAATATAATCCTTAATAACATGATCTTCTGTTCAAGGCTAACCTGACGTTTAATGATTGATACTCTAATAAAACTTATGTTTTAATGAGCGATTTTTTTTCACTTATAAAGACGCATTCTAGCATTGTGATTTTTTAAAGAAAAGATATAACCTCATTTGTATTTCTTTTTATTTTCTGCCTTGAGTGTTTAAAATTATCATTTTACAGATTATATTAGTTCCTGTACACAATACCCTCGTTTCAATAATAGAATAATTTCATTTTACTTCTATAACTGAAACGAAAACCTTTAATATTTATAAGTATACGTCTTTCCTAAGAAATCAAAGTGCGTTCTAAAATTCATAAAGATTTCTCAATTAGCCTTTTCCACTTATTAACAATATTATTATGTCAAAGCACTGTCATTTGAAACTCTTTTGACTTTGAAATCTTTTGACTGCTGATCTTATTTATTTTTAAATATCTCTAGTATTTTAGAAAATAAAACTTCCCGTTAATTAAAGAACAAACTTTATTTTTACATATGTAACTGTTAGTTAAAAGTATGTAAAGGAGGATGTCCATGAAAGTAGTATAGATTGTCAGATAGTGTTTGAAAAAATTCGAAATTTAAGTTTATTTCACAATAAATTTATTCTTGGTGTTTATGGCATTATCAAAAGAAGCTTACTGAAATCTATGTATTAAATTACATTGTCCGGTAATTATATATATTGCAAACTTTTTCAGCGTATTAATTCGTCTCTAGCTGGCTTTTAATGCTCTCCATTTATTTTAATGTAAAAATATATTTTGCATTTACCATTGATCTAACTTTGCCAATAGTAAATAGACTGTATAATTTCTGAAAATGTTGCGAAAAAATTCCATTATAAATTGTTTTTGGCAATTTCATTTACTAGCTTTTTCATAATCCAATAAATACCAAATTTATGAAATTTCAAATCCAAGTGACAGAGGTTTTCAGAGACACATTAATGAGAGACAAATGTTCATAAAGAAGATTCTGGACAAATATGTTGAGATTTTTTTTTCTTTTCAACCTCAATAGATTGCAGATAAACTCGAAAAAGACATTGCATTTTTTTAAAAATCATCGCATGACAAATGGAGATACTAAATCGAAAAAAAAAGTTCATATTCCTTCTAACCTGGAAAAGTTATCTAATCATCCAATGAAATGAAAATAATTTCAAATGAAGCGATAAAAGCTTTATATCATTAATGTTTTCTTTTTATGCAACAAACATTTTGTTGCTATATTTATTCGTTAAATTCAAATGTTCGTCTGCGGATATTATCTTTAATGACTTCGGTTTACAAATAAAATTGTTATAATGCAGTTTATAAGTAATTACGATTTTGCTTTCTGTCTACCTTACGCCTCTAAATTTAATTAGTGCCATTAATGCTTCCTAATCATATTTCATTAATTATATCAACATAAAAGTTGGGCTATTTGGGAGAAAAAACGTAACTTGTTGAATGGTCATAAAATATATGCATATAGAGATAAGATAAATTTTTTTATATATGTATAGATAGGCAGATAATCTAGTGAAATTATTTATTGCTGTCAAAAATATCTTAATGATACTGATTTTAAGCTTTGTTAGTCCTTGTTCATTAGTCAAGGAAAATATCATCACAACTTTGAGAATTAAATACTGCAATCATCGATCTTTCTGAGCGTCAGTTTTCAAATGACTCATAATGATAAGAGTACTATTTATATATTAATCTTAAATAGTTTCTCAATAGGTTTTTATTATGAAAGGAAGATTTGTATTTTTTCCAAAGTACTGTCAAAGAAAAGTACACTACAATGGAAGAAAGAACACTAGACATATAACAACATGGAAAATATTTTAATTCGGAATTAAGAAACAGGATATATCAAATAGTGTTACATTATGAATCAGAGATAAAGCATTTATTTCGGGAAAAGCCTGTCTAATATGGAATGCGACCACCGTGCACTGCTATACTGGCTTCACAGCGAGCTTTCATACTGTTTATGAGGGTGTCAATAAATGCTTGAAGCAACAAAGCCCATACTTCCAAAAGCGCGGCTTTTAACTCTTGGAGGGTATTAGGAGGGGGGTTACGCTGTACCATGGCTCTTCCGAGACCATCCCAAACATGTTCAATAGGATTGTGATCCAGAGTCCTCGAGGGCCAGTCCATACGTCGAATATCCTCTTCCTCAAGAAAGTCATCAACGATCTGGGCTCTGTGTGGAAGAGCGTTTTCATCCATAAACATGAAGTCTGACCCAAAAGCACCCCGAAACAACCTCATAGAGGCTTCAAGGATCACATCCCTATAGCGATGTGCATTGACAGTACCCGCATCGAAGACGTGCAGTTGTGTAACGACTGCCCAACATTATGCCACCCCAGATAAGGATTCTTCTGCCACCAAATCTGTCGATTTTTTTTTTACGTAGGAGGGATGATATTGAGCTTCTCGTTCTCTCCAGGTGAATATTCGACAAGTGTCATTCTGTATGGTAAATCTCGATTCATCACTGAAAAGACCTGGTTACCACTTTCGGTGCCACTTGTAACCATCGATCCACCTGCGCTTGAGACTGCCCAGCTTCAAGCCTGCCAACGGTTCTCCATCTCAAGGCATCGTCTAAACGATTATGAGAACTCATTCTCACTGGAAACAGGTTAAATTTTTTGTTTTAATGCAATATTCCCAAAATTGCAGGCAGAATTCTTAGATGCCTAAACGGTCTAATTTCAGCAGTTCCCCAAAACCTCATGCTAAACAACATTTTTTTCCCACAACAAAGGTAAATATCGTGTTAGCGGTCCTTTACAATATATAAAATTTGTTTAAATTTTACCCGTAGCTATTTAGAATTACTTTGAAAAACATTTTTGTTACCTTAATTTTGGACATGAGTGTATATATAACGTCCAAAAGTTTACTTTTAGACATGACATACGAAATTATTTTTTAAAAAAATGTTTTTACTCACATTACTACCTGCAGACTGTGAAGGAGTTTTCACTTAGCAAACAGAAAAAAAAATTATTCTGTATGAAATTTAGCTAATTCATCTGCAGATAAAAAAATGGCAGAAATACAGGCTACACGAATTCATTATAAGTTACGAATATGATAAAAAATAAGTAACTATTCAAATATTTATTAGTTTGCAGAAAATGAAAACCTACTATAGAAATTCAAGAAATCGATTTTTACTCGCCCATGATTGTAAAACACTGCATCCAAATCGTGTCATAATAAGCTTGATATAAACCAGGGAGGTCTAAATTTTTCTCCGTGAATCTTTCTCTAGGCTAAATGTTTCTCGCATGTTCACCAATTAAAATCTTATTCCTTCTCATAAAATTGTGGACTCTCAATAGCGATTGCCTTGCATGGCTTTGGCGGAGAATAGTTGTGACATGTACATCCTTCGTTTGAATCTAACATTTTTCTGAATTTATCATGGAAATATGCATATCTTTTTACCATTTGATTGAAACCAAAATTTGACAAAAAATCTTAGTTAAAGTTACAAGATAACGTAACTAAATTCATTTATTTAAATCATTGCATTTACGTTTCACGAATTTGGTTGCAAAATTTATATCTATATTTTAAATGCGAAACATGTGTTCTTTATTCTGCGTTTACGACAAAGTAGAAAGGGATATTCTGTCAATATATTGAAATAGGATATTATATTAACTAAAAAAAACTTGTCAGCAAAACTTGTTCGGATTTAAATTTAATAAGACTCTTAATTTAAATAAATCTTTAGCTTTTCAATTTTTTAAGACTTATGTCTATGGTTCATAAAGTAAAGCTGAAAATATTATATGAAAAAATCGGGGAATAAACAAAGTACTTGATCAATAAATGTACAGAAATAATCAATATGTGAACCTAGTAGTTTAATAAAGAAATAAATTACAATCTGAAAAAGGCTTAGCATGAATATTGTTTTTAGAAAAATTTCAAAATTTTCTATTATTCCGTGAAAATATTCAAAATTAACTGCGCAATACACTTTTATTCTTTACTGAATTTAAAGTTATCTAAATTCCATTGACTTAATGATTCTTATTTCTATGAATCTCTTATGGAACTTGCGTACTTTTAGTTTGAATTATTAAAAAACAATAACGATTTGGATTGCCATTTGGATGCAATCCAAATAAAATCCGGATTTCTATTCAAATATTGTTTTGGTTATTATATTCGTTTTGCTTATTCAGACATGCTTGTAAAATCTGTTCATAAGTTTTTTTAAAAAACTAAAATATTGTTTCCAAAATAATAAAAGGTGGATCCACAGAAAATAAACAGATGAACATAAAACTTCAATATATGTTAAAATCATTCTAAAAAAAGATAACGATAAATATCAATGCATTGCTTCAATATTCATTTTGTTTTAATTAGACAAGTTAAATAATTTTTAAATTCAATTCAGTTTTCAAAATTGTGTAATCTCATTACCACAGAATATGATCTGGAAATATTGGTTATTAAAAATGTTCTTAAGAATCAAAAATCTTACAGAAAAGAATATAAAGACTGTGAATACGGTTGTTCAAATTTAATCCTTATATAATTTTAATAAATCAAAAACGTGCTTATTAATTCCATCTCATTTATGCATGGTAATTAAATAAAAAATTATTACATTCTTTTGACTTTCTCAAAATGTTTTTATCCTTCAACTTAAATAAGCAATGGTTCACCTTAATCAGCAAAACCAAAATTTATAAATTTCATCAATATTAAATAAATTTTGTTGAATGCCAAAATTTCTAGATTCAAATGAAAATCTAAAATATTTTGCAGTTTGCAGGCATTTCAAAAATAGTTTTTTTTTAATTATTAAATGCCTTTGTTTTCTACCCAACCTAATCATTGGTCTCGTTTTGGCAGTATTTTTTATATTTATGATATTTTAAATTATATTTTTGAACAGAATGGACTAGGAAAGTTTCGATAACTTAATACTTTTAATTTAATTATAATTAATTATTAAATTCCTATATACTGTACTAATATATAATACTAAATAACAATTCTATATTAAATAATAATATATATTAATAAATTAATTATAAGAAGGGAAAATGTGTACATTTCGCATATCTGTTATCGTAACTCCGCAGAAATTCGCAGAAAATCTATTTATAAGCTCGAAATAAAAGTTCTCCTTTGTGTATGAATATTCCCTTGGGAAATTAGTTTCGAATTTTTAATTTTTTTTTGTCTCTTCTTTATTATACAATTCACTCATTACTTTCTAAGTTTTTTATTGCGCATGTTCATGTTTGAGAGTAATAAATGTAATAGTTTACAATTGAAAATACATCGTTCTAAAATATTAGTTGTCAGAAATAAGATATTTTATACACTATCGAAATATTTTTATTAGGTAAGATTTGTTAAGGAGGCAATACTTTTCGTACAGCAATAACTCTATCCTAAATTGTTACATTCAGTCTGTCTTTTTCATAATGTCTCTTCCCAGAAGTACTCATATATTGTATGATATTAAATAATATTCGCAATATTGTGTAACATAGTTGAATATTGAATAAGATATTATAATATTGCTCAATATAGTACAATAATGTGCAATATACCGTGTTACTTGGAATTTTAAGACGAATTCAATTCCAGGTCATACGTTTTATAAACGATGAAGCCTTAAAATATATCCTTGGAAATAAGTATTATACAGAGTAGTGAGATGCTGTGAGATTTCTGCAAAATTATATTAGGAGCTTAATATTATATTTTATTTCTAGCAATTGAAATTAAATTTGACTAATATTTGTAATTTTAATTCAGAAACAATTTTAAAAGAAAAATATTGGAACTAAGATTTAAAAAATGCTTTGTATGTAAAGCAAAAAAATCAGTTTTTCAAACAATATGTGTAAATACTAATACATTTGGGCTTCTATATAATAATTTCGTTCATGAAATGAAGATGAACTTTATCATTTTAACCGTTCTGTTCCAAAGAAATAATATCTAAACTCTTCCCACTTCAAATGACCATATAATAGCTAATTTTATAAGATCGTTTGACTAATTTCCGATCACAAATGGCCCTGCGGATGCTGGATTTAATGTATTTAATTGATTTCTCAAATTCGTTAAATAAAATAATTTGTGATTATCGCTTATTGTAAGATATAGTATAGGAATATAGGTCTCAAAATATTCCTAATAACAATAAAAAGCTTCAAAGAATTTTGAAAGTAAATCAAGAAAGAAAGTAGACCAGGATTTGTTAGAGAATAATTTAATTGAATTAGTTATTTAATTTCGGCTTTTCCTTTAAATATAAATCCTACAAGGATATCGATTGAAGGGCTAAACTCATTCCAGAAAATTCAGTTATTATTCTTAAACGAGTTTGTGAAATTTTGTCTACCTCTTGGGTTTTCATTATTTCTCCAATTTAGTAACTGCAATCATATTTCAAACTAGAATTGCTTTAATTTCGATTATCATGTCATTTTCAAGTTTGAAAGTTTCCGTTTAAATCTACCTGTATCTTGTTCTGTGCTTTTCTGATATCAAGTGTCAAAACTTTAAACGATATTTCGTCTTACTGAAAGTTTTAAATATCATTGGAAAAGAATCAGTATTTTCTCTGAAAGTAAAGTGAAGCTATCACATTTATTGGATATTTGAAAGATGCCAATTCAAGTGCATGATTTTTTCAGGAAAAGAAAAGCATATCGCGATTATTAATAAAGATTAATTACGGGCTCTTAAGAATAATAAATTTATCTTTAATTGTTGAAACATCGAAAAAAGAAATATTGAAGCATTGAAAGTTTTATGGGAAAAAATACTCAAAAACGTTTGAAAACAACAACCTATCATTCATTATAATCCTGTAAAGCTGCATTTCAATTTAGAACCAGTGAGGTGGTCTCCCTAAAACCTTCTCGCATACTGTCTAACAATCTTGTTATGCCAGAGAACGCCTTGAATGATATTGGCTTTCAATAATTATGAAATATTAGCATTTGGCATGAACTTTATTGAATTTTATTGATTTTTATTGAATCTATAGAGCCATCCTTGGCAAGTTTTCTTGGCGATTAAACAGTAACAAGTGGTAAATAGTATCTGAAAATCGAATGTGTGCTTTAGACACGTTTTTCTCGATCGATTAAAACAAAGATTTGACACAAAACTGCACTTGTAGTCACAAAATCCCATACGTAATTTGATATATTTAAGTCATCAAGTAATTTGATATATTTTACTTATTAAACATCGCGTTAACAGATTTCCGAAATTACAAATCGGCAGACAGTCAACCTGCTGTTTGTTTTATCTCAAACTTTGACATTTGTATTCACTATGCATGTTAAAATTATGTACCGAATCTTATCTATGCAGATGTATCCGTTTAGTACTTATGGTATTAACTTATATATAATAATAGCCAGATAGACAGACAGATTCTAAGTAAAATTAGACAGAAATCTGCAAATTTGGTGCAAAGAATATATATCAAATTTTAACCGTCTGTCTCAAAACGTTTTTGAGTTATCTTTGTCATAGACAGACAAATAGACATTTTCAAAAAAAATGTTTTTTTTTCCCGAATTCAGAGAGGTTTGTAGCTTGGAAAATTATCGAATTTGATATCAAATTTGAATTTTGTGACAATTACTATATAAGGTATACTAGAAAATAAAGAATATATAAGAACAATTATATCATTTTGCTGTCGAATTGGCTACAGAAAATAGGGCTTTAAGTTTGTATTCGCAACACTTTTGCCGGATAAAGGGGGAAGATGAAATTAAAAAATATGTATCTTTTGCACTTCAATAAAAACTTATTAATCTGAGATAAAATTTGAAATGAAAACTTTTGATATTTAAACAAAATGGCTTATACATCTAAATGACTTATGAAATATATCAGCGATCATTAAAATAGTTTAGTTAGATCATTATTTTTAATAATTTTAAAAGAAAACGAATTGATTACATTATAACATGATTAAAATTTTAATATACCCAAAAATTTAGAAATTAATTTTTAATCAAGAAGACATCACTAGTTTCGAATGATTCTAGTAATCTTACTCAATGCAAGAAATCAAACAAGAACTTTGTCTGTGTAGATACATTTTGCTGTTCTTTTACGAGAATCACTAAATAATCATCAATGAAGTGCAAAACGATCGTAGGTGGTTAATAATTAAGTTATGTTGAGTTACAAAAAGTGATTCTAATGATAATTTTTATGCCAAGAAATGCTGTTTTTGTAGCAAGTAAATTTAAACCGTAATCGTATATTTGAATCCCTTTTTTTTGAAAAACTGAAATATCTTATTCATTTTTTAATGGTTCTTAATTTTATAATTATCCCTTTCATATTGTAGCATTATGTTTTGTATGTATTTTTATGATACACATTAATCAGTTTCAAATTTTATTTATATTGTATATTAGTGAAAAAAATGTATCATTTAATCATTTTCAATAGTCCTGATCTTTGCTTAGATAAGTAAAAATTTGAAAGTAAACTGATGATGAAAAAGAACAAGTGTAAATTTTATCATCCGCTTATCTGATTCGCTTATAAAGGATCTGATATTTTGCTTGAGAGAGTGAGACGGACTGATTTGTGCAGACTGTGTTGTGTATATATACTGTTGTGATGTTCTAAATCATTCTCACAACATTTCGTTTTCAGATAATAAATTACAATTTCTTGTTTTGCAATTGTTCTAAAAGCTAATAAATTCACTGAATATCAAGTTAAATATATAACTATTCATTATTTAAATTGTAATGTTAGTTCGTCTTATGCTTGAAAATTTTTTATTGTGATTTGTCGTACTTTTTAGATTAATTATTTTTGAATACAAATGCTACCAATGAATTACTTGTTTTGGTATCTATATTTAGAATATCTTTATTGAATCAACTAGTCAGAAATATATTTTAAATTTTAGACTGTGAAAATGTTTTAATTTAATGTTGTGCCTCTTAAATTTTAAATACACATTAATAATAATAAAAAGTTAAATGTATTTTTATATAGTAATTGTTTCGTAAACTGACTAATGATTTTAATTGAAACTAATAGAAGGAGCTATCCAAAGGATTTCGATCTTTTTTTGTGTTGTACGAAGACAAGGACAATTATATTACCCATCAGAAGGCATCTATTGTATTATAGACAGATTTCACATGCGAAATTATGACTGAGTTACCATATTTGTGCATTTCTCAGAAACCAATCCCCTTATCTTTAGAAAAGGCATTTTAACAAGTTTAGATCCAAGATAGATGAAAATGATGTCTGATGTCTTCGTAATGCTTTACAATTAAAGCAAAATTCGATAAAAATAGGGAAAATAATGTGAAGAATGAACTATGAAAAATAAGGTACAGAATACTAAAATTATGATATTCGTTGTGTAACTTAGAGAGAAGATAAATTACAGCATAAAATAAGAAGGAAATGCAAAGTAATGGATAATAATTCCTACATAAATTTTGTCCGTGTATCACAGTATGAATTCCGTTATTTTCTCCCATCACAGTACTCATCAATATCAAATATCTGAGAATTAAAAAGTTCTATTTTAGAAGCTTTCCTTAATGAAAAAAATATATAGATAGTTATTAACAGTAGAAAATTTTACATTTTATAAATCACACTTAATAATGTCCATATTGCCATATTGTCACCAATCATAAACTATTGTAATAAATGAAACAAATGCTTTCTAAGACAATAACCGTCGGAGTTTTACATGGCACAGTCACTGATATCACATCAATCTTTGGCAATCTGATTACATTAATATTTTGCTTTTCTCCGTAATTCAGTTAAAAAATGACTTTTCTGAAAAGAAAATTAAAGAATTAAGTATCATCTACGATGGGTGTTTGTAATTTTCTGGATTTTAAAATTTACATTTTGCAACGTGATGATTTTAATTATTTTAAAGAAAGACGATTTCAGATATAGTTTCTTCTTCAGTTAAATGTATGTGCATTCGTATGTTGACTTAAAAGTGAAAAATATGAATCTTATCTTTCATAAGTACAGTTTTGTGAAACATAGAATTAAAATAAAATCGAATATTATTATTTTACATGGAAAATAAATAGAAGGAAATGTCAGCTCCTTGCCTCTAAAAGCCAAGACACACCATTCGGAACCCCATATGTCAAACAGACAAAACAAAAGGGGAGGGGCTTAAATATTGCATTCTCCATTTGATGGATTTTCGACTTACGCCTTTTTTATAATCTATATAAATAAAATGCTTATGTGGACAAAAAAATCAAACTGAATTTCTTAGTCTTCTTTTACCAGTAGTTTGCATGTCTGGTTTGTTCGCATGCTTGCATTGTCGAAAAAATGCAAGATATACTACTTTTTTGGAGTTCGATACTATGAATTTACCAGTTTAAACAATGCAGTTTCAATAATAAATCGAAATAATCAAAAACGAGATGTTTAGGCAAATAAAGGTTTTGAAGAATCATGCATAAAAAGATGCATTCGAAATGAGCGAAATAAACGTGTGTAAGTTTTAGTTCACGGAAACGAAGTTTCCAAATTTCGGGAGCATTGCTAATTTATATGTCACTTTGTGTACCTAATGTCTCAAAATGCTCCACCTTTATCTTTTAAATAAAACTTAAAATATTATTGTATCTTTTTCTGATGTATTTATGAAAGTTGTTTGACATGACGAAATTAATCTTATTAATATTAGCCGTCTTCGACGATATTTCAATGCTATTAACATATGTCGATTAATTTTTTTAAAATACATCTTATTAAAACAGGGAGAGGGGAGATAATCCAGACTGAAGATTAACGTAGGATTGTCAAAGTTATTTATTGAATTGAAGAAAGTTAGATTCTTTTCGGGTAATTTCTCAACAAATGTAATCATAGCAATTCCTTTTATTGAAATCATAAAACTCATTTGAAACCATTTCTGGTATCCTATTCAGAATGGCGAATTTTTGGCAAAATTTTGGACGATTGGCCCATTTTCGACATGCTTGGACAGAAATCATATAAACGTAAGTCGTATCGTCTTTGTTAATAGAACATTTTAATTTTAGAAACAGTTGATTTAGCTTTTAATAATTGATATAAAATTAATGTTAGCATTTAATGAAATTTGAAACAATTTATATTTATTTTTAGTAATGAATGCATTTCTAATTTCTTATTACGAGCATAAATGCTTAACTATATGGAGCTCTCTTACCCAACTGAGATTACTATGTGATTCATCGATTACTGCAATGGAATTAAATTATCACAGACTACTGCAGGAATAGTTTGCAATAGCTTCTGTCAAAAAGGTACTTTACATAAAGATGTGATGAAATAAATTTTCTTTTTTATTTAAAGAAATAGTAGGAATGTTTTTCCAAGTTTCAACAATTCGGCAGTTATAATAGATTCAAAGAAATTCCGCGTTTATATATAAATTATTAAATATAAAATAGGTGATAAACATGGATTCTTCTTGAATCCATTTTATTTCTTCTTGAATCCATTTTATTGCCCATTTTATTAATCCTTCTTATCGTAAACAGAATAATATAACTTTATGTAAGGAAAAAATTATTTCCCTTTTAAAATATTTCAATTTAACCTCTACTGAAAAGATTATTACATTTTAGAATAATTTAGAATACAAAAGCACTATTATTGGTAATAAATAAATTTTTCTTCAAAAATTGGACAAATCTTAAATGCGGTTACTTAAATGCGACGTTCTTTGTCAAAATGAAGTTATTATTAATATAGGAATCTCCTTTTCATAAAATTGGAGATGTCATATCTAAGGCATTTTTAAAAAAAATTGTCTGGAAAAACCATTTTATCAAAAGGATGTGAGGATGTCTATAGAATCTTCATAACTTTAATTAATGATATACTCAAATGACTTTAATTAATCATAGACTCAAATGCACAAATTGAATCACTTTTAAGGGACAATATTGCAGAAAACGAGTTAAAATTATAGAATTAAAATTAAAGCTTTTAATGCATTGCGTTTATTAAATTGATAATACACAGAATAGAAAAAAACTTCCTTTGATTTGGAAAGTTAAAAGGCTTTTAAGTTGTATAAACATCACTCTCTTATACAGATAACTCAAAATGTAACACATCATTTTGACTTTTATTTCTACATTTTTAAATAAACATTGAATTTGATTGTTTACCATACGATTCGTATATTTCTCTGCTTTTCATTCCAGCACGTTCGAATGATTTAAAAGCTTATCATGTTTGCATTGTTGCAATTTGTTAAATTTGTAACCATTTTTTTATAATTCAAGATTCGTTCCAATGAAAGTGGTATGGACACAATAAATAAAATAACGGTCTGCACTATTTCTATAGATTTTAAGTGTTTATTTTTTTTTTAATTTTTGCTTTATAAGAAACTTCATAAGAACATATATAAATATATTACATTCTCCGAAGGGATAAAATCTTTAGCATTTTTCCTAGTGTTTGAGTAATTCATAAGATATTGTCGGATTTAAAGCATATATATATATATATATATATATATATATATATATATATATATATATATATATATATATATATATATATATATATATATATATACATATATATATATATATATATATATTTTAAATTTAAGTTCTAAGGAACTAAAATAAAACAAAAAAGATAATTATTTTTTTCTGGGGAACTATATTGAGAAATATAAATTAAGATATATAATGCAAGCAATGTTTTTATTAAATAATATTTAATCCACCTGAAATAATATTTTTTTTTATCGTAGTAATACGGATTTGTTTGTTAGATAAAGCATATGAAAAAAAATACACCATGGACGTAAGAAAAGTAATTAAAATTGAATTATACAAATATATATATCAAATATTTCTATTAACTATGGAATATGATATTCCATAGTTATATTTTCTATTAACTATGGAATATGATATAATTCGCACAATATGAAAATTTACAAATCTTCCTTTAATTCCAAATATTAATAGTACACATACTATTAAGTAAAAAAAAATACTAAAATTTGAATGGATAGTTAAATAAGTTAGCCATATAGAAATATTAGCAGACAATATGTGCGTATTTAACGTCATTTATAAAAACTGATTCATTTTCAAAATACCAACCGCAATATGTTTTTATAACAAATAGCGTAATTGGATTACTACAGCATATTAAAAATGTAAATCACTCAAATGAAGTGTGATACATGATTTAGAGGCGAAGTACGATAATTTCTTACTAATTACGTTGCATTGACGCATTTTAAAAGGATGACACTATGACCTTTTCAGCATTAATAACACCATGACACAATTACATTATTCTAATTATAAAATGCGAAGCTTATTATTCAAGTCAGAATTTACTGGATGAAAAATCGAAGCAAAATAACTAACTTTGCTTCAAGGAGATCATGAAATAACAGCAATTTAATTTAATAAAAATCCCCCTATGATAGGGAGCAAAATTTAATTTTTTTTCAAGGTATTTCCATTCCTCGTGTTTATATAAGAGAATGGTATACCCTTATTTGGAATAGGATAAATGAAATTAGATGTATGCACTAACAGAAAAATAATTGTTTGCGTAATTTATATTCGATGACATTTCAAACTCTGTACTGCAAGAAGTTAGCTTAACACATTAACCCTATAAAAGACAATTTTTTTCAGTGTTTGTATATTAAAATATTTTTTAAATGATTGACTTAAGAAAAATAATTCATTTAGCTTATTAGATAAATTTAATTTGATTAATTAATTCATTTCGGCAATTAAGACTTAATTAGCAAATCAAGACACACCGTGTTGTGTGAGATAAAGAACTGAAGTATCCAAGTTTCTGTTTTATTGAAGAATTTGTCAGAAGTTTTGTCAACTTACAAAACTTCATACAATGATTGATGAATTGGTGGAAAGCATATTTTCCATGGCTCTAGAAAGGGGTGAGTTCAAACTGTTACTGTAATTGCTTGTTCATTGGAAATTTTTACCTTTTCTTTAATGGTAGCATCAATGGCAAATTCCAACCAAACAGATTAGATAGTTGCCTAGAATAGTAAAGTTGAAAGGGAACTGCATGCAAATAAATTTTAAAAAATACATTAGTTTTGTTGCCAAATAAATATTTTCCTAAAAATTACAAATTTTATAAATTATAAATTATAAGACTATGTTAACATTTTTCTGAACATAATTGGCTAATTTCATATCTGATCTATTAAATTTGCTTCGTTATTGAATTATTTATAGAGAAATTTAGAAATGGAAGGTATATATATATATATATAATTTAATTTAGCTGCTTTCAAGTTCAAGTTTTTTGAAGAATTTTTTTCAGTTAAATTGTGTAAAGTATTATTCGTTAACATTATTAATTTTATTCATGTAAAAATAGTAAAGAAATTATGAATTCTATTGCACGAAAAATCTAAGATAAAATAAAAAAAAACTTATTTTCAAAATCAAAAAAAAAACAACTTAAATTCTTTATTAACTTTTTAAAAACATCTTCCAGTGGAATGGAAGATCGTGAATTGTCAACTTTTATATCAACTACAACTTCAGAAAAATTTAAAATAGTTAAACTAAAAGAACAGTTATAAGATAGAACTTGAAGTATTATATGAAATTGATAATTACATTGCATCTGGTGATCAGTGAGTAAAATGCTGATAACTAATTGCCCGAGGAATCTAATATAAAGCTAACTGAAGCTATACTAAATAGTACTAAATAGAATAACTTCAAATAGTACTAAATAGAATAACTTCCAAAGATAGAAATATTATGTTATAAGATCTGAAATAGATTTTATATTTCTGATCTGTCTGAGATCGATTGTATTTTTTTTTAAATATGCCATACTTTGAACAGAAGCAAAATTTCGGATTTTTCAAAGAATATGCACAGCCTAAGGCCGTAACGCTATTAATCACAAACGCTGCTACTAAGTAATATTAAAGATATACGATAATAACAAAAATCTATAATAATCTTAGAATTGTTACAGCAGAAATCATAGAATGTTTAAACTTTCGAAGAAGCGAAATCGATAAATTTTAAATTTGAAAACCAGTAAACTATAATAAGGAGGAAATAAATTAAAATGTTAGAGAATTTAATAATAATAATTGTTCTATTACATAAGAATCCAAATTTGCTCATCAATATGGCGGCCATCCAAGATAATTTATTATTTTAATAAAATTAGGAATGAAGAAATTAACTTCAGAGAATTTATTAGAATATCACTAAATTCTAAATATTTATGAAATTTTGAAGATCTATTATATGATTTTCAAACTGTATTAATGCAGCTTTCCTTACGTCTCAAAGAAGAATGTGTAGTCACTTTGAATTAATCCCATCTTACGGAAATCCGCTAATTTAAAACTATATATCTAAAATTAATTTATATAGAGATTTAATTATGCATGTGCTCAAAATTTATGAGTATTTGATCTACGAATTATGATAAATAGAACAAAGTTCTAAATATGTCAACTGGCTTGCAGGTAAAATCAAATATTTACGTAAGAAGAAAGAAACGAAACACTTTCAACCAAAATCAAGGTTTCATACTTTTCCAATAATCTACTAAACCATACATTAAAGGTAGTCAAATAAAAAAAGAACACGTTTTCATGACATCAAATTCTTTTTCGTAAAGTCTTTGAATGAATTTTTGACTTCACACATGCATGAGAAAATTTTATGACATATGAAAAATTAGTACATGAAACAAACATACATTAAACTTGTTGAAGTTTAAAAGCACTACTGGTAAAATTATATAACCCATATTATTACCGATTTCACAAATAAAATAAGTATAACTGTATATTAAGTATTGTAAATTGTATATAGAAATAGCAAAATAATGTAGCAATGTTAAATATAGCAAACAGGTTATAAGGTCATTTGCTTGTAAATAGAAAAAAAAAGGGAGAATTGTAAAAAAAAAAAAAAAAAAAAAAAAAAAATGTCATTACGAAGTAAAAACCTTTTTAAAGAATAACAGTTTTAATAATTCCAGGAGCAAATTATATAAAAGTAAAATTTTTAATTAAGCTGATAATTATAAATTATAAAATAGGCGGTATTTTGGTATAAAATGTAAATGCTTTTTAAATATTTTTAATGGTATCAGCAGAAAAATAAACGTCTATGCAGTAAAAATGCCATAGGCATGATGATTCTAATCTTCTAAACATTTTTGAATCGTAACATAAGTATACAATGGTGAGTGTTATTGATATGATTTAGAATTGATTTACTTTGTTTATGAAGTTAAGTATTAAAGTTAATGCCAAAATATCACAAGCTAAAATCAATGATCTCTGTTGATCATGGAATAAATGCAACTATTTTATCTGTAACACATTTAAAACTTTTGTGATGACAATAATAATAGATGTAAAAGAACTCTTTATGCGCGCATATATTTTCTAGGAACTTCAAAGGACATTTAGATTTTGGTAATTTTGTAATTAATATTTATTTCTTAATACAGAACAAATGTTGCTTAAAACACTTTCTAATCATTGTTTTATATTTTATATTAAGCAGGTCATACTCTCAAATAAAACTGTATTTCATATCATAGTTAGCAAATTAAAATTACGTATTGTATCTTACATTTAAAAAAACAATAAGAATAAATTAAATAATAATAATAGTAAAAATAAATTAGAATTAACCCTCGTATAATAATAAATTAACTTTAAAACACTAATTTTTAAACTTTTTACAATAAAAAAATAGTATAAATAAATCAAACATATAATTAAACTTCAAAAATTATGAATGGACGTCCTGTATTTTTACAGTCAAAGAAACCATAATACTATATTTTATAAATAAACCCAGCATCTAATATTGTAGAGAAGGTCATTATTCATTTATATTTATTATAAAAATGTGAGTTATATAATTTATTACGTTACATTTCATTATATAAGGATATAGTCAAAGATATATTTGAATGCTTTATGTAAATGTCGATAGCATCAAAACAAGTTCTTTCTTTTATTCGACTCCCTTTATCCTATGATTTTGCAGGTTATCCGATAAAGTTAAAACCTTGTTTTTGACTGAAAGGATTCCGCTTCTTTGAAACGAATTTTGATCCTACTTATTTATTTATGTCAAGGAACGTAGGAATACTCTTGAGAAAGCCAGATCCATTTTTCGATATCAAAACCAAATGCATTGGAAAAATGTAGAGAGTGTGTTCAAGGCAGAATTTCCCTATATTGGAAAATAAAGTATCCTGAGATTCTGAAGCTAAATTCTTACTTAAGGTACTATATATATTTTTTTCATCTAAAAATAATGTGTGATATCGTAGTGGGAGAATTTATCAAGGAAAGATGTTATACTCAAAAACATGAAGATAAAATGAAGCCATAATTTTTAATGTATTCCCAAGTAACCTATCTTGTTGTACGATATTATACAATATTGTGCGACATTAGACCATTTAATATTCAATAATATTATAAAAATAATGCAAACATTGTTTAATAACATACAATGTTTCACAATATATGTCTGCTATTAGGTATTTGGTATGATATAGTACAATGTATTATTTGTAATTTCTTGTCCATTAAAATTTTCCGTAACTAGTTTAATATGCAATGACTAATCTTTTAAATCTGTTAAATTACATTCATGTAATCTAACAAGATCCAAACATTAGTGATAATATTGTTAGGTTACTCACCATAGAAATTTTTGGACATTGACAAATTACCAAATAATATCAAGACATATTTTGGTTTTCATTATGGATACTATATATTCTATATTGTGTATAACGCCCTTATTCTGATTTCATATAATAAGATGAATGCTTATTTATTTTCTACATTACATCTCATGATACACACGACTAAAAAAAATTCTTATTTCGAAATATTTTAAAATATTTATAAATCATTAAATTATTTACAAACTCTTCAGATTTTTTTATGAATCTGGCAGAAAACAATTACGCTTATGTTATCTCATTCATTTATAGGATAAATTAACTCTAGCTAAAATTAAAAAATCAGTTAAAAGAGAGAAGAAACTGAATGAATTTACTGTTCAAAAATCATTTTTCTGCTTTTGTAATGTTTTAGAATGGTGCTGAAAGGAACAAATCAAATATTAATCAAAAGTGGTGATTTGAGGAAAAGTAATTTAGAAGAAAAAATTAAAATACAAGAAGGGAATAAAATATTTTTCAAACAAAATGAGTTTGTAGCAAGTAAATCGTGTTTTCCATCTTCTTAATGGGCGTATTTGGCCCAAATGTCGTCCAGATAGCCATTTCCAATTCTTTAGAACATATTTGGAAAATCAGAAAGAAGTAGTTTAAACTTTGAAACTGAAATAATACATTTTTTCATGATAATTGAAGCTAAAATAAATCTCTCAACTTAATTAGTATCGAAATTAAGAATGCTTCGCAAAAGGAATCTAAATGTGATATTTATGTTTTTATTTCCTTTTAAAGTATAAATTTATTCGCAATAGTTTTATTGAAACATATGTAGAATATATCATATGTTCGAGGCAGATCGCTACATTAAAAATTGTTTTGGTTTCATTGATATGAAGTCGTAAATTTCATATCTGTAGAAACAACAAATAATGCTAAACTGCTTGGCGCAGCATGGCCAAATATGGCTCTTGCGCCAATAATAAACCGCTAAACTGCTTTTAACACACGTAACTTAATTCGCTGGTAAAATTATCTGAAACTTTTGTGTTTATCTGCAGAAATATGGCCATTACATTAAATTATTTCCATCTATTTTCTTTCCATATATTGAAATACACATTGTTATTTTACTTTTTATATACAACATGGCTTTAATATGTTTAATTTTGATTGTACATCGTATTTACATCATGTCTTCATAATTTTGATTTGCATTTTATCTATTGTTAATTAATATTTATTAATTATAAATTTCTTTTCAGTAATTACATAAATTTAAGCAAAATATTTATCATATGTGAGGGATAATATCGAATATTCTACCGAATTAAATAAACTAATTAAAAAATATTTTATAATTAAAAAACATTTATCTCTTTATGGAATCAGATTAAAGGAAATTATTTTATAATTTTGAAAAAAAATTTAATTCTTAATTTTACTGATTATAAAAAATATTTGACTGTTTCGTTTTCAAGAATAAGCAGCAAATAAATTAACTGTGCATATGAGTTCAAGATAATAATTATCTCTTTAAAATAATTTGTATGATGCATTCTAACTGTTTTCAAAAGTCATTGAGATATATAAATCACTTATATTGGGTAGCCTGAAAACAATACTCTTTTCTTTCGGTAGATCTCGGATATAATGGATGACCTACCTTCTACAACAGCAATTAGGGAACAGAGATCTGTTACCTAACAGTCATCACCGGACCGGTAAGCACCCTTCCCTTAGGAAATATGCCCCGTCATTGGAAATGGAACTAACTCCATTGCCATTACTTCCTTCAGAAGAAGTGAAAAATCACTAAGTTTTCGGATGGCTTCATACCAAATATTAGTAAAGATCTATGATTGGGTAGAGGGATTCTACTCAGCGAAAGTCTAGGAAAATCTCTCTATTCTATTTGATTTCTTTTTAATAAAGATGAAAAAGCTTTGAGATTTTTGAACTCTCATATTCTGTTAGCAGTTTCTTTTATGCAAATAAAATATTCTCACTATATATTTTCAATTTGTATGCTACATAATTATATGTTATCTTTAATGCTTTATTTTTCGTGGAAGCGGGTCTACATGCGTGTTGCAATTTTGTTGAAATGGGTATTGTTATTAGTCGTTATTTTTGGTAATATCTATTAAGGAAAAAAATGGCGAGCAATGATTTGTGTACCTGAACACCAGTGCTTATCATTTCAGCTTATTTTGATTTGTTAAGTTAACCACAGTAACTTGAGACATCAGAAACATCAAACATTAGAAATAAGATGATCAGGAAAATAAAAATAAAAATACTAGAAAAGCAATTGATGCTAAGAAGATCAAACTCAAAAATTTCAAATTCTATAAGTATAACGACATAACGTAAAAAAAAACGTGAATTACATCGACATAATAGTGATACCACTATGCACAGATAAAAAATAATACATATGAAAGCTGTACAAAGATGTCTTATACGACTAAAAATTCTTCACATAGCTCTTTTTTTTAAAACTAAATTTGGAATCATGTATCCATAATCACAGAACCCTCAAATTGACTGTATTAGAATTGATTTTTTATCACATTTACATCAGAATTATTAGCATGTGAAGCGATGTATATAGTATAAAATTATAAGTCAATGTATAACAGATAAAAGTCCTTCTACTGAGAATGGTTTCGCAGGATATGAAATAGTTTGAAAGTATGTTTTTAATTTTTCGAGAGATAGCTATGAATATATGTCACATTTATTTGTTAAACCATCCTTTTTGATTGAATCTTTTTAGTTTAAAAAAATAATATGAACAGCTATTGATTTCGATTTTAATTGCCATGTTATTTATGCCTGGTTTAACTAGCCTATGAATTTTGGAATACATTCAGATGTAACTTTTCTGGCAAATGGTTCATCAAAATATTTGTAAAAAATTCTATCTAGATGGGATATCGCTATAGCTTGTTTTCACTCATGTAATTCAAAACAATTTAAAAGCAAAACAACTGATTAACTAAAATTAAAATTATACTACATGCATTTTATCAAATATAAGTAATTCAATTTTTTATTTGGAAATTTATTTTAATGTCTTATTGTTATTTAGTTAATGTTTTGATAACTTCTGTCAACTATGTGGATAAATCTGAGAGAAATGTAGATAAGAGTAATTTTTTCTCTATGCAATCAAAATTAAAGTAATATTGCATTTGTATTATTTTTGCATGCATAGAATGTGTTTAAATAACGGTTTCAGAAAAAAATAAAGTTTTAATTACATTTAAAAATTTTAAATTATCCCAAATTAAACCTACGTAATAAGAGATATAACAGATAAGTTATATATTTTATTGCTTTGAAATTGAAGTAAAAAAAAAATCTGTTAAATTACATTTGACTTCCTTCGTAACAGTCGGTGAATTAAAAACATGCAAAAATTAGATCATAAAATAGACTGCACTTAAATATCTGTATTAATTTAGAAATTCTAAATATTAGACAACAATTTTCTTCATGTAAACAATTATATAAAATCTTATTACAAAAAAAATTTGTAAATTTGTACAAATTTGGTATTTTATAAAAAAAATTCAAATATTTTCAGTTTGAAATTTCGACTTTCGAATCTCCTCATTTCAAATAGTTGTGGTAATATTTATTTTATACCCTTTTCGATGGAACAATTAATCAATAGGAGATGTGCATTAAATTTTTTACTCCATCTAGAATACTGGAAATCGAGGCATTTGATATAAATAATATCAACAATTTGTATGTCAGATTTAGAAGATTATAAAGATTATCTATTTTAAATTAATTGGTACTTGATAATTCTATTTGACGAAAAAATGACATTTATAATAAGTTCATCAAAATGGCATTTACACCTTCTTAAATTTTGTATGGTGGCAAGTAAGCACATCAATTGAACTTACTAATTTTTCATTGTCGTTAAGGCAACATAAGAATTTTACATCTCATTTTCATATTCATTTTTTTATTTCAACATATACTTTTTGGAGAAGTTTTTCTAAATAAACCTTTGTAAATATGTCTTCATTTATATTTTCTATTGATTCTAGTTTCCGTTTTGGTTGTGAATAATAATATATGCATCTGATTTGTTTTAAATCTATTAAAGCGTTACACTAAGGGGAAGAATTTTTCTAAATTAGAAAATAATGCGCGGATAGTGTTTTAGACTGAAAATAATAATAAATGAGGAAAAGGAGATAAAAAAATGAAGATAGGAACTTTTGAATATCGTAAAAAATAATACAGTTCATGGAAGATTTGGAATAACAAATTTTTATCAGATTTTGCTTATCAAATTTAAGTAATCTTCGGAATTTTGTGCGTGTTTCCATTTTAAGCGTAAAGAAGATCATTTCTTCCGATATTATTAAAAAAAATCAGAGAGCTTAAAGATAGATGGAAACTTAACTTTTTGTCAGACTTTATTCAGCAGTTTATAAAATTTCATTGTTCAGCAGATAAATATTAAATGAAGCAGAAAGAAGTTGGAAGTTCATCCTCAATGGCAAGAACTTCAAGGAAATTTTCAGTAAAGGGAGCAAAAAATAATTTTGAATAAAATTAAGAATTACCCAAGAATTTTCTTTTCTTAATTTCTAGTCATGATCAGACCTACGTTTTAGAAAACGCTACTTTTTCATCCATCTTAAGAGTATTAATATATTATAATAGTTACTAGCTATAGAATGATCATATGCATATTAAAGCATATGCTTATTAAACTGTGATAGAAGCCACGTAAGTATATTAAAAGGAAACTTGCTAAAAAGCAAGAGATTAAAGTTTTATTATGCTTCCTTGTATACAAACAATAAACTGAGTAGTAATTCATTGGTTTCTGCGTATAATGCACCAGTCTAGTAGAAACTTATGTTCAAGAAAGTATAACAAAATGAAAAGAAAAAAATAAAGTATAAAAAGTTAAAAATAAAAAGTACAAAAGCATATCAAAACTCCAATATCTGTTTCAGAAAAGGATTCTATAACCAATTTAAGAAGAAAAAGTTAGAGACGTTTTAATTAGATGGTTTATAAATCTATTTGTTAATCATCTATGAAATGGATTGTAACGCAGATGAATATGCATAAACTTGGCAGTTGTCTCGATTCTTAAATTTCGTCAAACATTTTCTTCTTTAAATTATGAAAATGTCAGAAATGGCTCCTAAAGATTAGGAAAGCATTATTAAAATAAATATTTAAATTACATTTGAACGCCCTTAATTTACACTAAATGGATTCCAATTTCACAATAGAGTGAAAAATTTATTTCATTTGAATCAGATGTTTTGATGCTGCAGTAGCTAATTTTTGATGCTTTCTGAAATTATTTCTCATATGTTTAAAATTTCATATATTTATTGATAGAATAAATGTACTATGGTCTGCAACTATGAAATAAAATGTCGTTTCTATTTTAAATTATATTGTTTTTAAGTGAAGGTTTAGAAAATAGCTAATGACGAGAAATAGGAAAATATTACATAAAATAAAAAAATGTAATGTCTACACATTTATTATGGCACTACATAAACTCTTAATTCTTTTACTTGATGGCATGCCATGTACTGCCAGCACAGTAAACTGCTAATTTAACTGAAGTCTCGATATTTCACTGCTGCACTAACAGCAGTTATTAAGTTTCCAGTTGAAGAGTGAATAGTGTGTTTGTATGGAGACATATATGAATAAAAGTGTGTTTAAGGTAGCTCAACTTATAAGAAACTCAACTTTTTCATCTTAATGTTTTGCAAGCTCAACATCAAAATGATGACCTTGAATTCAGAAACGTTCGCAGTTTCATAGGTTTTTAAAGTATATAATTCTTTTTAGTATTAAAATTTCTGTTTATTACACGAATATTAAAAAAGTAAAAATTCAATTTCTCAAATAAACAATTAAACCAATTTGTGTAAGGAAAGAAAAGAAGTAAATGCATAGAATTCCACACTATATTTTAGAGAAAAGAAAAATAAGGAGCAAGAATGTCACATTATATGAAATAACATGTATTATACTCAGACCGCAGTCCAATCATTGCAGATATTTGTAGTTATTACAAACAAATAAAAGGACATACATACAAGGGAAGCAATTCCATCTTTCCTGAAGGGGAAAACGTGACATGCTTACATGAAGATCGATTTGTTGTCATTCGCAGATAAACTAGAATGCCACAAAATTATGCCTTTAGATTTGTGCAAGCAACCAGACATGACTTTCTGTGATGAATAGCTCAACATTAACTGATGAACTCCATCGCTTTCCGGAGTTGTTTAATCATTGTAATGTAAATTGTATTTAAGTAGTGTTACTAAGAACATTTTCAATAAAAAAATAAAAAATATTTCATTTTCTAATTGTTTATCAGTTAACGTATTTTAATATTTTCAGTCAACTTGAGGCTCATTGGGTATTTTGTATGGGATGTCATATGGGATATCACGAATTCCAATTAAATTTAGTAAAGTAAAATCTTAAATCTGTTTAAAATTAAGAATATAGCATTCTTCATTTTTTTTTAAATTTACAAAATGATTTCTCCAAGCAATTATTTATATAATATCCAAATATTAAAAACAATACATCGTAAAATATAGAAAGTGTCAAATATATATTGTCATTTGATTTATTTTTGAAAAACCTAGCATAATATCTTTTTATCTCTTTACATTTAACTCAATAGATCACGCGTTATATTATTGAAGTTTGATGGTTGGTAGAAATTTACATGTGCATCAAATGCATTTGAAGTATGCGTGTACATTTGAAAACAATTTCCAGCCTGCTTATATGAAATAGTTCATAAGATGTAATATTTTAATAAAACTGTTTATTCTATTGATTTGTAATTTTTTTTCTGATTATGTTACAGATTTAATATTAAAGTTATCACTTATGATAAATATTTCTGCTAATTTTCAGGTAAACATTATGTGGCAATTTCTTTATATGATATTTATTAAAATAAATGCTTAAATGTTTTAAAAAATGAAGCAAACGTTTTCTGTTCAAGACTGAAATTTATAATTAGTATTGTGATTTGGAACTCTTTTTTTTAATTCTTCTTTGAGATTAAAACCATTCTGAAATAGCTCCTTAGTTTCCGACAAAATATCAAATAATTGCCATTCATATAATCTTATACTATCACAAATGAGAGTAATTCAGGAAAGGTTTTAGTGCATGGTCACTTGTCGTTGAAAATAAGCTTCACATTTTTTTCAAAACTTTCAATATTCTTCTATTCTTTCAAAAACCTTTGCAATAAAGTTCCCTGAAATCTTTCAACCATAAGAACCATACTCGTAGAAGGGTTTAAATTTTCCTTTAAAAAAGTTTTATTGTCGTCTTTTTTACAAGAAAGGCTTAAAAAATAAGTTTTTATTCAATAATGGGATACTTGCGTATCCCGGAATCTCCACGCGTTTTAGAGCAGATCGATCTTTTGTTAGACATGAGAATCTTTCCTGACATCTGCTGAATATTTTTGTGATTACAATATATGTATCTACAAAAAAGATATCAAATTCTTCTGCATTTATGTATTATAACGATAAGTTTTGAAAACGGATTTTTTTCTCTTTTTTTACTGAAACTGGGAACTAATGCTTGAATATTTCCTTGGCATGCAGTCAAAAATCAATATTCGTTTCTGCAAAATTTCTTATCATTTACTTTTTGGAAACTTTTGATTAAATTTTCTAAAATTTGAAAGGAAATAAATTTTATGGTAAATGCACTTTTTTGCTTTTTCTGAATACAGATTTGAAATCCCTGTTATTACAGTTTTTCTTCGAAAATCTTTCAGAGAAATATATTTCATTTGATACTAAAATAAATTATTATACATGTATAAGATTATTTTTCCAAAGAGTAATCTTTCTTGCTTATTCATTGTTCTATTTGTTTTTAAATTGTGGCAATATTTAAAAATAAAAACTATCCGAGCGATTAAAATTAAATTTAAAACTAAGAAAAGATATAATATGAATCAAAATTGTTTAAAAAAAAATAAAAGTAGAAACATTTTACTGATTTTATAAAAATATTTCTAATGCATAGAAATAGAAAATAGAATTTGAATAGAACTTCTGCAAATAGAATTTTAAAATATAATCAGTAATACTCTTTACATAAGCACAATAGATCATAGAACGATGTGCTTAAAAAAAACAAAAAAAAAATCATATTCTTATCATTCAGTCGATTTAAAGGTTTGTTACACAAATTTTCATTTCATGATTAATAACCATAAAACTATAAATTTCAGTGTTTATTCTAATTGAATTGGTCAGCTAGTTGATCAGGAAAATGAGTAAACCGTTGTATATAATAATATAATGTTTGCTAGGCCCTTATTGAATTTAACTGTTTTCCTGCTTTCATCATTATTTTCCCTAATGTAATTGGACAGTTTTTAGAACAAAATTTTGCCACTAATGTCCATGATAGCAAAACATGGAGTTGCATCAAATACCGTTTATCGCTGCAAGATCTATGTTGTAGTAAATGATATTCAAAATAGTAATAATAATTCTCAGTTTGTAGTAAATCATATTGTTCAAGACCACTCAATAACCAAGACCTAAATATCATTCGTAAAAGTTAGAAGCTATCTGGAAAAGATCAGTTAAAAAAATGGAAACCTCAATATATCTTCAAATCTGGCAAATGGTTTTAGATTTTTTTTTTTAAATATCAAAAAGTATCTGCTTAAATATCAAATGTTTCTGCTTGAAACAGAAAGTAAAAAACGAATGTGCTGGCAAAGTTGCTCATGTGGTTTGATATCCAAGTAAAGAAATAACTAATATTAAACTCTAATTATTGGCATTATCTCCTATTCTCATGAAATTTAGAAGCTGAAATATTTAATCAAATTATTCTACCAAATACAAGAAAAAATAAGACCTTTTCTACAAGTTTTGCTTATTTTTTTAGGATCAATCATCATTCAAACTTCACATTTCTCTCTAAAATTCCCTTGAGGATAACTTTCAGAATATTTTAATAACAAATTTGTGTAAAGTAATTAGGATATTTGGCTTACGTTAATGAAATGAAACATTGGAATCTTTAAAAAGTTATTACTTGTTATTTTTCTATAAAATATAGTTTTGCATCGGATGAATTAATTTTAAGGATTAAATCAATAAGAATGAAATTGCGAAGTTATAAATTTGATTCAATCTCTTGACTTATTTTTGGAGTAATGTTCCTAAAGCGTACGATGATGCATCTCTACTTATCCGATTATTAAAATTTATCCTTAACACTTAATTAGTGATTTATAATTGTTTGACTTTTACATTTAAATAAAAACAATAAATTTTAGTCATACAATTCATTTTTGTGAATCAAATAAAACTTTACACGAAGGCAAAATCTGGCACAAGGCGCAATGGGTGAATAAAAGAATGACTTGATCGAAACTTTAAATGTGAATACAGACCACGAAATCGGGGCTTATCGATATTTTGATTTTATGAGCTTTGTGCAAGAAAATGTTATGACAGGGATAATTGGCTTGTGGCGATCAAGCATTCATAGTGGCGTCGCTTTTTGATTCTTTGACTCTTCTTTTTATTTTGGGACGCAGAATTCGCGAAGCATTGGATTGATACAGTTGTACCGGTTTTAAAAAACCGGTTTTTTAAAGTAAATTTGTCACATTCGAAAACCGGTTTTAAGAATTACTATTATTATGTAAAAATTAATTTTTAACTTATTTGAATTTGCTATTCATTCTACGCAACGGGCAGCAAACACATTTTTTCAACGTTGCAAGTTGCGCCGGCCAGTGTTTGTGCACTGCACAGTTGCGCCTCGAATTCGTAAATTTATGTTTTTTATGAACATCCCTTTTTACTTTTTTTCTAGGTGAAACAAAAGTTTGATAAAGTTCATCACCTGCTTCTCGTCGGATGTTTTGTCTATTGGTATGAAGGCGTGGCTAATAGAAACGTCAGCAATTTGACTGGCTCGTTTCGAAGACCGTGTGAAAGGAATAAATAATTCCCCGTTTTCTGCTTCTAGATCACAGTATTTAATGATATCATATAGAATTTGTTTCGTACCACTCCTGAAAGCTTTTTTACACCACTTGAACTAGCCATATCAATCCAAAATATTTAGTAAAATAAAATGCTGTCAGAAATGACATAACACTCACATACACGTGAAAAAAATAGAACTAAAAAAGTATCTAATGCGAGAAATCCAAGGTCAAATGTTTTCATCGCTCCGCGTCTCACCCCTTAATGAAATGGAATTGTCGAAATGTGGTCTCAAAATCCGATCCGTTTCGAGTCACGACATATTTGCTTAATATTGTGAAGGCGAAAACTGGAAACAAAAATATAAAGTTGTTATATTTGGTCAAAATAACGTAAGTATTAAGTATGTTTAATTTTTATGTTTATATTTTCTATCTTACATTTTAAAATTTAAATTTTATTATATAAATTTTTTCTATCAAAAATGAGTGTAAAATAATAAGTTCTGGCTTCTGTTTAATGGAATTTTAAATAAAACACAGGGTGTTAAAATATTCCATATTTTCTTTCTTAACGTTTTAACATAAATTATATCTTTAGCTAGGCATCGGAATTAGATTAAGAAGTGCTTTTTTTTTCAAAATTCCTAGAAAAAGTGTAGATTAGATTATTTTAAATTGCATTAATATTAATAGTTAAAATAGTAAAATTGTAAAATAAACGTTAAAAATATTTATGCAATAATTTTAATTTCATTTTTAGATAAAAATGAGTAAGTTGGAAGTTTGGGATAGTTTCAAAAAGTTTGGGATAGACAAGGCAATCTGAAATCATTGTAATAAAATGTTGAGCTGCAGAGGATCATCTACGAGCACTCTACATAATCATTTGAAAGCAGTTCATAAAATAATTGTCGAAAATAATATAATTGTTTAGTTTCTTGAAGACCCTGAAGAACAACTTACAAATCCAAAGACACCGAAAGCTGAATTTTCATTATTTGAACAAACGAATAAAAGAACAAAAAACTTAGATTTGTAATTTGATGCCAAACTCAGTAACTAGTAAACGAGTATTTTCAATTTCAGGCAATATTGTGTCCAAAATAAGAACGCGACTTAGCCACCATTCAGTGGATATTTTATGTTTTTTAAAATCCTATTTTCTTAGGAGAAATTAAAATTCGTGAAAATGATATAAATATTATTTGAAATTTTTGTTTGAGTTTTCGTTATTTTGTGTAAGTAATATGTATATGTAATCTTTAATTTTGTTTTTATATTTTGACTTTGATATTGATTTCGTTTTTTGTTATTTTATATAAATTAAAATAGAATAGTGAAAAATATTTTTTCCCCTATTCAATTTTTTTGACAAAAATTCGAAAACCGGCTAAAACCGGGTTTTTTGGAAATGTCGAATTCGAAAATCGGTTTTTCAGAAAGTCGGTTATTGTATAAACCCTAGTTGTAGTTCCTGAAATAGAATACCGATCTTTATATTGCTTGGAACTTTTTAAGGCTTATAGTTTTGCAATTCTTTTTCAACCAAACACAATAAAGCATATCGTCTGCCTAATATATAATGAACAAAAATCGAACAAATTATTGAACATTTTATTTATTTCCATGTAAGCAGAACATTTTTGGTATATAAATAAAATTAATAAATAGATGCGATATTCAAATCCAATTTTTTTCCCTGATTATGAGGGAAATAGGCTGATCTAGAAAAAGTATTTTAATCTTCTGATAATTTAATAGCGAAGATGACTGTTCATGTTTCATATATGATATTTAAGTATATTTGTTGTAAAATAAATTATTATTATTAATATTATATTCTGATCATCCTAGAGCACTTTTTAAGCACTAGAAAAAGGCTTGAAATAAAAAATGTGTAACCTGTTTTTTATGAACAAGTAATGGAGCTATATATATATATATATATATATATATATATTATACTCATAAAAATACCCTAAAACTGTATGAGTGGGAAAATATTCATAAATCAGATGAATTAAGAAAAATTTCGTGGTTGTATGCAGTTATATTCGTATCACTTTTTTTTTATTAGCTAGTAAGGATTCCAAAAACTTTGAATTAAAACATGAGCTGCGGCAAATCTATTGAAAATATAATTTTTTAGATGCAAGAAGGGCAGATGTTCATACGAAGGAAATGAAATAAAAATATTTATTTATGCGTATTTGTAATAAATTGATTTATAAATTCCCAATTTCGATAATTAAAAAATATCATTAATTTACGCTGGTGAAAACACATTTTTGATGAAATTTATTTAACTTATTGATCCATATTATAATCAAATCATAAACAATTTATTCTAAAATCATTTATTATAGAAATTGAAACTCTACTTGCTATATCAGAAATATTCGACAAATAATCGCCGAAAAAAATTCCGTATTCCATAACTTCCTTGATATTCCATTAAACTTCAGAATGTTTATTCTGAAATAAAAACAATTTTGGGTTGAATTTGGAAACCATATTATTTCTTACAAAAATATATATTAAATAAAACATTGTTTATCGTTTTGTTATGAAACAAAAAGTCCATAAAATTTACATTTATGGTAGGCACACGTGTTACTGTTTGACATCTTTTAAAAATTCCTTCAACAAAAAGCGAAACCAGAAATTTCAATTCACAGTTTCACTTAACTTTTATTTTTGTTTCACGCAAATCCTGCAATCACACATCCATCGTGAACACCATATTTGTCTTTTAACGCCGCATTTCTGTCTCATTTTAACTTCACATTTGCACTTTTTTCTCGTTCTAAAAGGATGGTATGTAGAAAAGAAAACAATCATAGAGTGCAAGGAAGAATCGTTTGCATTTGAATGCTTTAAAATTTATTGCCTTCAATAACCTAGAATATTTACATCATATTTACGAAAGATGTCTAGAGGAAAACAAATGTTTTTAGGAAACAGATTGCATTTATTCCAATAATATTATATGATATATAACTTGGTCACATCAGGATGTTTTAAAATTATACACAATCTGATGGCAAAGTCAAGATAAGATGAATTACAAACAAACTTTGTTATTTTCATTTTAAGGTCTCTAACTAGATTAAAATCATGAATCTAGATTTTTCAATTTCAAAAAACAGGTACGTTTTTATTTCCAGTGATATCTTTATTTTGTCTGTATGGCAATTAGAAGACAAGTTATAGCAAATATTGACATGTAAGTAATGCTTGTTTAGAAGCCTTTAGAAACATTAAATGCTTTTTCTAAAGAACGAGTTTTTTTTTAAGTTTGAATAGAAGATAGAGTTTAATAGAAGATATATTTTTTTAAAGTTTTTCTCAATTCTACCATATATTTATCGTCATATCTTAAAAAATAATCAAGGCATCTTAATGAAATTTACAATTAGAGCTCTTTAAGTTATGTAGAATGTAGTGAACTATAGATTTAATGTTGAATAATTTGGAAGTGGAGTTATGATTGTTTATTATAAATATCGTTGAAAAATATTTCATAGATAATTGCATATATTATAGACAAGAATTTTATTTTTGAATATAATTCTTGATAGTAATACTCTAAGAAATATTACACATATAGTTTTAAAATGACAAAAGAAAAACTGTATCAATTTTCCAAGTTTTTTTTTTATATAAATAAATGCTAATATATACATCAGATTATTCTTTTTTACTCAAAAGCTGCATAAATATTTAAATAATTTCACTTCATTCAACATTTTATCCTTCTATTAATTAAAAAAATATCATATAAACATTAAAATTTTCAACTCCCCTTCCAACCCCCCCCCCTTTCCCGAACCATGTTGTGTAATTTGCAAAGAAAGAACCAGAATTCAATTTTCTAAAATGCAGAAATGCATGCAAAAATTGAAAGAAATCTTTTTTTATTTTTATTCTAAGAAGAAAGAGTGAGATATTCAAATTATAAATATGGAAAACATCACGTATAGTGTTATGAAAAAAGTTGGATTTATGCTTATTTTACTATACTTCCATTGATTCTCAATATATATATTAATAAAAATATTTATGATTACATAAACAAGCCACACAAATCTGAAATTGTTTTAAATTTTAGAAAACGAAACCTCATGAATCTCTATAAATAAATTGGGAATTTATTTATAAAGATTCATGATTTAGATTTATTTATGGACTTTTATAACAAAAAAAATATATATTTGGTATCATTTTGGTGTAAAATGAAAGCTTTCAAACATTCTCCTGTACTGTTTTTGTTCATTAGATAATGACATATGCACAATAGGAGAAATCTGTTATCTCATGCATAATGCAATATCTTGTTCTCTAATACTTTCTTAATATATGAAAAAAAAAAGTATCGATAGAAAGATTGATTATCGATGAGAAGGCGTTGTCTGATTAGAATAATCAATTTAACATCCTTTAAGAAAATGCAGTGGAATATTTTCAATTTATTTGCACTAGCCGCCTTTGGCGACTACTTTTTTTGTCTAGAATATTGATTGCATTTAAACACGATAATGTCTCTTATGCGTAACTTGGTGACCATGATGCTATTATTAAAATATTTTTAATCTTTTAATTCAGACAAAATTTAAAGCTTTTATTTTACAAGTTTACATTTTTCTGTTTAGTATTGCACATGATCGTTTCTAATAAAGTCTAATGACACCATGCACCCATTATAATTATTCGAGTAACTCATATTTTAATTGTTCCTTATCTTTAGAGGTTGTGATTCTTCATTTACTAATTCCGCATGCAAATTAAACGCAATCTATTTTCTTCATTTTTCAACAAAGGAAGACAATTAAAATGTAAATTAAATAAAGAATAGGTATAGAATTTTCTCGAAAACTGATGCGTATTGGTAACAATTAATCTAAATTAATTTAAATGTCACATTCAAAACAGTTGTAAGATAAATTAAGCGGCATTACTAAGAGGAAAAAATGTTAAATGATGTAAAAGAACATTTTGTACAAAACATTTCCGAGTTAGTATGTTAGTTAAAATTATAATTGAAAGTTCTAAAAAAGTCCTTCCAAACGAATTTCAGCACTCCATTGTTTTCAAGTATTTTCTATCATCTGATAATGTTTAAAATTTGAAGCATTAATTGCTTTAACACTGGGAAAGGGATGATTTATTTATATCCTTCGAAATAAGCATTATTATCTTAACAAAAGTGTATATGTATTACTTAACAAAAGTGCATATGCATTACTTAACAAAAGTGTATATGTATTATTATCCTAACAAAAGTGTATATGTATTATTATCCTAACAAAAGTGTATATGTTTGCAATTTCATTTTCACCTAATACAGTTCTTTAAAATAAAAAAAGCTAATAATGACTGAATGTACCTTTCACAAGATAATTTATGACTTCTCTGCAAATGTGTGAAGCCTAATGAAATGACATATTAACAATTGAATGTTTTTTCCAATTATAGCAAATTATAAGTAAGAGATGAATTAAAGATGAAACATGAGTGTAAGAACTTATTAAATTTATGTTATTTCGTCTCAGGCATGTAACTAACTCATTTTCAGCATTGACGTTACTTAAAAAATTTCAAATTCTTCAACTACTTTCTTTTACATTTCTATTTACTGCATGTAGTTTTTCAGTTTAAATAGAATATATTCTGTTATTTCTCTGCTTTTAATTGAACCGATTGATTTTAACAGATCCCGTTTTATTAATTTGTAAAACTAGATCTGTTAAAACGAAAGAAAAAAAAAGATAAGAAGGAAATGGAAACTGAATGTATTATAAAATCGCAAAAATGTATTATTATTTTTCATAATAAGGTAATTGTGACTACAACGTTTGTAATGCGTTAGAAATATTTCCTTTAACGCTTCCATTCCTCAGAATATTCGAGTTCAGCACTTGGAACTGTCTAATTTTTTTTTTCAAAGCACAGAAATCTTTCTTCCTTCCCTTAGAAATTAAATTCTTAAATGATTTATAAACAAAAGAGAAACCCTCTTAACTGACGGGTATCAAATGAATGTATGTTCAAACATGTTTTGAGAGTTCTGAGAAAATCTCCCTGTACCTGGGGTAGTGTCTCTAACGAACAAAGCCCACACTTCAGATATCCAATAAATAACACGTAACAAAAAGGGGAGGAATTTAGCTGAGATATCCAGGCATCCAGGGTGTGTACCGTAATTCCATTAAACGAGTGTTAGAATGTATATCAGTATCGATAAATACAATAAAAAAATTTCAAAAGTTTGATTTTAAGTTATATTTAAATAACAGATTTAAACGTTTATAAATATTAAACAAATTTTGATAGTGAATATATTATTGAATGCTCATTATTATTGTTATCAAATATATTACTACAAGGATTCTCGATGTTTTGGAAGGTGAAATAAATGCGTTCTTGTGTTTATCTGATTGCCAATGGTATTGCATATCACTTAAACTATGATATATTTAAATACTTCAATAAATATACTTGCGCGTAATGCAAAAACAAACAAAAAGACATATCGAAGGTTTTCCTATTTAAACTGTAGGCTTTATTCGCTATTTATGAAAACATTAATGACATCTCTGCTTCCAGAAAACTTTAGTGAAAAAATAATGAATATATATCATGTATTATAAAATTAGTTCATCCTTTGGAAAAATCAAAATACAATATCATTTTGTAAGTTGAAGGAGGAATTGAGTTAAATAAATTTCGATAGGTATTTCCCACATCTTTCATAATTTTTAATGTTTGTGTGCATTTTCTATGATTATTTTTGCTTCAGAAGACTGCTTTTCCTGATAGACTAAACTTGAAATCTATTAATATCAAAGAACTAGATTCCATGCTAGAAACATTCAAGTCTAAAAAGCTCTTGAAGTAACAAGCTCAAGAAAATGTTTCGGCCTTTTCTTTTATATTTCAAGATAATGATAAAAATGACTGTAATTGCTTCGAGTTTCGGACAGAAATCTGCTTCAGCCATAAGAAGTCACGTTTCTTGAATATCGATTTCGGGACTTAAGATGGAACTTCTAAAATGGCGAAATCAACTGCTATGTAATCCGATTCTTGGCAAATACCGAATGTAATTTCATAGTTCTTCACGGGCATTTTTATTTTGTAAACAAATTATTTCTGCTTAGAAAGGCTGAAAGTAAGCAAAAAGGACGATGTGCATTTCAATTCGAACAAAATTTTAAAGGAGCTGGGGATTGAGGATATATGTGTAACTTATTAAAAAAATTTAATAATCATTACGAAAACTTAGAATTATGACCTTGTGATCAATGACTGAAATATTTGGCTTTTATAGAATTTTTGTATTTTAAAAGAAGTCATAATTCCTGAGAAATAGGGATCATTGAACTAAATCAATTTTAAATCAATTTGACAATCAATTTCATATAATAGATTCATACTGAAATATTCTTTCGCACAAATTAATTCAAATAATCGTGATTTAGCTTCAATGCGACAAGCTTCTAAAAAGGCTAAGTGTATGAAAACAATATGGAGCAAGAAGTATAACTTGTATAATAAAAGCGTGTAATAATGTGGAAGAGATATCAGGATGGCATAGCGAAAAGAAAAGAAAATTCTATGAAATCTTCAAAAATAAGCATGTCGCAAAAATGAAAAGAGAATGGCAATAAACAAAATCCTGTCATTTTAAGAAAATGTATTTAAATTCTTTTCTTTATGAAGAAAATAGTGAAAAAATAATTTAGTACATTCAAGAGATTTTTCTTAAATCATAAAAAAAAAAAAAAAAAAAAAATTCAATGATGTTATTATTCGACAATGCACAGTTTTTCAATAAGGGCTAATCCTTCAAAATCCTTTTCTTCAGATAATTTCCCTTTTTTTCAACCAAATTGATGGAAAGAAAAGTGACTATATTCAATGTAAAATATTTATTTCGTTATAGTTTTGTTTAAGAAAATGCACAGAATTATTGATATTTTAAAAATAGAAAGGGTTATAATTCAAATATAAGATAAAAAGGGTTTTGTAAATATAAAAACGAGTATATTTATATCACAGCTGGTAATTTTGTAATTTAATAGAATTTTATTGCATTTTGTATTAAAAAGACATAAAAATGCATCCTCATGAGGATATTAAGGTAATAATGCTTTTCTAAACAATAACAATTTGTTATCCATTGTCTTAGTCTGCTTTAAAAATTTTTTAAATTAGTCATTTCAATTTAATTATCTTTTGAAGTAATAAAAGTAAGTAATTGAACTTGATATGATTCAAGCAGTTTTTATCATAACTGATAATAGAACTTTAATTAAAACAACTTTTTGAAAGACTCAGTTATAAACAGGAAAACCATTTATTAATATACTAAAATGCAGCACTTTTACCTCACTTTTTATTTTTAATTAATAATTTAAAATATGTTATGATAAATCTTATAATCAATTTTTAAACGCCTGTAATATTGGCAGGCGTTTAGTACAAAAATTGAATTAAATGATTTGAATGATTGATAAGTATTTTCTATATATACTAAAATAGTATAATGTCATTAAAAACATATAATTATGCAAAGCTTCAAAATGGTAGCAAATCGTAAACTAAGCTAAAATTTTATATGAATGTGCCATTTTTATAATTTTTAGAAAGGCAAATGTAATTAAAATTGCCCAATAAATAGATTTTTACTCTTTAGAAATAGGAATTTTTAACAAATGAAATCTATATCTTATTACCTTTTTTATTAATTTTAGCTGTAAATGAAGGGAATGGAAGAAATTGATCGTCAAAACATAATATTTATTTAATTTAAAGAAAATAAATTTCATACTTCAACCTTATATTTATCTACAAATTATTCATGAATATTTGATAAATAACGTTGAGAAAGAACAGTCTTCTTATAAAATAAGCAAGAAAATAAGAACGAACACTAATAGTTACTTGATGGCTTTCTGAAAACAACTTTCAGCCATTGATTTTTTATTTATTTATTTATTTTGTGTGTGTATGTGTGTGTGTGAGCGTTGTTGTTTTATATTATAAAAACAGGAAAGATATAAACTGACATTTGATTTTTTAAAGCAATATGTTTAACGGACTTTTTAAATGTTAGTTAGGCATGTCCTTATAATTTCAATACATACTTATTCATTCTATGTCATTGGCCACAAATTTCCACTAATACATGCGAATTTAATGCAGTTATAATATCAAATTGAATCAGTAAATAATATATATATATATATATATATATATATATATATATATATATATATATATATATATATATATATATATATATAAGTATTAGAATCAAGTTAATAGGAAAAACAAAAAAATCAAATAAAAATTAAACCAAAAAAATTATAAAAAATATTAAAAAATATATAAAAAAAAAGAATCCGGCCTGAAGATTTTTTCAAGGGTCACCCTCAGGCAGGGATTCAAAGAAAGGGATTTTTTCTGTGAGGAAATACAGACATTGTCTGATAATGATTCCTCGTGACCCGAAAACCCCCTGAAATTATGCTCAAGAGATATACCATTTTAACAGAAAGGAAATATAAAACAACAAATTAGAAGAAATTAACCACAACAAAGTAAAAATACAATAACAAAAATAACTGCCAGTGCACTGGCAGTTATAATTACTATACGGGTAAACATTTCTTTAAATACTTAAAAATTATCCTGGACAAAATAAAAAATGAAGACAACTTTATTATTTCTAGTAACAAAGAAGTATTGGATTTTCTTAAAGATAACAACATTAATAAACTTAATACTTTTGAATTCGAAAATTTATACACTAATCTACCTCATGAAAAATTAATAAAGGTCTGCACTTTTATATATGACGAATATTTAAATGAAAATATCATTCCTAAAAATAACTGGCTTCAGTTATGTAATTTTAATATTACTGAAAATTACGTGTTTAATGGTATTAATTTTTATAAACAAGTCAAGGGCATTCCAATGGGAACAGCTTTCTCAAGTGCTGTAGCTAATATTTTCCTGCATCACTATGATAAAAAAATAATTAAATATAATTTAATAAACGGGTGGAGATATATTGATGACCTACTTTTAATTAGCTTCGACAATACTAATATCATTACTAATTGCTATCCAAAAGATTTAATTCTAAAAGATACAAATAAAAATCGACTTGAGGCTACCTTTCTGGATTTAAAAATCGAAATTGCTAATGATAAAACAATAGTTGGTATATACGATAAAAGGGATGATTTCAACTTTAAAATAACAAAACTATGTAACTACCATTCCAATCTAAACTCTAAAATGTTCAAAAATCTAATTTTCTCACAAGTTAACAGGATCAAAAGGGTTTGCAATAATAAAAATTCTTATATTGAAGCATCAAACAACCTCCTTAAAAATTTAATTAAAAATGAATTTCCTAGAAATTACTGTAATGTCAATTTTTTAATTAAACAAGGTATGATTTGGGATTAATCCTTTGGCTTAAATAAAAATGGAACTTTCCTTGCATATTGGATCACTCAATAGATGGCGCTGGAAGCCTACATCTGTTTACATAATTTACCGCTAGTTTTTTAAAAACAGGGAATCACAATCGATAGTTTAAAGTTTCCTTGACTGTTGATGGTATGTACTGGCCTTTTCGTTTTTATTTTTTAATTTTAGTGCTATTTTTTGTTTTTATTGTTATTTTTGTTATTGTATTTTTACTTTGTTGTGGTTAATTTCTTCTAATTTGTTGTTTTATATTTCCTTTCTGTTAAAATGGTATATCTCTTGAGCATAATTTCAGGGGATTTTCGGGTCACGAGGAATCATTATTAGACAATGTCTGTATTTCCTCACAGAAAAAAATCCCTTTCTTTGAATCCCTGCTTGAGGGTGACCCTTGAAAAAGTCTTCAGGCCGGATTCTTTTTTTTTATATTTTTTTTATAATTTTTTTGGTTTAGTTTTTATTTGATTTTTTGTTTTTCCTATTAACTTGATTCTAATACTTTTGTATCAATTAATCTGTGTTTAAGAAGTAGCTGCAATTGCGCTCTCTAAATATACTATGAAGTTCTTTTTTGGTATTAGTTTAAATATGTTATAAATTTTAGTTGCGATTTCGAAACTGTTTTTGTTTCGTTTTCATTTTCGTTTCGTTTTCAAACTTCTTCTTACTTAAGATTGGTTATATATATATATATATATATATATATATATATATATATATATATATATATATAAGAATTAGTTATGCAATGCCAGATCCTTTTTTCAAAAATCAGTTAGACTGTTCTTAACAAAATATTTTTTACTTCAAAACTTGACCATTGTCATATGTTTTTAAAGAGTGTTACATTTCAAAGTATTCTAATTATTTTTTTTAATCCAAGCTACTGCAACTATCCTCAGTATTCTTGAAGTAAAATTTTCTTGCATATCAAAATAATCATTTTATTACATTTAAATTATTATTCATAAATCATGTTATTAATTATAACTTATATTATATTTAAGTTAATTATTATATAAATTTATTTGCGAAATATGAAGGTTTTATATCGAAGTTATCAACAAAATAATTTTATGCGAATTTTTATAACACGAATACGACAAAGTTCTAGGAGAAGGTTTTTATTTTTTCGACGAGAAGCAAAATGATTTATGACTCATTTAGGGCTAAAAGTTTGTGTAATTTGACTAAAAATTACATGACCTCTTTAAAGAGAAAAAAAAACGCATCAAGAATATTTTTTTTTCCTTACTTCACTTTTTCCACTAAAATCTTTCGACATCCTATATCATTAGAAAGAAATAAACTTGATTGAAATAAATTCAAAAACCTCTTTTTATTCAGGATCTAGAAAATAACCTTTTAATTATTCAATTTCAATTTTTTTATTCTTTAATTCATAACTATCATAAATATTACAGAATCTTTACTTTTTCAAAAAATTATCGCCGTGTACCTCCATACGTATATAAATAAAATTTCAAGAAATTAAATAATAAGCTTATTGAGAAATTCTAAAAATACTAAAATAACTCATTGTTACCATTTTAATAAAGTACCATTCTAAGAATACTCAATTACAGAAAACTTCAAAACTAAACTACATAAAGAAGTGTATTAAAATGGATTAAAAATTTCGATTTTTACAAGCAGAAAATAAATCAAATATAATTGAAATGTGAAGAAAATAACTAAACTCTATCGAAAAGATTTGAAATGTATCCCAATAAATATAGAATAGTGTCTCCAATAGATACATATTTAATAAATTTTGTATTATTTAACAATGTTTCTTTAACTATGATATGTAAAATGTTATATGATGGCACTGTAGCATACTCTACAAAGATGATTTTTCTGCTAGTAATTAAAGCATTTCATGTAGTACACTTTGCGAAACGCTTTAATTATTATCCAGAATTATTTTTCCTTAATAATAAATATAAAAATATACGTTCTTGTTTGAAAAGCATTTGTAATTACTCGCTTAAAATATTTTACAAGAAAAACATTCATTTTGTATGTTTGATTTTTAAAATCACGCAAGAAAACTATTTTTGCTAATTCGTTCTTTCATCGGAAAATATGACAAATGAGTCATTTATGAGGGAAAAAATGCTTAATGAAAAAAATAGATGTTTTATTTTCCATGTTAAATAAAAATTAACATATTTATTTTGTTGCACTTGGAGAACTATGGGTTAGTGCTTTTTGTTTTTAAATGAAGAAGACTTTGTCCAATCATGGAAATTTATACATATTTAAAACGCTTTGTCAATTGAAAACAGGAATCATTACTACTGAAGAATCTAGAACTAATTAATTTTTACATTTTTTTTTTTTTTTGAAGAAGGACAAAAAGAAGAAGATAGAAGGAAGAAGAATCTGAAAATTAAAAAATCGAATGAAAAATGCGAATTATATCATAATATGCCGTATTGAAATATCCAGTTTACCAGAAACTACTTTTTAAAAAAATTGGATTTTTATAGGGCAATTTATTAAAGGATAGTTTTTTTTTCTTTTGAAAGTTGGTAGACTATTGGTTTTAACTTAAGGCAGTTATTTCCTTCCTGTGGGAATCCAATTTTTTCCGAATTATTGGTTCTAAGAAATTTTCCGTTTAAGATAATCCAAAAATAAACTATTGTTGCATTTTTGACATAGTGTTAAGATGGAAACCAAATAAGCTTTCTTTGTGACATTTATTTTGTTTCTTGGTTAACTTATCATTTATAACATTATTTAAATACTACTCACAAAATCGATATTTAAATGATAAGCTAAGATATATATATATATATATATATATATATATATATATATATATATATATATATATATATATATATATATATATATATAGTTATTATATTTTAATATTATATTAAGTATATACTATTAACTTATTTACTATATATATTTAATATAATATTTTTATTTATTTAATTGAATTGTTGATATATTTAATAGATGAAATAAATTTTATTTCCATTATTCAAAGTTTAAAGATCTTCTGATATATTAGCATTAAATAATTTACTAAAACCTTTTCCTAGACGACTTTGAGACCATCAAGATCTCACTTAATTTGGTATTTGTATCTATAATAAGAAAACCAGTCCTGCAACTCCTACTTTTACAATGTAAGAATACTTGTTAAATTCATTTACTGTACTTGTCATATTTTTATATATATATATTTTAAACTTCTTCTAACTCGGTTATATTTTAAATATTTCAAAATCTATTATCCTGCTACTTGTAAGATATATGTTTATTGTATATTTAAAACTATATAGCCTCCTTCATGTGAGGTATTCTCCTCTAAGTATAAAGAGTGAAGAGTTGAATTTTGAATTTCTTTATTAATGTCTTAAAACTGAAGAATTGAATTAGTGTCTCAGTGTCTTAAAACTGAAGAGTTGAATTAATGTCTCAATTTCTTAAAACTAAAGAGTTGAATTAGTGCATCAATGTCTTAAAACTGAAGAGTTGAATTAGTGTCTCAATGTCTTACAACTGAAGAATGGAACTAGCTCGAATGGTTTTTAAATGAATGAAACTAACCAATAGTCAGCCCAATAGGGAATTAAAATCCTCATGTTACTAGTAAAGATATACAATAAATAATATTTATTACTCATCATATTAAATTTAGCATATTTCTGTGGCTTTTTTATATGCTTCTATTTTTCTTTTTAAAAAATCATTCTTAGTAAATAGATATTTTTTATGCAAATTAAATATTCCTTAAAAGAGGATTTCTCTTTATAATCGCTTTAATTAAATTTTAAATAATATCTTCTATTTATCACACTGATTCAATTTTTCTGAAATAATTGTTAATGTTAAAAAAAGTATTTCTTGCTAAAAATTAAGAAACATGATCCACTTCACTGAATCTTTTCCTTGTTTATTCTTCATTAGTAATAGATTAGTTCGAAAAAATCTCAAAAAAACTTTATTCCTTTTCCTTGAAGGAAAAATTAATGGTGAAACAACTGACAATTTTTTCCGTTAACTTAGCTGGCTGAGTAAATTGTAATACTACGCAATCAGCTAATAAAATTACGCGTTCATTCGCTGAGAAAATATTTGTTAAAAAATGGAAAGGGCTTTAATAGAAATTTAAAATGACAGTAACTTAAAGTAGGTTTAATTTGAAGGAGGATAATTATGAATTATAAATAAATGACTTTCTCACTTATTATGAAATTATTATTTGAGTCCTTCGGTAATTCATTTACTGAAGAAAAAACAATTTTTTTTATATCGCTTTTGAGAAGATAATTTAATTTAATTTTCTTACGTTATCAAGAACGTAGGATTTTTTTCCTGTTTGAGAATTAAAGATAATGCTTTCTAAAGTCGTTTAATGTAACCAAATGTAGAACCAAATAAACGCCATTTAATTTTATCCAATTATTTTTTTATATTTCAAGAAAAAATATCAAATTATTTTGTTTCGCTTTCTTTTTTACATAATAACCTTATTTCTTCGAACAATCAAGTAAGCGTTTTGAATTCAACTAACTGACAACAGAACAAAATTACTTATTTTATTAAAATGTTTTCATTAACTGGATTTCTTGGATATCTATTTGTATACTCTGTATACATTTTGCAATCGATTTTAAACAAACTTCCCTAAGAGCAGGGGACTTGAAACTTTAAACATAGCTCATAACTGGATGACAATTCAATATTAACTCACTTTTTTTGTCTCTGTTTGGTGAAACGTTTTCATTGGGATTAGTTCATCAGAATGTTTATTTAAAATTATTTGCAAAAATTCAGATGTACAATAATAAAATGCAGATAATAATTATTTAAATAAAAAAAGTAACAAAAAAGTAATAAGCTGCATTTTTAAAACGAACAACAATACTTAAATTCATTTCTCCTAGCTCCATAGTGATTACCTTTGAAATTTAAGGATGAATTAATTATTTATATAAAAATAAGATAAATGTCTCATTATTGGTGATTACGTATTGAAAATAATATGCATTAGTGTCTAGCACTAATTTCGAACAGTTTAATATACTTCTGTATTAAATGTATCATTAATTTAATTTTATAAATAAGTCATGGGATTTCATTCTAAAATGTTATGATACTTCTAAAAATTGACAAAGCACTTACAGTTTTTCAGACAAAAATTACATAAAAGTAGCCTCTTTTGATCACCAACGGATTACCAATGAGTGTTATTATATATCCGAAATTAGTGTACACTAATTCTTATCCTTCAGTCTCATATACACTGAAGAGCCAGAAAAACTGCTATAGTAGGTTATATGCAAATAATGGAGATTTTCAACCAATCAGCGTAACGGGATGCTGTCGGCAATGCGTATATAAGACAACAGATGTCTGAAGAGGCTATTACATCTATTCTTGCTGTTACAGTGTCAGGTTATCAAGATTTAATTGATTTTCAACAGGGACTAATCGCCGTTGCACGAGGGAGGGGCAAAGCATTTCCGAAGTAGCGATGCAATTTAGATTTTCATGCACCACCATTTCGAGGGTGTACCGTGAAAAATAGGTTCCCGGTAAAACTTCAAACCTCACACAGCTGCGCGGCCGGAAAAAGACCGAGAGAGAACGGGATCATCGATGGCTGAAAATAATCGTTATACAAGAAAGATGTTCAACACCTCTTCAAATTGCTGCGAATTTTAATGCAGGTCCGTAGTCGGAGTCGGAGTCAAAAACGAATCGTCGAGAGGATAACGAAGCAACGGTGGAATAGTCCGGGGAATTGTCACCTTTGTATGGAGCCCAATCTATTGCTGAACTGAGCTGTGTGCCCAGTCCTGGTGTTTATTGTGGAAACAGATCGAGTCCTGTGAGGAGTATCTAGTCGTGTAGTAGTGTGTCGGCATCTGGGTACAGCAAAAGCGAGGAGAGAGTGGAGAATTACAGCCGTTTGGAGAGACCGTAGAGCGAAGCTACGAAGATTCTCTCTCCTGCTGAATTCTGTCTGGCCGCTTTGTCTACTGAGGCTGCTATTACTACCGATTACGACTTGTGAGCTACTATTTGTTGTATCGTGCTGTCCTATCTTCGTCTCAGCTGTATATATTTGCCGCCTGTGTCTCGTGTTCTTTGTGTTAATAAGCGTCGTCGTTGTTTGGTGCTAGAGGACTGTTCATTTCTACATAGACCATCAAAGCTTAAAAGAACTCCGACGGAAGTAGTAAATCCGTAACAATATATATATATATATATATATATATATATATATATATATATATATATATATATTTGTTAACATTGCGTTTTATTGTGATTGGTCGATAAAGTCACCTAATTGGCATTCTAATGGAAATGGAACTTTAATTATGGAAAGCTTTGTTAAAAATATATGAATACTCATGAAAGAAAATAAATGTGAGTTCTTTATTAGATTCAATTGAAAGTAAATCCAACTAATGTTCTCTGTAAGCCATCAGATTGCCAAATGTGCTTTTTGAATTTGTATGATAACTAAATGCGTGTTAAACAATTTGATAAAAACATGTCTTATTTTTAGATTTTTTTAAAATTTTTTGATCTCGAATAGCGTTTCATAGAAAATAAAATAAATTTAGCAAACTTGAAAAATTTCTTAAGTAAAATCGTTTTTCCTATCATAATGATAGTATAGTCCTTTTCCAATGATAGATTACATTTGTTACATTTGATTCGACAGCTTACGATGTTTTAAAAGAATACATTTTATAAAACTCGATCTAGTTTGGTATTTATCATTCCAATGTAAACAAAAAATTTATGCCGAGGAGTATCTCTTTCAAGAATGTCTTCACGAATAAAAAATGCATATATGATTAATGCAATATGAATTTTATCTTGCATCTACTCTATTTAATGAATGAAAAGCGCTTGTGGGCAGTTTCTTTCCATTCTTTTATATTTTGGGAAGCGGCTATTCCTTTATATACTTGTTAAGACAAAAACACTCTTACGATGAAACACCAAGAAAAATTATGATTCATATTACGAACGAATCATAATTTGAATATAATGAAATATGAATATTTCACTTGCATTTTTATTTTCGTGATTTCGTCAAAGGACAATTATTAAGAAACATTCTTACGATCTTTTTGTCTTTTTCAGGAATAGGAAGCATCGTTTGTACAGGGCTTACAATTCCTCAAAAGTAAAGTGTCGTCTTGCTGTGACTCGCACGAGTTTAAAAAAAATAAATTTCATAAAATATCTCTCAATTTGAAATCAGATAAATATAAAATTAATATCAAATTGTCATAATACTTTTATAAAAAATATTTAATAAAATTTTGCAAGAAAATGGTTAAAATAGATTTAAAACTAAAAACCAAGTTTTTCTCATGGTATTGTAAAACAATCTATATAGTCGAAAATGCTGAATTGTTGTCTTCCATTGTAATGCTAAATTATTCTTAAAATTGGTTTAAAAATATTTCTGCATTCAAAAGCTTCTGCAGAAGAAAACTAAGCAGTATTTGAAAATTCCAATCTTGCATAAAAGTTAAGTTCTAAAGCTGTTATTCTTAGCATTTATTAAGAACTTAATCAAAAATTTATATTTTTGAACTATTCTTATTTAACTGTATGTACTTTTAGCAATTTGACTTATTTCTCTTATTCTGTTTATAACTCAGACACACATATGCATATATTGTAGAGGAATAATTAATTATGAAAAGGATATTTAAATGCACTTTCAAACAAGAAAATTGTTTCAAAATCTACAATGAACACTAGTAAAATGAGTTTCAATATGAAAATTGTAGAAATTCAGAGGTAGAAATAAAAATAACATTTTCAAATATATTGCAGATTAAGCTAATATGAAACTAAACAAATTTATAACTAGTGCTGCGCATTAAATAACTAAGATTTTTGATTTGCTTTTCCTTTTCGAGTGCTGTTGAAATAATAAGGCAATTGTTTATTTTTATTGATGATTGATTATGAATTGATAATAAAAAGTTAAATTCTAAAAGTAAATTTGCGTTCCTAGATAAAATTAGTTGTATTCATATTTGCGTGAATTGTTGGAAATTCTTGAATTGATTTTTTTTTAGTCTTTTATATTCTCAGTCAAAAACATTTTTATCTTGTCTGTTTTCTTTTCAATAAATAATAGCAGTTATGCCAATAAGTATATCGCGTGCTTCTAGCTTACATCAGGTTAAAATTCCGGTTAACAATTGATTCTAAAATGAATGGATTATGTAAAATAATGGGGGAAAATATAATCGGTATTGAAAACATACATTATTTTGAATTTCTGCAGTTAAAAATTAAAATATTCATTGTTTGCAGTAAATCGAAATAGAAAAAGCATTTCGAAACCCAAATTATCTTTAAAGTTGTAACTTGTTGCTATTTATCAGCGTTTTTGTTTGCAGTACAGAAAGGAGGATTTATTTTCCATACAATCATTATAATTCATTGTGTAAAAGCAACAAAAAAAAATTAAAACACTTCTTCAAAACTAAAAAAAAAATAAATAAATAAATACTGAATGCCATAGAAAGTGCAAAAAACAAAAAGAAAATCTATTTTATCGCTTTTGACAAATTGCCAAATTTCTACAGAGTTGCAATGTTAGTACTTAAGAAACTCATGCAACATGCAAATGCTATCACTACATTGTTTCTTTTCGATTCGAAGTTAGATAATTGCTCCAAATATCGGCAAGCAAAGGCTTTCGGCAAGACGTTCAAGGGAAAGGTGACCTACTTAACCTTGTCACCTTACATAATAAGATCTATTTTTAAGAAATTATTCAATAAATAATTACTTTGAAAATGTTTCTAATGAAAAATATAAAATACAAATGAATATTTTAATGAAATGTTATACAATTTCAAAATTTATAACATTAATACATACAATGTGTCAATATTTTTGTGTAAATGTGTGTCAAACTTATAACATGTAAATACAAAATACAGTTTAATATTTTGATAATATGTTATAGCATTTCGTAAAGTTAAATCAGAGAAGTTGAAGGCATTTATAACTGACTGTGTTTCAGTTTAGTTAGAAATATAAACTTTTATTAACGCTTTTAAACTAATTAAATGTTAGAATTTGAAATCGCTTGCTAAAAAAATATACATTAATTGAAATGGAGTTAATTATTGATTCCAAAAATATTTTTTTACAAAATGAGAAAAAAAAATCAGATTAGTCAAACAAATAAAAAAAATGTTTGCAAACGGAAAAAGGGGAAGGTTTGTTTTACATAGTTCGGAGAATTTTTTAATTTTTGTGACCTTAGGAATGAAGTTTTTCATTTGAAGGAAATAATAATCTGCAAGAACTTGAAAACGGTTTATATTCAGAAATAAGATCCAATTATATTAACTCCATAGATAACACGAAAAAGTTTTTTTTTAATCTTTTGTACGGTTTTGTACGATTCTTAAAAATCAACATAATTCAATTGCAATATAATGCAATTCAAAATATAAATAACTCGGCATTGGAATAAAGCCTTTTGATTGTTTTCAGATACATAATATTAAAAGTATTCTTGCTTATTTGGTAAGATGAAAAAGGATTATTATGCAGCCAACAGAAATTCATACTTAATTTTATCTCGCTTATTCGATGATGAAAAAGAATAAAATACTGATTTGGTATTGGTATACCACTGATGGTTAAAATTCAAATCTTTGCCATAACTTAGGTTCTAAACTGAAAATGAAGTAAAAAAACTTAATACGTTTAAGGTTAACTCATATATTATTTTATTTCCAAATTAACTGAAATATTTCCGGAACAAGCTGAAATACATATTCTCAGATATTGACATATCTTTAATAGTACTCTCTGTCATCTATGCTTTCACATGTATTATGCTTCAGACAAATATGCTCTCGAACGTCTTTTCAAATCCGAAATATTTTATGAGAAAATTCTTTCAAAGAATTTCCATCTATTTGAATATAAGCCCATACATGATCTTCCGACATGACTTCCATTTCTCTATTATATGGAAATTCCATAAAAACCGAGAAGGGAAATCACAGATCTGGAGAAAATATCAGTTGCATTTTCTTTTTTTTAAATTTTATGTTATGGATTTTTTTTTCTTGGATTTATCATCAGAAAGCAGTATTTTTAAATTTCTATGGTAAAAAAGTAAGAAAGAAATTAGTAAAAAACATAAATAAAATAATGCTAGCATGATTTATCAAAATATAATAGAAATCATCCACATTTACGAAAAGTGTGATTAATAAGTAAAAAAATGATTTTGTAATTATTTTTAAGATCATTTGTATGCATGGCGTCGCTAATAATGTTAACGAATAGTTAATTTTTAAATTATTAAACATAGGTATATTTTTAGGAATGGAAATATGAGTAAAATGAAATTAAGAATTCTATTTTATATTGGTTGATACTATAACTGCAACGGTGAAAAATCACGAAATATAACTTTTATGGCATACGAAGGTTTTATTTGTCATATACAGTAAAAACAAATCTTCATACTTAAACATTTGCAATAGAAAATGGGCTTCACTGTTTTTCCATATAAAACTGATAAATGAGCAATAACTGTTCAAAGAAATTAAGGATTGTATAAAAATTGATTTCAGAAGAAAATTATCATTTTTTTTAAATATGCAATCAAAATGTTGCAAAGTAATGAAAAGCTAAACTAACTGTTTGACTAAATGAAAGCTGATGAGATTACAAAAACTATTTATTCAATATTTGAATTAAACCAAAACTTTGTTTAAAAATGAATATGCAACAAAAAATGGTAATTTTCATTCAATAACGGCAGTCAAGTTATTATATTTCTTATCTAATAGTTCTAATAAATAACACATATTAAATGAATAAATAATATTCCATTTAGATAAATAAAATAATTGTTTTTATTGTTAAAAATTTCAACAATTTTATAAATTTACTCAATATTTATAGTATATATTTTAAAAAATGTCAAAGGGCAAAATATTTAATTGTGGTTTTGATTGAATTTTTTGAGCTGCAGTTACATTTTCAAGTGTATCAATATTTTCCAAAATATATTTATTCACAATCAAAATTTAATTTAAATGAAACAAAAATATATTCATTAGACCAATCAAAAATTCAAATTACTTACGAATTTTAAATAAATATTATCTCGATTTATCCATGATCTTCTCCAATACTAATGGTTTAACTCGCATCTATTGAAACAGGTTTATTGTCTACAAGTCACTATTTCAGTTGCAATATTCCTTTCCACTCTGATGCTTCTAAATAGAAAAAGCAAATGCCATTTACTCTTATTCTTGTATTAAACCTTGCTAAATGTTCAGGGTATTAGCCAATCAAAAGTTAAGGTACTGAAACCAACTCATTTCTTTATCCATAAACATTTCGGGTCGATCTACTCCCAATTCCTTTTTCGTAAGTAGTAATCTGAAGAGGCATCATCAAATTTTCCGATTTTTGAAGTATCCAACTCTTAAATGTTCCCAGGGTAATATAAAGAAAAAAAAGTGGATTTATGCAGTTGATAAAGTAGCTTGATTTCAGCGTTTCTGAACATAATTATCAATATTTTAAAAAAAGAATTCTAACATTTTACACAAGAGAAAAAAATGTTCAAAAAAGTTAAAGCTAAATATTTTTTAGCATTAAATACATAAAAATATCCCTTAAAATATTTGAATCCTATATGTAATTCTTCATAAATATTTAACTTTTCTTGTCAAAAGATGATTTTTATGAATCACTTTTCTGAATACGTGATGTGATATCCAAGAAATGCAGCATTTAATAGAGAAGAATGAATAGAACATTTTTCAAGGTATAGATTTTTGTCCATTTAAAGACGTAATATTGCTACAGTTCTATTTTTTTTAATAAGTTGTAATTTGAAAAGTATAATTTTTAATATGTGACAATGCTTGAAATTCTCATGTATGAATATGTTTCAATGGTGTAATTCACAGAATTTACATGACAGTCAAGTTTATTTCCGAATAAAGAAAATATTAAAAAATTCGCTTACAGAATAAAATTTTTATTGTAAATATGATGGACTTTTACCTAACTGTAACCGCTAATCCGGCTCGCCCAAAGACACACGGATAATTTTGAATGACCTGGCCGCCAAGATAGCAACACTGGCAGGGACTGATGTTAAATGCTAAAGGTCATCAGCAGCCACGGTACAACTCTTCTTGTGGGAAATACGCCCAGTCATCGATAAAAGGTAGTCGACTCTCACCATTCCTACAGCCACCAGGGTAACCAGAACCAATTTCCATACTGTAAGCTTCTCATTCTCCTTTCTGAGGTGATCCCCCGCCAGTGGCAATGCAAAGTTGATGAAGAAAGAATTTAACTATTCAAATAAGTACTTCAGTGAAAAAGTTAACTATACAGATTTTTAAGTCACATTCAATTAGAAGTAATAAATACAAGAAAGCGCATAATAAAAACACGTATTGATTTTTAATAACTTTAATGATACTCCGTCAGAATGAGTTAAATTTATCCTTTTGTTGTATATCATATCAATTTCACAAAATTTTTAGAAAAAAGTATTTTGGAATATATACTATGATGAACGTTATTAAACGAGATGAATTTTATTAAAAACTGTTCGAATCTTTTGCGTTTTCATATATGAGCAGTTTAGCAAATTTTATTATAAATTAATTTTAAAAAGATTATATATTCCTTTTTCTCTGATAGAAAAATACTGGAATAATTTACAAGTATTTTCTTGCTTTTAAAAATATATAAGATAATATATGAAAATAAGCCAATGGTTAACATAAAAATTAAAACTGTTCTTTCGGATTTTTATTATATATACGTAATTCGTAAATGGTAATATATTTTTTTTCATTATAGAATTGTGATTTCATTATAGTGCTGGCTATTTTTAAATAAAACTTCAGCATATTAAACAAAAGTAAATGAAAGAAAGATTTATGCTAATTGAAAATAATTGCATTCATCATTAAAAAAATGGCGGCGTCCTTGCATAGGGGTAGCGCATCTTCCCTGTGATCTGGGCGTCCCGGTTTCAAATCTCGGTTCGGGCATGGTATTTTTTCATCTGTGTTCTATCTGTGAGATGTGTGAATGTGCCCCCCTGTAAAAAGGGGTTGTGCAAGTGAATGTGTGAATTTCATCTTCATATGAGCTAGAAATCAGACTTCTGCCTTAGGGTGCTCAGGGGTCTTTATCCTCAGAAGCTATTGCACCCCCTTTCCGTGGTAACGCGGACACGACATCATTAAAAAATAAAACTTTTGTGATTTTTTATCACTTTAATTCATTCGAATTTTAGAAGCTGGTTGTCTTGAAAATTGAATCAAAATTACCAATGTCTTACGAAAATTAAGATGTTGCTGTTATGTTATTTTATACAATCTTGTGTACGAAGTATTCAAAGAGAAAAATATTATAATTTTTAAAACATTAGAGTTCAGAATTTGATGAATTTCTAAATTGCAGATCTCTCTCATTCCGAAAAACGCAATTTTGGTCTGTGCCTATATTTCGCTTTGTCTGAACAAAATAACTCACAATTGCGTTGAGATTCAACAATTTAAATGCTGTGTGTCTTTGCAGCAAATTTATGTATTTGTGTCAACTTCTGATGAAATCCATTTAATAGAAATTTGTTGCTTACCTATTCACGTAAAAATGAGCATAGTATTTAAAAAATGTTAAAACATAGATAGATAAAATGTGGTACAGTATCATCATTTGTTGGTTTGTATCCCATTTTCACCAAATTCGTCTACTAGTCAATTGCTTGTCGCTGTATGGAGTCGATGTAAAAGCAATAATTAGAAACGCAACTACATTGATAAATATTATTTTGTTTATAATCTTGCTATTAAAATTCTAAATTGGCATTAGAATTTCTGCTAAATCCGTCAATTATTGACAGTCTATTAATTTGTAAATTCGAGTTAATAATAATTCAATGAAATTTGGTATGCCATGTTACTAAAAGTTTAGATCTGCATCAAATTTTGGTTTCAATCAGATGAAAAAAGATGCCAAATGTCCTTATTCGTTTTTAAAAAAAATCATATTAGGAATCACGAAATGCTTAAGAGTACGTCTCTATCATAGCATGCGTAGATCAAAAGGGTTATTTCTCTTGTATTATCACCCTTTCATCTTATCTCTATCTCATATTTACAAAGTAACAAACATTTGAGACATCTTGGGTTTCAAGGTCTTTCCCAATAAACAAAGTTTTCATGCTTAGGAAAGGGATAATATCTTTATTAGGATGTATACGAGAGAATTTTCTTAGAAATATCTCCCTTTCAATACAGATAAGAAACGAAAGTATCTATATTAGTAACTAAAAGTAATTTGGTATTATTCACTACAAGAATTCGTTTCCAGTCTATGCAGTTCTAAATCTGCAATCATTGCAGAATCAGAATCGATGATGTATAGAAGTGGGAGAACTAAGCCGTATAAGAATATGTTCCGCTAATTCGCTTAGTCGTTCATTAAGGAGACAATTTGTATCTAGTGTTTAGATGACACTTCGGATAGTTAATAATGATGGATATAACAGCCAATGTAACATTCTGTGGTGAAAGGTTTGTTAATGTTGTTTTAACAATGGAACGTGCTGTTATATCTGTTAATAAATCATATAATCCAATATCGTATATTAGGCACATATCCTCGATGGCTTACAATTCTCTGATACATATAACCAGATTCTTTCAATCTGATGGTTCAAGAATTTCATTTCATACTCTTTCATGTACTCCTACACAATCTATAACAGTTTTTGAATTTTATATATTGTTTCATCTGAGTTTTTAAATGTTATGACTTAATTGAAACTCATCCATCAAAACATTCAGTTGATTGTTTTTGCCAATTATTAACATTATAATAGGAATTTCACTTCCGCTTCTGTTTCTTAACATGCATTACATTTGAAGTAATTGATCATTTGATTTAATGTCTTTCAATCGTATTAAATAGTAAGTGGAATTTTTCAAAAAAAAAATGCATTCCATATTAAATATTTAACGGCTTGAAATTTCAATGATCTGGGTAAAAAAACTATTCCCCAGAGGCGGTTAGTTTTATATATTCTTTTAAAATTTTATTTCCAGTTACAGAAATATCACATTCTTTTTTTAAATTATTATTAAAATGTATTTATTATAATGAATACAATAATATTTTGAGGATATTAGTACACTTACAAAGTGTTAGTGAAACTTTAGTGGGATAAAATGTATCATTTTTGAAGTTAAGGCCGATTTTTCAAAAGAAAATATATTTTGTAATGACAATTAAATGATAGAAATATAATTAAATTTAAAGTGATTGAAGCTTAATTGAATTAAAATTAAGCCTGCAAATACTATTTTATAATGATTAATCTTTTATAATGCCTTCGATTCTTCAAGAATGCATTCTTTCGGAAGGGCCATAAGTTAAAATGGAATGAGCTGCAATCAATTACGAAAATGTATTTAAATAAAAAAAAATTGTCCTTCAGTGACAGCATACCTAATTTATTGGCTGTAAATTTTTCATTCCAATGACACTCGGAATCTTTAGCAGGAAGTATTTAACAACTCCAGGGAAACTAATCCTAAGTCATTCATCAAGTCGGATGATTTCTGAAAAGTCGATTATTTGAAAAGTTGTTTGGAGAATTTCTGAGGATTTAAGCTGATAATTAAATCAATTTTGAAATTTCTTTATCAAAATATATGGATTTAATTTACTTTATAAATGGCAGATAATTTTATGTTAGGATATTTTAATAACTTCTTAAAGTAGCTAATAAAGTAACAGATTTCAATCAGTATTTCAATTTTTAAGAAGAGCCACTTAATTAAACTTAATAGTTCACATATTTTGATTAAAGAATGAAATTATTTCAGAATATTTGATTAAACAAATTTATTTTTTGTCATTCTGAATTGTTCGCTGAAAGAGGTTTTATACAATAAAAAGGATTTTACATAAATGATTCATATTAGAGTGATAATGAATTCTGATATTCAAATTTCTGAAGAATATAATTTCAGCTATTAATTATTGAATTATAAACATTTTTTTATGTAAAAATAAGCAATTATAATCATATTATTTAGAGACTATCTCTTTTCAAAATGCATAACTTCTAACAATTGATGCATATTATATGTTTAAAAAGAGGGTATTTTATAAGTTGTTGCTAATATTGTGTTATTCTTATAACAGTTTAAACATATAAATTATCCATTTACCAAATAAAAAAAAGTTTTAAAAAATTAAATAATGCCACACATTAACATGATTTCTTATCTTTCAAAACAATAAAAATTGAAAACTAAAACTATTAAGTTGGATTGAATAATGTTAAATCAAAAGAAGATGATAAAGAAAAGCTTTCTTTAAATATTTTTTTTTATCTCAACGCTTTTTTTTTTTTTTTGCTTTTTGTAATTTATGATTTGCGCTTCCATATATAGATCTCAAAGAGATAGATGCATTACCCAAAAATTAGCCAAATTAACATTTTTATTTTATTATGTTATTTCATTGCTCTTTTCTTTCTACACATCGCATCAAAATTTCACAATTGTACTTTTAATATGTCTAAAGTCTACATGATGTGATTTTATAGTATTTAGAGTTTTATTCACAATAACAAATGGAAAGCAAAAGCAAGTATGAAAAGCAAAGCAATTTCAAAGAATCTTTCTTTATGTTAGAGTACTCATTACAATCATGTTTTAAAAATATGAAGATATTTCATTCAGAAGAAGACCATTCAATTTATTTATCAAAACATACTTTCAAAAGGAAGTATTCTCAATTTTATTGATTATACGCCCACAATTATTTATATGCACGTAACAATTTAATTAAAACTTTACTTGCAAAACATTATTAAAAAATCAAACAAATCAGAAGATACCATTAACTTTAAATAAATAGCAATATCTTTTTGGTAAAATTTCTTTTTAATTTTCCCAAAAATGTAAGTAATAAATTAAAAAATCTTATAAAAATACATTTTTATATAAACCGTCATAATGATAAATATGGACTCTGTATCCCTAAATTATATTATGAATTTTATGCTTCATTATTGTAAACTACTAAGAAATTTTTTATGGAATAGGAACGATTATTATAAACAATAAATTAAACAAGATTAAAATAAACATATTGAGATATACTATATTATATAATGCCCCGGTTTTGAAATAGTATCAGGACTGTCTTGGGACGGATTTCGCGTTTGTAACCATGGTCAGATTGCGAAACCAACACCTACGATGGCACCTTTCTTTTAATAATTCTGCAGCACACAGGTACAAAAGAATCCAATCTAGATGTATGTAGTTTCCACCTTTGGTGAAATCAAGTTAGAGCCTTCATTTTTAACAGAAGCCATTTTATCACCATGCTTTTTCATTTCCTTTAAAGTGATTGGATAACTCCGTATTCTACAAAGATATAGGATTTCATGCAATAGAAAGTAATCAGTCTTTTCTTTGAAATCCAAAATGTAGAAATATTTCTTTTATTCAAGGTAAAGGAACGAAAAATTAAAAATGCAGTAGAATAAAAGAATGATTTGGAATTCAGTTTGAAATTCAGTTTATTTCACTCTTTAAAAAATCTTTAATATAAGAAGTATCCAGTGCTCTTTTAGGAGAGTTAAATGTGAAGTTAATGTGAACAAAAAATTCATGAAGTATGATATTTAATTTTTTATCTTAATTTTACACATTAATTTTTTCTGTTTAAAAAATATAACCATGTAAAGTTGCAATGCCTGTTTCAATACAATTAAATGAAAATCAATAGGAATGGCAATATATGCTGTGATGAAAATATTTGAAAATGTTTTTATAGTTTAATGTATGTTTTGATTATCAAATTTATGCTCCTTTTATTCCATTTATCTCCAACTTTGAGATTTTTCCGTTTTGGAAAACTTCGAGATTTTTCCATTTTGAGAAACATTGTTCCATTTATCTCAAACTCCCTGCATAAAATTATTAATTTTGCAGAATTTTGCGATGTTTATTTATTATCTTTTAAATGGAAAGCAAAAAGTTAGGTATTTCTAGTAAAACATTATTAAAATTATTCTTTTTCTTACACAAAGGGCATATCATAGTGCTTACTCATTTAATGCTTAATATCGAAGTATCCTTATATGTATTTCCTGCATTTCTTTTTGAATAATCTATAAAAAAACCATCTTGTGTCATCTTATGTCTAATATTTTATCTGATATTACAGATACATATTTCGTACACATCAGAACTAAGTATAGTGATAAATAAATTTATTATTGAGTTTATCGCTTATAGTGATTATTACATTTTTAATTGAAAATTCTAATGCAATTTCACTACATATCAAATTTATTTAGGTGCCATATGTGCATCTAGAATTTTCTACAAAATTCTTTATTTATTAATCGTGTTTCTTACTTTAGTCATTTTACAATCTTCAATTAAATTTTTGGAGTTATATTTTTAAATATACGTTAATATTCACAAAGAATAGGAATTTTAAGTATCACTTTAGAAATTATCTTTTATATACATATTTTTTATTTCATCGTTTTGATTAATCCTTATTAAAATATTCATATCAAATCTTCCTAGATATATGAGCCTTATATAAATCATAATTATTACTTATATAATTTTGAAGCTGCATCTCCTTTTAAACTGCACTTTTGTCATCCGAAAAATGACCTTTTGTGACCTAATAAAGAAAATACGATACTAACAGAAGTAGACAAATATCCATACTTGTCGTTGAAGAAAATAAATAATGCTCCAAAGTATTTCCTAAATAAATCAAAGATTAAAATCTAATAATTCGTATCTTGAATTAAAGCAGATAAGTCTTAGTATGAATCCAAATTTATAAAAAAAATTGTATTTTGAAGAGAAAAAAGTTTTATTCCGATGGCACTGAAAGCATTAAATATACAGGATTTCTTAATTTTAAGGGAAAAAAACGATATTTAAGTGCAAAATAATGTAAGTTATGAGATAAAATTGTGTCCAGCTCTACAACTATAATCTGCAAAATAATTTTCTGGGATTTGTAGAATTCCTAAACTACATCAGACTTTTTTGACAAACCGATCCCTAGAGAACAAATATATATAAGCAAATAAGTAAGCTATGTACTTATGTACTCACACACACACACACACACACACACACACACACACACACACATATATATATATATATATATATATATATATATTTGAATTGTTTGAAAGTGGCAGTGCCCTAAAATTTAAAGAAGTTATTGATTTGATGTCACATTGTTTGATATGTCATTAGTTAAAAATAGAACTTAAATTTGTGATTTTGTTTGCAAGCAATAAACTTAACTTTCAGTTATGGAATAATGCAAGTCCACTTGAATATTTAATTCTTAGAGAGTCAGTTTAATTGCAATTATTTCTTTTACTGAAGAAATAAACCTGTAACCACCAGATTATGGTTTACTTTCCACAGTGATATTAAGCTTATAGATATTATACTTATCTAAACTACACAGAATGAATTTTTCTTCTATAACATTTAAACTTTTCATAAAGGAACATAAAAAATAGAAATATTAAATTAATATATTTTTTGAGTTTTAACTTACTCTTAAATTAAATCTATTTTGTGTTGTAATTTTATATAAATTAACTTCAACTAAACATTTAAAAAAAATTATTTCTTAGCATCATTTCTTAAAGCACAAGCCATTTCCATCGATAGAGTCTATTTTCTATTAAATGTATGGTGCATTACCCACCCTGAATGAATAGCCGGGACCGGAGAAAATCCCTTTGGATTCCCCACCCCATTTCGGAATCCACGGTATCCCTTATAAAGAGATCTGTGTATTTACTTTCTGTCTGAAGCTATTAATAATGGAATACTATATCGGGACTTATTAAGAGGTGAGTATCTTAGGGGGATGATGTCATTTGTGATTTATGTTCTATCTCTTTCGATGGATAGGCTTAGGTATGCTTGAAACCTTCCAAAGACGCAAATTTGAGATTGATTGTTGTATCAAAGCCCTTTAAATAAAGGATCAAAAGGCGAATCTCTAATCCTTGCAAACAGGAAATTTTCAAATTAACCATGTAAATATTAAATAACCCATTATCTTTCGTTGTTATGCATTGATTTTCAATGAATTGTGAATTCATTATCATATTCTGTATTTTAAGGTATTCAATTTTGATAAGAATCAATGCTTTAAAGAAACATGTATTATGTTGTATTATCTCTAGTATTTATTCAGAATTTAAAGAAGTTATACCTATATTTCTATACTAAAAAGTTGCAAGTTCATGCAAATAATCATGTCCTGTAATTTCTGCTCTGTTTGATACAAGACTTCAATGAAACTAATAAGAAAAGGATAAAATGAAGGACAACACATAACTTGAAATATAAACGGCAACTCGGAAAATGTTCTAGTCATTTGATCATTTCATAAAGAGTAGAATACGATCGGGCAGAATTACAAAAAGGGGTAAAAGCATATCAGATGAAACATTTAAAAACCTGAACAGCTTTTACTGCTTCTCTGAAAGTAGAAAAGTTACAAGCAAAGAAAACGAAAGATTTTCATAAAGAAAAACATTTTAGATGCATTTTTATAACCCATGGAATTGAAATTGGGATTGTCCTTGGTGAAAAAAATATCACATTTATTTTTATATATTTAGAAAAGAAAATCCTTATATGTGCATATAAGTCACACTCTTACATGACAGATCATGAAGCCTGGATTTCCAATATTGGCAGGGGTATATTCTAGAAGGTAAAAATATTTATCTGAATGCGTGTTTTATCTAGAAATTTAATTAAACTTTAAATTCATTAAATGTTAAGCTAATATTAGAGATTTTTAGGCATAATTTCAAAAAATATTACATTTGCCAACTGATTTAAAAAAAATGTCTTTTTCAAGATACAATTGCAATGCAATGTTTTGTGGAATTTTAATTTCTATAAAAAATATTTTTTACATAACTTTTAGGAACGAATTTCTTTGCTGCAATGAAATTCAAATTGCTTTGACTGTTTCACCAATCATTTAGCTGTGTGATTCACTTTCGGTAATAAAAGCTAAGGAAGAAAAATTCAGCTGATTGCACAGTTTAGATGTGAATTCAGAAATAGAAATTCTGAAGATAACGTAGAACTTGAAATGGATTTTTCTATATATATATACAGGGTGTCTCAAAAACCTTGACCGCGGCTTGTATTCCTTAAATATCGATCCCAGACATATACAGTAAATTACAAAGTTGCGTGAAAATAGGTACACAATATTATGAAATCGATTAAAATTTTCAGGGGATTAAACTTTAGAAAATACAAAATTTTAATTTTAATACGAACCCCGAACAAAAAATTCCCAGTGAGTAAAATGTGCCCATCCTCTAATAAGGTCATGTACAAAATTTCAGAATTTTCTCATAAAAACTCTCAAACTTAAAACAAAGTTGGTGAAGGGTCAATCACAAATTAAAATGCAAATGCAAGAATGTGTCATAAGGAAATAAAATATTTTATATCTTTAGTTTTAAATACAAATTTTAAAACCTATGCTTCCTGAAAAACAATTCTTTAAAATTTTATATCATGAATTACATTATATAACTTAAAATAGCACAGTCAATGAACTTTCTTTTCTTTAAGTAATCTTAACTTATGTAATCTTTCTTTTAAGTTATTATTTCTACAAATTTTTAATACTTTTGAACCAATAAATAGTAAAATTATTATTTATTTATTCAATCATTACTTTCTTTTTTAATTTATGTACGACCAATAAACACGAACATCCGACATGATATTTCCTCTTTGCGAACTCATATCCAGGCACCGAAAAGTGGTTTAAGTCAGACTTTATGTAGTTTCACATCTTTCAGACTTTTTGTGATAAAATGCTGAAATTTTGTAAATGACATTATTAGAGGATGGGGCACATTTTACTCACTGGTAAATTTTTGTACCGAGTACGTATTAGAAATTTAAATTTTGTATTTTTTGAAGTTTTATTCCCTGAAAATTTTAATCGATTTCATAATATTTTACACCTTTTTTTAAGCAACTTCGTAATTTACAGTATATGTCTATGATCAATATTTAAGGAATAAAAGCAACGGTCAAGGCTTTTGAGACACCCTGTATATGATGTCATACAGACTCGAATCTATTAGAAAACTTCATAAAACTATAAACATATATGGAATATGGCTTCTTAATATAAACAGTTTTAAAGTTGATAACAATTTGATATTTAGAAATACTTTGTTGAAGTGGTAATGAGCATAAAATTTTGCAACTAATATTTAATTGAAATAATTATCTCTGGTACATTAACTAATCACAAAATAGTCTAATTATGGTGCTTTTATAAGAGCGAAAACATTTAGTAAAAGATGATTTCTCTTAACAAATAAATTTCTTTGTTTCGTATGAAATATTAAATTTTCAGTTATTGCGATTCTTTAATCCATTATGAGAGTTTAAAAAAATCGTGGATAAATAGAAAAATATATATGTATCAGTACCAGAGTAATAAATAAATTATTTAACCCTTAACTGGGACATGCGGTCTGTGAGACCGCTAGCGATGGATTTTCGGTCTGCCCTATTCTATTTTTAGCTCAATTGAATAGATTTACCCTGTAGCTTCCTGTTTTGTGACCTCCAATACACGTGCACCTTTTCAACCGATTTCAGCGGATGCTTTTTAAAAAAAAATACATCATTTATTTCTTTAAGCGCGGTCTCTAAGACCGCACCTCCCTGTAAGTGTCCCAGTGATAAGCACGGCTTAGCAGATGGCGCTAAAACTTGGGCCCCGAAATATCATCCTATTTGCTGATCCTATTAGGAAGCAGTATTCCAGACACTTTAAATGAAGCAGAAAGTGATTTTAGTGATAAAGATAATTGTATAGAAGAGTTTTTGGATGAAAGTTCGCATTCAATTGATTCTGATATGTATGCGCAAACATAATTAATTTTTCTAGTCATAATGTATTTCGAAAAATTTATAGAATACATTAATATACCAAGAGATATATATACAGAATTTGTAGGTTTATTTTTATACTAGTTCTTAACCTATATGTTTAAAATGCCCTAGAAAACCGTGCTATGAAAGTCACACAAGCCGATAAAAAAAAGGGCCAATTTTACCCATTGTGATTTTTTTTTCATATAATTGTTGAATTTTACATTATATTGTCTTCTATATACCTTCATATACTATAAAAATAAATATGATTTAAAAAGTAAAAAGTAATATGTTTTTTCAAGAATATTAATTATGGTAACATGTAATTTGAGAAGAAAATGTATGATCCAAAGCATTTACTTTTTTCAATGATAATATATTTTGAAAAATTTCTAAATCATATCTATATATCAAGAAAAATATCTGCAAAATATATTGGCAGTTTTTCATACTAATACATTCATTAGAAAATTTAATTTCAGTGCAAATGAAATGCGATCGCGTAAACCGCACCTCCCCAGTTAAGTCCTAAAATTTCACCACCCCCCCCAGTTAAGGGTTAATATAAAAATGTATTACAGTTTTTTTTAAAGAAAATATTTAAATATCGGATACGTCTGTTAATGTTATAATTGGATGTATTTTTAATTTTACGTATTTTTATAAAGTAATTTATAATTAATACATTCATACAATTTAGCATTCATTATTCTTGAATTCAAGAAATTTCCATCTCTTAAATAATAGAAAAAGAATATTTTTGAAGTAATGAATGATTCAACATCTCATGAAATATGTTTTAATCCGAAAGGTATTTAAATAATACCAATAAAATGCTTTTGAAAAGAAATATATATAAAATCTTTTCTTAGTTTATGTTTTAATAGATGGTAAAGTTATTTTATTAATCTCTCATAAATCCAAAATTATTTTTAGTGAGGCTATATCATAATATTTTAACTTTTTCATTGTTGTATAGCATATTGAAATGGAAAAAGTTCCAAATATGTCCGGAATAATTTTATATGAATATTTTTGTAGAATATTTATTGGAAGTATAACTTAATTTTTAAGTTATTTTTAGATAAAAAAAGAGCAATTTATTCATATTTATAGTCATAATAATTTAATAATATTATTACTTCATTGTAAATCTAATATTATTGAAATTATCTCCTTTAAGCATGATATTCTTCTTTCTCATGAGTTATATATATTTTTTAATTAAAAAAGTATAATGATTTCATTAATTTAGAAATTTAATATAGATTTTTGATTTAATAAAAGTAACCCTTTTAAAGAAGATAACGTTTAACATCGTGGGTGTGTTTAAATTTTCAAATTAAATTTCATCTATTGAAATGTTAAATTAAAACCTTCAGTTTCAATATAATAGCAGAAAAAATATTGAAAACTTCCGAAATACAGAAATTTGTGAGCATCATATATTCAGAAATAATGTATGGTACACTCATGTATTTTACTGTCTAATATATATTAAAGTCAAGGTAAAAATATGATTATATAGGCATTTCCTTATTTTTTATTTCAGTATTTGAGTTTTTTAACTGTAGTTGCGTTTTAAAGGCATTTGGTATTAATAAACCAACTGTAAAACTTATATGTTCATATTTATGAAGAAAATATAACATCATGACTTTACATATTTCAATCTTATTCACATAATTTTCTATTCCAACATTTAATATTAGGCACAGTCTTAGGCCCTAAACCTTTCTCCACATATAGCAGAAAAAATGCTAGTTCCATAGGTGCAGAAAATATTTCTGTCGACAATACTAAAAAAATTCTATAGTTCTAACAAAAAACAAAAAACAAAAAAAAATCTTTTCTGATTTGCCTTTTCTCCCTTTGGTGGAAGAAAAAAACTTTTAAAGTTGTTTATATTCATAGTTAAATGCCAAAAAACAATTTTTAGAGAAACGAAGAAGATGAAATCATATTGGTAGATTGGCTCTGTCGGTGGTGTTGCTTCAGAAAACAGATCCGGGTGACAGCAGTGGTGTATAAAATCAATAAAAAGCAACAGCCCGTTCCATTTAGCTTCGTCCTCTGAGGCATGCACGTGGGAAGAGGTGAATATTGAGCTGATATATACGCATAAAAATCTATTCAGTAAAGTTCAGCACACTTGGGAGCAAAAAACATGGAAATACTATCCTTTTATACTTTAAATAAATGCTTTTTTTTCTACCACTAGATTAAAAAGGATTTATTTAAAACGTTGTAAGTATAACAATAAATTTTTGCAGGATATTTGCGTGGAAAAACTAGCAAAATATTTCTACTGACTACCTGAAGATAATTTAAAAAATGAGCAATAGATACTTCTCAATTCAGTTTCAAATAGTATATTATTAAAAAATGCCCAATAAAACTCATGTGATTTTACGTTTAAAAAGAATTTGCAAAACCGATATTTGGCATTATTTTATTTATGATATTAGAGATCTGCAAAATTATTCATCAAATATTCCATCTTTAAAATATTTCAGCATAATTATGACAAAAGTTTCCATTCTTAATGCCTATTTATTTATTATGAATTACTAAAATTTTATCAGTTAATTTCTTGAACTTTGTAGCGAAGATATAAGAATAACAAATTCTGGGTATAAACTTCCAAACACTAGCATCCAAAATACATTAATGCATAGAGAAAAATAACATGATGTGTCATTGTACTGTTAAGAAAGAATAACGTAATAAAAATTATTAAAGCAAATAAAAGTGCTCTAGGGTGGTAAAATACCATTAATTTTTAATATTTTTTTTATATATAGCAACAAATCAATGGAAATTGATTTAGAACAAATCAGAGGAATTTATTTAGAGCAGATCAACAATAATCATTGATTACAACACTCAATGGAACAAACCAAAATATTCTTTACCATATTACAGCGCGTCTCAAAATTACATACACAATAATTTTTTGAAAAAAAAGCTCAAGAATCCTGATGTGATATTCACGAAAAAAAGAGCATATTGAACTAACAATAATGTATTACATTACATTCTTACATCAAATGTTTGAGAAAAAATGAAATTGAAAATACGCTGTCCCAAAATATATGCACAATTAAAAGATTCACTTTCATAACCATCATATTATATATATATATATATATATATATATATATATATATATATATATATATATATATATATATATATATATATATATATATATATATATATAAAGACTCAAAATATTAAAGCTTCTGATATTGGTAAACAATTTTATAACCAGAAGATCCGGAATTCTCGAAAGTCTATAGCAAGGTGAAAATGCGATTTCAAAAAGGCATTCATCTCCATCAAAAAGGAAAACTCAGCGACAATGTAAATGTGTTGTGAGAGCAACTTCAACTCGAAAGAAGTCTGTTCGGGAATATGCTTCAATGCTTCCTATTTCAAAATTAACTTTATTTATTAACTATTAACCGTTTTACACAGACATACAAATTTCATAAATATTGCAGAATTTGTTGAAATTGTACATAGAAATTATCGCGTTCTTTGAGAAAAATACATGCATTGAATAGATGAATGGCATTTTTTTTTCTTTTTAGTAACGAACATAATTCAGTTTTTAATGGCTCTAATTGTTGAACGAAATATTGGCATACTCTACGAGGTATATGTATAAAGATTACTTTGAGTTCTCACTCTAGAACTTGACTACATATTTAAATTGTCTTGAAGGAAACATAGATTTTTTTAGAATATTAGTGACAGTGATTAAAGTGATTAAATATAAATAGACTGACAATGTTAAGAGAAGTTTAGGTTAAGTTAATTATGCTAACGTCATGTTTTAAAGCAACAATTTTTGGACAGATCTCGTAATTTTAAACCGTGGCCAGATGGCGAGGATGACACCTGAGCCGGCATCCCTCTCTCTAAACTTCCACGCTACACCGGCGGGAGGAAGTTTGGCCCCAACAGATTTAGCGTGCACCAGACCCACTTCTAAGACGGTTCTTCAGTGGAATCAGGTCACGAACCTGACTAACCCCAGATACGTAGCTTAGACCTTACCACCGGGCCATTGCGGCCTCATTGTTAAGATAATTTAATTCTTTTAGTACTTAATCATCTTTATTATATTTATTATCTTGATTTATCATTTAATGTAATAACACAAGTAGTTATTTAATATCATCTGCTACTAAAAATGAATTTCAGCTATTACTAAATATGGATAAGTCATAAATAAATATGTTTTACGAACTAAAAGCGATGTGAGTGATGGAAATGTCAACGCGTTTACAAATAAATTTATATTTAGAAAATAGAGTTGTTTGTGTTTTTTATTGATTTTTGTGTGAACATATTTTTGCTTAGTAACACATTTTATGATTTGCTCTCACATATCGTATAATCTGCATTTAGGAATCTTGATATCTAATTAGAAGTTTATTTATCTAATGGCAAACGTTATTTACTTCTCTACGCAAATGCTCAAAAATTTATCCTTTTATATCTATATAGTAAAATAAGAATATCTCTATGAGTGTAAAACGGTATTTATTTCAACATCAAAACCAATATGCTGCATTAAATGTTTGTATAAACGCCAAAAATTTATTTTCTTCAGGAAAATTAGATCATTTATTAAATTTTATTTTCTCTAAAGCAAAAAAATATAAATGTTGAATAACAAGTATTTTAGAGCTTTCAACTATTCTCTGGAGATATATTTATCTGAGAACAATTCACTATTTTATTGCATTTTGTTTTAAAGCTTTTATGATATTCTAGAAACAAATTTTTCTTCTGGGACAGATCTATTCAAGAATAAAATTATAGTATGAAAAGCAATTTTTCCTATGATAAAATTCACATATTCTAACATTTTCCTAAAACACTCCTGCAGACTTTTGTAGAAAAATGGCTTTCAGTAAGAGTGGAATATATTGAGAATAATATTTCGCAAGAATTCCTTTGCAAAATAAAATTTCTGAATTAGGCCATATGATATAAAAAGAAAGGTAAAAATGTTTAACGAAAGAAACTTTTTAGAGTTTATTTTTATTTTTTGTTTATTAGAGCCATTAAAATCTAAAAGAATCTAAATTTTTATGTGAATCTTCCATAAAAATAAGATTAATTATTAATTACATCATGAAAATTAACATTTATGAAAAAAATTACATCTTCAAAAAGGAAAAGGGCAGAATTCTGTTTAAAATTAAGGCAAAAAGTTTATTTCCTTTTGCAAATAAACCTGATTATGCTTTAATTAAAACTTTTATGTCAAAGGAAAAACTTTATTCATTAAGCTTATTTGTGCAAACATATATCTATAAATATACAAATCAATTAAAAATTTAATAAGATTAACATCTTCACATCCTTGGTTAATTTTTCTTTATAATTTTCATTTTTTTCTATATTTTCAATTATTCCAGCCTGATAACTTATCTATTTATGATGATTATTTGCATAAAAGGTAATGTTTGTCGCAAATAAAAAGCAAAAATATAGAAATATAAGGAAATTATTATTTACCTTTATATTTCATAAAAAACAAATTATTTTGAAAAAATTCGGCAGAAATATTTCCTTTATAATCAATATAATCGTATTTGTAATTAAATATTATGTAATATCCATTCTAATTTTTCCGTTACAGTGTAGTTTTTAAGGGGACAGTGAACTTTGAAATAAGCAAAAATGGACGAAGACGTGAAATTTTATTTTCACCTTTCCATCACCAAAATATATGAATATATTCAATCAAAATAATGTTATAAAATTTAATGTTCCATAAAATGAATATTCAAATAGTTAAGAGGAATAAAAAGTATATCTTAATGATTTTTCTCAAAATGATATTGTAATTAGATTTAAATACGTTTAAAATGTTCCAGGTGTCTTAATTTTTAAAGAAATTAAAGGAAATTGATAATAAAGATTTCGATCGAACGTTAAAAGAAAATGGGGTATACATTTCATGTTTCGAATTTTTTTAGTTAGTTCAAAGTCCATTTTAGTTAAGAAAAGCATAAAAAATTCTATGAAAATTCAGTAAGCATGTATAAAATTATTTCTAAACATATTAGCATTCAATTGGAATTACAAAATCATACGTAATTATGTTCCAAAAAAATTTACATTGGGTAATAAGAAAAAAATAATAGAAAAACTAAAAATTAAGTTGCCTCGAATATTTTAAAATTTTTATATCTTTTAAATTTTTAAAAATAACATATTTCTTTTTAAAATGTTTTTTAAAGAAATTTGATGTATTTATATTTTAATACATATGCATAAAAATTTCATATCCCTAACTGAATAATTTAAAAAATGTCTATTAAAGTCCACTGCTCCCTTAACAAATGATTTGTCAAAAGACAGTTTTAATTTGCAATGCATTGATATTGGCATTTGAACAGTTTGCCCCTGTAATAATGAAGCACATATCTTCTAATTGCTTCCATGATGAAACAACTTTTTTGAATATTATATATATATGCAATTCGGTTTCTGGTTATTCAACTGTTCTCAACTTCAAGCAACTCAAATATTTATCCTTAGATACTTTTGATGATGAACTGATTCATTGCATATTCACTGATTTTAACTTCTTTTAAATAGTTTTTGTCTTACTTTATGATCATGGTCCTTTTAACAAATTTAATATTATTTTTTGTTAATATTTTTCTTTTAACAAATTATTTATCATCAGATTTTGATAGACATTAAAGCTTTGTTATTTTACTTGTTTTATTTAATTGTTGTATTTCAAGTTTATACACCTCCCTGTTATAAACATAAATTTGCAGGTGATTCATTTTCTAATTTTACGTTGTCTTTCATAGCATTGGGTTTACTTTCTGCTTTCGCTTGTAAACTTTCAAATAATGACCTACAAATGTAAAAACTTTCAAATAATGTTATTTGAAATAATGAGCTACCATTATGAGCTTTCAACAAACGAATAAAATTAAGCACATAAATATGTAATGCAAATAAAAATCATTTTAAACTCCAATGCAGTAACGAAATGTATATTGAAAATTTTTCATTTAAAAAAAAAAGGTTGGAACACTAAGGAAAAAAATGCTGTATAATAATTGATAACTGTATTGTATTCACTAAAAATATAATCTTTTTGAATAATAATATGATCTAAAATCATTATTATGCAGTAGCATTTTTTATAAACTATCTCTTTATTTTTTATTAAAATTCTATTCATGACTTTAAAAAAACATTCCATAGTACCCATTCTCACTCTCTAAGTTTATCTATCCCAAGTTTCATGAAGTTAAGTCAAATGATGTGACCTATTAAGTGTCATCAGACAAATATACATTCAATCGTTTTTATTTTTAATAGATATTACTTAACCAACACTGCTGACAAGCATGCCCATTGTCTTACAAGCCAGCCAACTCAATTTACTGTTCTTGATAGTTCAGTTCAGTTTATCAAGACATTTAAAGTTTCAGATTGTGTTGGATAGTCAGTATTATAGGATCCCCGTGAATACTGATTCTTCTGGCATTGATCTTCTCTATTCTAAGTTCTGTGGGGGTTTTTTTCAAAACTTTGAGAAACGAAAGAAGTTATGTTGAATTTCAATTAATTTAATGATTTGCAACTAAATTCAAACACGGTCATAAACATTTTAAAGACGTCTGAATATGTTGTGAATATGTTGCCTACAAAATTAATATCCCAGTAGATTTTTTTTTTTGCAACGAAACCTTTAATTAATTTTAATTTAAAAATCATGCACAAAACTGAAGAAATGATGAAAAACCAAAAATATTAAAAACTTATGATTGACTCAAGAAAGAGATTTCGTAGTAAATATATTATGAAAATATTTTTATCATTCGTATCATCGAAATACTATCATAACGGTAATTATTTCAAAATCAAGTTTAAATGAACTTTTAAAAATCCGCTTTTTAGAAAACCAACTTTAACAGAAAAAATAGGTGGTTTGAATATCCTCAAAATTTTATTAAATAATTTGATTAAAAATTGAAAATGGATAAAATTTTCTTATAATAATTAAAAAGTATCACTGCAAATAATACTTAAATTAATAAATTATTAAAATTAAGAGAAAAATTTCAAGATTGATTATTTTAATGGTAATATTTTAAAATGTTAATGGTACAAAAGTCAATTTCTTTTAATAACATGCTCTATATCCCCATTCTCCAAAGTACAAGGTTAACAAGAAATAAGTTACCTACTTCAGAGAGCTCTAAAATACATTCTATCGGTCTAACTAAGATAAAATTTAAATTATAGATTATTCAAATGATGAGCTTTATATTCATTAATTTAAAAAAATGGTATACAAATTTACCAATAGATGACGCTGTAACAAAAATGGTATTTATTGGCATATATTGAAAATGTGAAACATAATTTGCTTTGCAACTCATGTCTATTAACATTTTTTTTTTGTTTAAAAAGAAGGCGGACTCTGCACGAACATGAGTTTCTTCTCTGTTCTTCATGTCTACGTTGGAAGAAAAAGTGCTACTGGTGAAATTGTTCTACCAAAAAAACCAACAAAACTCAGTTACAGCTCTAAAGTAATTTCATCGTATGAAGCAGATACGAAAAACTCCAATGTCTCCAAGTGCCCTACGCAAGGTGATGCATACATTTAAAAAACTGGGCAATTTGGCATTCTTCCAGGTAGAAGACCAAAAAAAACCCGTCTTCCAGATTCGAAAATGTTGAGACCGTGCTCTTTGAAGCCAGCGGTCAGTCGCCACATAATAGTGTGAGTTGCCAGTTGTTTCCCTTGTTCTGGATATGCCGTGTTCAATTGTACGAAAAATCGTACGGCAGATTTTGCATTTTTATCCATACAAAATCAAGTCTGTGCACCTGTTTCAAAACGGGGACTTAGAGGTCCGTAAAACGTTTGCACTTCAGTTCCTTGTCTCAATGGGCAAGTTAACACCCACAACTGACGAATTTGGGCAGAGCAAAACTCTCACGTTATCCAGGAACAACCCTTGCATCCTGAAAAAGTGATAGTATGGTGTGGATTTACAGCTATATTTATCAGTGGACTGCACTTCTTTGAAGATATAACTTCAAATGGAATCCAAACCTGTTCTGTCACCGGACAACGGTACCATGATATGCTGAGGGATTTTGTAGCCCTAACTCTTCTGCAGCGTGGATGCCTTCAAGACATAATTTTCATGCAGGAGGTGCACCACCTCATATTGATCGGCGTGTAAAGTGATTTTTAATCCAGAATTTCACAGAAGCACGAGTTATAAGCCGTCATTTCCTAATAACATGACCTCCTAGCTTGCCGGACATCACCACTTGCGACTTTGGTTGTGGGGTTATTTGAAGGACTATATATAACGTCAAAGGCCATCCTCTCTACCAGATCTGAAGGGCAACATTCCACGCCATATTCTTAATATTCCTCCAGACTCACTCCGGTCATCTATAGAAAATATGGTTCTCCGATAAGAGCATATTGTTGAAAATGAAGGAAGATATATTGAGCAATTTTAATTTTACTTTATTTACAATTATAAACCATATTAAATGGTTTAATGTGTATTACAACGCCACTTAACAGTGAATTTTTGTACTAATTTATTTTTTTATTTAATAAATGTAATCTGCACCATCTCAATAATCTGTAGTTCTAATTTTATCTCATTTGGATCAATAGAACGCATTTTTGAGCCCTCTGAAGTGGGTAACTTATTTCTTGTTAACCCTGTATATCTATGGAAAATTTGGTAAAACCGATAGACATACTTGCATTTATTGTTAGCAGAGATTCTATAATTACAACGTAAAAGACTACTCTTCCAGTCATCCGTAAAGATTCCAAACATAATTAAACGTGCATGAGAAGTTCCCGATGGGTTAGCTCGCATCATGATATCCAATGTAATAAAATATCGTAGTTCATTTTATCTTTAATATTTTTAATAAACTATCTACTTCTAGTTACAAGTATTATTTCAATGCACACGTTCACAGATATTTAGTATAATTAGTTCCTTTTGTGGCTATCGACTCGTTATTTTCTCTCTAGACAGTTTCATACATCCAAGAGCGCTCATGAAGTTTTATCTATTTTACATAAGTTTCCGTTTCATCAAGCAAAAGCTGCTCTCGATTTTAATTGAATACTTCCGAGACATTATGGTATCGTAATTGTAGGCTTTTGTTATTGTATTCTTTATATTGGATTGAAAATAAACAATTAAATATTAGAATATTTTTTTCTACGAATATGATGAATCTGTCAGCTTTTCTGTATTTTGCATCAGTTAAATATATGAATTGAACAAATTGCTGTGATCAGTCAGTGATGCGTTATATCCACCATTTACGTATGAAAGGCATGGTTATATCAAATTTTAATTTAATTGTTTTGCTCCAGCATCAATTTGACGAAAGTGTTGATAAGAATTTTCATAATTTTCAATTATCTTATATTAATTAAATAGTTATTCAATTTCTACTACTTATTCATAGCAATTGCTACACTTTTGTCTTTAAATTTCATTATTGATTTTTGTAGAGGATCAGGATAATTTTGTAGAATACCAAGATATTCTAAGATTCAAGAATCCAAGTTAATAACCATTTCGCCAATTGTATAGTTTAGTTTCAAAATTTTAAAATAAAAGTACTATTTTAGCAAAAATTATTTAGAACGATTTTGTTTCAGTTGAACATGCAAGCAGATGCTTATCAAAATAATGGAAGAAAGTATCAAATTTAAAATTTTCCTTAAAAGAAACTTTTTACTTTGAAATACAAAATTTGCTGGAAAAGTAAAATTTCACTCTCCTTTACAATTATGGATGTTCAACAGGATGGAATACAGTTTAATTTAGAAATTAATTTTTAAATTAAAATACATCATTTTTTTAATTTTTAAAGAATGCAGCTTCAAAGAAATCAATAATAAAATCTATTAATCAAATTTCCTTAATATCCACGAGGTATTCATTTTGTTTGTAAAATTCAAATTCATTTTAGAAATATAAAAATTTACTTCCTTAAGTTGTTCTCATTTGGGGATACTGCTGGTTTAGCAATATCTTTCATTCCTGCAAGAATAATGCAGTTTCATACATACGTTCATGAAAACTCACATGTGTGAAACATGTAGCCTTCGTTTAAATGTAAGGAAAGTAGACTGCGAGTTTTTTCGAGCAATTCCAATTTTTCAAAACTAATAAGATATTTTAAATTTCTGAAATTATGATTTCAAGCGTCTATTGAAAAATATTTTAACTTTCAATAATTTAAACGTAAAATTTTTTTGTTGTTGTTGTTGATTTTAATTTTTAAATAATATTTATATCACACTTGAATGATTTTTATTTTTTTAAATATACATATATAAAATTTAGTTTATGTTTCTAAGACATAACTTATTAAAAATTGTTTACTTTTAATACTTTAAATGATTTAAATTTCGTTAAATATAAGTAGGTATGTTTATAACACTAAAATTTTGATCATTGCTGTTAATGTCATGAAAAAATGATTAATTCGCCTCTGAAGATTTTCTTTTGAATCGATTGTTCTAAATTGACAGTTATCCCAAATAAGGATGATAATATCATCCTTTGAGAGAAGTAAATTAAATGTTTTTACAGTTATATTTAATTGTGTTTAGACTATAAACTCAACCCATACTTTGATTTTTTTTTCATTTTAAAATGTTAATAGTCTACGCCGGAATGGGTATTACATGCTCGAAAAATTAACTCAGTTCAATGCTTCAACAAAAATAAATAATGACACATGCAGATATGCAATCCAGAGTCCTCAAATATTATAATCATTATACGACTATGATTTTATCGTATTGGCCCCTAAGGTAATTTTAACATATTTTATTAATCACTAGCCACCTTTGGCTACCAGATGGTTAGCCAGGATTAATGCTCACTATAAGTTAGTGAGCATTAATCCTGGCTAATCCTAGTGAGCATTAATCCTGTCAAGTTAATTAAAATACTCTTCAATTAAGTATTTTAATTAACTTGGAAGGCCAGGATAGCCTCGCTGGTATGACGAAGGATTCGCGTCTCTTGGATTGCGAGCACGAACCCCGCCGTCCGAAGATTTCTCGTGTATGTGGTGGTTGGCGCTCATATAAATCTGTCTTGGTCAGAAAGCCTTCCATATCAAAAGTAATACAACTGGGGGTACTGGATCAGGGGTGATCGTCCTGTTATTCAGGTCTAAATTTCTATCTATGGATGATTGAATGAAATGCATGAATGAAGTCCACCCCGTAGAAAGGGTTGTGACGTGTGCGTAGCTAAGTCGTACTCTTGGCACTAGATGGCGCTATTGAAAAACAAGAGACGCACCCTTGGCTTAAAATCACTGACTTCTAAAGTCAGTGGACTTGTCTATGACAAGTGCCATTAGAAAAAACAACAATAATTAACTTGGTCTCTAAGCAGCTTCTTCAGCAAAATAGTTTTAAGTTTCAAATTTAGATACTCATATAACTTGTATTCTAATTTTCTGGAAGCTCCAAAAATACTTGAACTTTAAATTGAAGAAGCGATAAAACTTCAGTAAATGCAAAAATATATTTAGCTAAAAATAAACATGATTTTTCACAAGATGACAACAGAATATTGAATCCCTCAGCACTAAAATCTTGTTTGAGAAACAAAATATATATTTTTTTATAATTTATGCAATATCACAAAGAATTATTCAATAAAAATAATTTGTTTAACTGTAAAATTCAGTTTTCTTTTTTAGTCAAAGAAAAAAAAAGGTAAGCAATATTTATTTTATTTCAGTCAATAAATGGATTTCTGAAAACAATCGTAAAGTCTAAATTTTATACAGCCCTTCGAATCTATGAAACATATTTATTGAAATAACATAGATAGTCTAACGTTTCAATCTTCTGAGACCAAATCTGATTGAGTCATAGAGTTTTGAAAATCATTATTTTAGTACAGTCAAAAATTTCATTATTTTAGACCAATCAGCCTGTAAGAAACTCCGGGTACTGATTACGTATTTTTAAAAGACGATCAGTGGATCTTTACTCATCCAGTTTTAGACTTTGTGTTTTATAGAGTCAAGACATTTAAATTTGCATAACTCAATAGGTTTTAATCATAAAAATGTAGAACTTTTTTATTAAAAATATTTGTGTCTCACTAGTATTTTGATAAATATGACTCATTGTACAGATAATATGTAAATTGATTTAAAATTCTCAATTCATCAGACCATTGATGGATTCAAACTATATAATATATTATTACTTACTCCATTTAGAGCATTTTTAGTAGATAGTACTAAAATTTTAGAAATTTACTGTTCGTATCTGAATAGAAGGGATATCCTGTGTATATTTAACTGTGTTTTACTTGAATAAACTGGAATTATTGAATTAATAATGCATTGAATGAAAAAAAAAGCATTTATGGCTTTTAGCAAATATCACATTTTTTTATTTATTTCATTTCATACAGCCAAGTACCGAGAATTACTGGTTTTTATGTTTATTTTTCAGTAAAATTTAATTTATTCTTTTAATTTTAACTTTTATCAATGTGATGGCATCAGTTGATGAAAGCTCATTTTTTATGCATACTCAACGTGTTCGAGTAGGTAAAATATTATTTTTTTTCATGTGAAATAAATGGTTCCAAAATATGTTTAAAATATTTTTTTTGAAAAATTCATTAAAAATAGAAACTTTGTTTATATATTTATGTATTGAAAATATTTGGCCTTATTGAAAAGATAATTTTTTGGTGTTTAAGATGATCTAGAAATTAATTTTCTGAAATTATCAACGAGAAATGCCAACATTTCTCTTTATTGTAATTTAATTAAAATTCTTATTAAAATTTCAAAAAAGTCAATTTGAAGTGCACATTCCCACCTATTGGCCAAGTTTGATAACTCTAGGTTAAACAATCTGACCTGTAGAACGTCAACACATACTCGAAAACACGCATTCATTTTAATTATAATAAAATAAGATAAAAACTCCATCTTACATTAATATGATACTCAATTTCTGATACGTTCAAAGTAAATGTTTCGCCGGTTGGTAACGGTGCCATGATCTATTTTTTTTTTAACTAGCTAAAGAATTCGAAGTTATAGAGATTTTCGAAGTCACTGTTATAGCAAAGAAAAAAGAAGTATTATATCTCTTATCAGCAACATAAGTAGCAGTAAGGTTCCGAAAGAATCTCTAGGCTGAAATTGTGATGTCTGCATTCATCTTTCCTGTGTACGCGCTATTCTGGCGTCAATAAACCATGCAAAAGAAAAAAAACTGGAAGAAAAATAAGATTACACAAATCGTATGAGATCGATAGCAAGAAAACAAAATATCTTCCCACGATATGTATCCTCAGAATCACAAGGACAATACTCAATAAGAGGATCTGGCTGCAATGCGCTCTTTCATGATTAGGATCAGAACCGGGATTCTGCTGACGATATGCGACTGGTATCTACTTATTTCAACTCACTTCACTTTATTACTCAGTTTTCCTTTCAGAAATAACGATGTTGAAGTTAGATTTTGTTTTTTTGTTTTCCTTTTAAAACTTCTTTTTTTCTTTTTCTGAGATCAATTGCATTTCCTCTAAGGCGAATGAAATATTCTCACGAAGCGTTGCACTTTTTACAAAAAATTCTAAACGACGCTCTCAACCGAATGATGAAAAAACACACAATTCACTCGTGGAATGCTTGTAAGGGAAAGTGACAGTATATCTTTGTTTATTCCGAGGATAAAAAAATTTCTAACATTTAAGGGAAACGTTCTTGATATGATTTAGATTTCCCTGGAAACTTAATACATTAACTGCTAGAGGAACGAGTAAATAAAAAAAAAAATTTCTAAATAGATTGTTCGATATCAGAAAATGAATAACTTATTAAAATTAGTATATTAATAATTTTATGTATTAAACTCTGATACAAATAAACAAATATTCAGTTTTTTACAAAAACGTCGGCTTTATTCAAATTTTATTCATAAATTTATTTTTACATTCACCTAAATTTATTTTTGTATTTCAACAATGACGAGCAGAATATCAAAAGAGGAAAATACATTCTGGCATTTTTCTATTATGAAATCTAATGGATTTGAGGTGCAAACCTTAGATTTTATATAATTCCAGAACCAAAAATCTCTCGAGATTGCTGTAGTCCCAAAACTGCAAGTTTAAAGGAGATGATTGTATAAATAAAAATGCTTGTCGAACACAGGTTACGTCATATGGAGTTATATCATCTTGCAGCGAATATTCAATTGCTACAAATTTGGAATAACGTAATTCTACAGCGCTGTTTTATATCGAACTCTTCTGACGAAGAACATTTACATAGATATGGAAGTAACTACCTCAAGGAAGTGGAAGAAAGAATGTGCTTACGATGCGAAATAAAGCTTCGTGTAAAAGTGCGTATCCAATCGTGATGATTTTCAACAGTCCAGTGAATGCAATTCTTGAAGTTTATGGTTCCAGTTCAGAACAAATGTGACTCGTCTATCCTTAATATCAGCAACAGCTACCAGCTATCTTCATCATATAAGTTGAATAAAAAAATCCGCAAAATCGATACATTGTTGTTTGTTTCCAAATTGCTCTGGAATCACAGAATAAGGCGCAAGAGATTGAGGGTTGCCATTTTTGATACTTCAAAATTGAAAATATTATTTCTTGCAGTATGCAATAAACTTACAATAATCGTATCATCACTTCTGCAAAAACTTCAAGAGGAGTAGATGATCTTCCTGCTCATGGTCTATTACATGGACATTCAGTTTCTTCATTTTTAAAAAAATCAAATTAACCTTACTAGCACGCAAATACTGTATGACGATGATCAATATTTACCATATTGTTTAATATTATGGAATATTGTTTAATATCATATAGTATCGCACACTATTGAACAATATAATGTAACAGGCTGTGAAGTATGATTTTTAGGGAATCTGTGAGTAATCTTTGTTACGATTCCACCGCTAATCTTGCAATACTTCAGCAATATTATTCTCCTTTCAAGTAAAACAGCTTTAAGAAATTACTACATATTTCCTTTTAAGTGCCATCGTGTTGGTGCATTCATGCATTTGAGGAAAGAAGTAATCTTCCCACAATGCTTCTTAGAAGTTTTCTTCAAATGGCTTCCTCTTAAATAGCTGCAATCTTGAATGCATATTTTAAAATAACTACATCTGAAATTTTGTTTCGATTCGTTGATCGAAAAAGCCGTCGGAGGGATTTTTTTGTAATCACCAAATATATGTAAAGAGAGAGGAGACAGAAAAGAACAAATTGATACGTATCCAAAAAGGCAAACAAAATCTAAACTTTAAAGTTCACAATTAAAAATGCATACAACGAGCACTCAAAATAAAAATATCCAAAGTGTTATAAAAGTAATTAAATAATTGCAAAATTTTAGTATATCAATCTATCTAACCTTTTTACAGAAATGTGTTTCTTCCAAAGTTTATTTAAGGATTATTTCATACATTTTCTAAGCATTCTATAGAATGTCAATTGCTAAACGGGGCGAGTTTGAAATATATCCTCGATATTACCATTCTTGAATAAAAAGAATGCCACATAAAGCTCTTTACGGCTGAAATCTAAAGTAGGTTTTATAACATCTTTTCTACTTCAAAGATGTTTTGAAAGACACAAATACAGAGGAACAGCTAGAAAAAAATAATAGAACTAGTTCGAGCGATGCCAGAAAAAGTGAAAAGAATCAGCTTATGGCAAAAAAAGCGAATGTTTCAGAAAATCGTAGATGGGATTATTGTCGATGGCGGATCAAAGTAACATGATGTTGACTGAGAAAACTGATGCGCTTTAGAAAAGCAACAATATCTAATCTTTCATTCCTGCTACCTATATAATGCGTTTAAAGGAATATAGCAATGATCACGCATGTATATTCTGATGCTTTTGACGACAACATTTTGTGCGATGCACAAAATGTCGTCAAATAATTCATAACCTCTTCGTCCAGGAAATAATGATGAAAAGCCGGATATTTCGTGCATTCTTTGTTCCAAAACTGAAAATGGTATCGGAAATGAAATTATTTCTAAAATTAAAATGGAAGCACAAACGAAAAAAAATGAAAATGAATTCGCAGCTCCTTTGGAAACAATTGTGCGAGATCCGAGTCCCGATTTCGACTATGGCCAGTGATTAGCTCAATATTTTGTAAATTTTAATGATTGTGACAGAAAATGGTTTCTATCGATTTGGAACGTTTGAGAAAATGAATGAAACTCATTTAACAGAATTTTATGACACAATTATATATATTTCATATTTTATTAATATGTGCATTTTTAATAAAGTTTATTTAGTGGCATTATTTTACATTTTATAAGAAAAAAATTATTCAAAATAAACTTTTTGGAAAAACAAGTAAGTTTATATTTTATTGCAATTTACAGGAAAGACAAAAATTTGGTTTTATACAAAATTAATTTTCGTTTACTTACTTTGAATAAAAAGATTTAATGGCTTTTTTTTATAATTTATTTTTTGAAATTATCATTCGTATTTTTTTAGGAATGATTTTTTTAGTGACATTCTTGTCGTATTCTTTTTATCCAGTTTTTCTTAATCATTCTACAGAATGCCTAAGTATTCAGTAGAATGCAGCTATTATATGTACTGCTTACATAAAATGTATAATATTTCTCATATTTCATATCAGAATAGCCTGCGTTTCCTACATTGCCAATTGCTGGTAGCATATAAGAATCCAAAAATGAAATACTTAAACAAAAAACTTTAAAAAATATGTCCCGGATTATTTTTTATAAGTAAGAGGAAATATCTCGCTGCTATTTCGTGTAACGGAAAAACCATTAACGTTAAAATGCAAAAACTCTTATCTACCAGAAAAATGTATTATCTTAAAGTAAAAGAAATATTATACATATTTTTATTCAAATGTGCGTGTGTGTGTGTGTGTGTGGAGAGAGAGAGAGAAAGAAAATAAAAATAAAATTTGCAAACATATGTAAATTTTATTTTGATATATAATTGTTCATTTCCTTATGAGGGTGGAGTTTTAGGCTGGTGGGATAATTTCCTAAATTTTAATATTGATTTATTGGCTTTTGGGCAAGTATAAAGCAAAATTTTTCAAATAATCGGAATATTTCTTCACCTTACATTCTATATTTTCTTTTTGTTTCTTTGTAATTCATTTCATGTTTATATTGTATTTAATATTATTTTAATTTTTCATTTGCAGCAGCTTAGGTGCAAAGAATTTGTACTTTTCCTTTTCTAGCTTTTTTTTATCTGTAACTATTGCGCACTTTCTGTATATCAGAATTAATAAATAATTGGTTGAATGGGAGCAATGCCTCAAAAATTTCTCAAAACCTAAGCAAACAAATACGTAAACAAAATGTTTCGCAACATATCAGGAATTATCATACGAATTACTTGAATGATATGTTTCTTTCATTCAACCACAGTTTCAAATTTTGCTTACTCAAGTGGGATTAAATGAATCTCCAATCAAAAACATATAACGGTGAAGTCTAGAGATTTTAGCATTCCCATTCATGAAAATTTCCTACTCCATAAAGGGTAATATTTCCATGACAATGTTTTGAAACGCTAACCTGTTAGAACTTGAAATAGGGTGGAATTCTTTGAACAGTTAAGTCATTTTACTAATGAAACTACAGCAAAAGACAAAAATTAATAATATTGAACCAATTAAAAAAAACTTAACAATGAAATAACTTTACTAATAAAATAAGTTGAATATTTTTTTACTTGCCGCTGAGCCGATTGCAAATTGCTTTACGCATGTGTGCAGTCTGAACTGAAAAAAATCTTAAAGAGATTTGTACCAACGGAGAGTTTTGTAACAATAAGCCATGTGTGTATGTGTGCGCGTGTGTGTATTTCAAAATTTATAATTGGCATATATCAAAATTCAAAATCCTAAAGAAGTATACATAATTTTATAATTCTAAAAAGTCCATATTTCTTGCATGAGTTTTGTTTGAAAACATTTTCCTTGCTGTTAGATTTTTATATGTGTTTCCTAAACTGTAAATAGAAGTATATAGAATAGAATTTGTATAAATAGAAGTGCTATAGAAATATAAAGACATAAAGAGTCATAAAAAAGTGTGAGTTTCGCAATGCATTAAAATTTTATTGAAAATTATATACGGAGAAAATTAAGATTTAGTGAAGAAACATCAGTAATTGTATCATTCTGAGTTGTGTCTATTCAACGCACAATGATATGCACGCATTCTTCTGTTATTAAATGTTTTAATATTAATATAGTCTTTTATTTGTTTTATTTTCGGAACCAAAATTAATTTCGAACTGATAATTAAACCGTAGATAAAGTACATGAGTTCTTTACCTATTCATAGAAAACTGCTGCTTCAAACATAATATATTCATTCTTTCTGTAACAATTTAATTTTTATTCGAGCTGAACTATGAATTTTGAAAAAGAAAATGGAAGCAGACTGAAAAAAATGGAAATACTTAGTGATGAAAAGATAATTTTCAAGATAGTTATAAATTTATGAAAAGCAGCCTAGCGTAACTTAAATTTATCATACTTTTGTACTGGTTGGCCTGAAGATAGTTTTTCAATTAAAGTAGGCCGCAGGTACAAACATTAAATGGTAACTTGAAGGCTTTCTGAATATTGTCTGCTACAGGATCTGTGTGTTTCTTTGCAAGAAGAAAGCTATGCCCCGGAAAGATTCTATCTTGTCACAGACGAGATTTAAAAATTGTTTCCATGTAACATCAAGAAAGTAGCTCCATTTTTTCATCAGTATTTAATATAAACCTGTACATATTTATAACAACAATGATTAATTATAGAAGCTAAATTCATCACAATCAGGTTAATAACTATCCCTTCTCATTTATCAATCTTACTTAATCATATTTCATTATAAAGGAAAATAATATAATACGATGAATCAGAATTAGATTTTACACTCAGGTGACAAAAGTCATTGGATAGCAATATGGAATTATGGTGGTGGTAGTAGCATCGCGTACAAAATGCATAAATGGGCAGTGTATTGACAAGGCTTTCATTCATATTCAAATGATTCATGTGAAAATGTTTCAAACGTGATTATAGAGGAATAAAGGGAATTATCAGGCTTTGAACTCGAAATCGTAGTTAGACGCATTGGATATTCCATTTTGGAAATCGTAAGGGAATTCAACGTTCCGAGATCACAGTGTAAAGTATGTGCCTAAAGTACCTATTTCAAACATAACCTCTTACCATGGACAACGCATTTGCTGAGTTCGGTTTTTATATTTCTGCACTTAATGATCAAAACTAGTGACATGTGCCTAGAATAGATAATATTAAGACAAGCATCAACGCGTGAAATAACCTCAATTATAAATATGTTATTTACGACGGACGTGTCCGTTAGGACGATGTGTCGAACGTTGAATTTAATGTGCTATGGCAATAGAAAATCGATTCGAGTGGTTTTACTAACATCCCGATATCCCTGTAGAGCCTATCTTGGGATTGTGAACCATATCGGTTGGACTCCAGACGACAGAAAAACTATGGCTTGCTCAGCTGAGTCATGATTTCAGTTGGTAAGAGCTGATTGTAGCTTTCATGTATGGCACAGACTTAATGGGGCAAGGACCCAAGTTGAAGCTACTGTGCAAGCTTTCGGTTGTTCAATAATGTTATGGATTGTTTTTGCAAGGAATGGATGTATCCCTTGTAAAACTGAACCGATTATTGACTGAAAATGGTTATGTCTTATAGACCATTTGCTACCATTCATTGACTTCATGTACCCAAGTAACGATGGAATTTTTATGGATGACAATACGCCATCTCACAAGATTCGCGATTGGCTTGGAGAACATTCTGGGAAATTTCATTGGATGATTTGGGCACTAAGATCACCCGAAATGAGTGTCATAGAACATCTATGAAACATAATCGCTAGTTTGTGCATGAAAACTTCCGCAATCGTAGACGTATATAGACAGCAGGGTTTAATATTTCTACATAGGATTTGCAACGACTTGTTGATCCCAAGTCACGTCGAGTTGCTATACTGCGCCTGTCATAAGAAGATCCGACACATTATTAGGACGTATTCCATGACTTTTGTCACCTTAGTGTATGTATTTTAAATTATGCTAGGTTGAACTCTGAAAACATTTATAAAGGTTATACGCAGCAAAACTGAGTTTCTGCTTAATAAGTGTTATTTTGTTATAAGTATTTTATTGCATATTCGTTTCTTGCTGTTTATGTTTTCAAACGATTTGATTTAAATATTTAGCTATTCATTCAACGTTGCATCTAATTTTATTCTAAAACTTTATTAAGTAACCAATTGCCAGATTGGTCAACTAGCAGTGGTCAGCTGGTTCAATAGGGATGTTACTTAATTTAAATCAACGCTGAAAAATATGCTTTATTTTCCATTCCATCTTATTAATTTTTTTATTAATGCTGAAGAACCCTGTGTAAAGTTGAAATCCTCTCTCCCTGCAAATAATCTAAAAAAGTTGAAATCCTCTCTCCCTGCAAATAATCTAAAATTACGTTCTTCTGAAGGCATATTTTTTCTACATATATTAAAAACTAACATATAGAAAAAAAGATCAATTATGTTTTAAGCTTATTTTGAAAATCCCTTCAATTTAAAAACATATGTGTTAGAAAAAATATTCGAAATTTAAAACAGCTATTTAAAAAAGGCATTTTAAAAATCTGTAATTTTCCACAAACTTATTCTGGAAGAAAATATGCTTTTATAATCATAGTATATTTCTATTAATTAAACTAAATCGTATACAGTGTTTTCATGAAACTGTATTTTAAAATTTTAGAGATACAATATATACATTGCTCAACACGCAGAGATTTAAGACTGAAAAAAAACATTCAAAATCCAGATAAAATATTAAGTGTTCATTGTATTGTCTTAAATAACTATTTATACTTACAACAGTAAAACTAATAAAAAAAATTAAAATTAGAATGTAAGAAAATCTTTTTAAGTTGACGTCATAAAATTACAACAAATATTTTGGAAATTCAAACTGAAATTTAATATTCATGTAACCTAAAAGACACAAATTTACCAATATATATATATAATAAGTATTTTTAAGTAAGATATTAAGTATTTAATTAAGAAAAATAAGTTATTTTGTAACAGGAACACGAATACATTCTTGCATCATCATTTGAATATTACAAGCGTCCATCTCATATATAAAATAGAATTAATTCAAGTGATCATTTTCATTGGTAACTAGTGTACATATTATATTATTTTGCTATACATTCTCATTTAAATATTTACCATTTCTTTTCCATTTTCTACTTTTAATTGATATTTGGTCATGTATGGTTTGCACATTAATTCTCTTTACTTATTTAAAATTATTCGAAAATAATGTATTTAGTTGATTTTGACTTTCATAAAGATTTTGCATTTTTTATTTGTTATATATCTATGTGGCCAAGTAAAAAAATAATATAGTTTACAAGAGAATTAAACTGTGTGGAAAAATAGATAAAATTCATAATCTATCTAACAGAGTCGCTGGAATGAAAATGATCTTTAATGCAGTCAGATTAGTTCCAAGTGGTGAATGAACTTTACTTTACGCGTACAGTTTTTGCCACACCCATAAGAAAGAGTTTAAAACCTTATCAGAATAATTAGCTAGTGAATCTTTCGCTGTTCTTCTTAAACTTGAAATTGATTCAACACTTTAAATGCAGTATTTCTCATTAAGTTGGCCAAATAGCCATTCATATGATACAATCTATGAAAAATATTTATTACCTCTTTATTTTTTTACATTCATTCATTAAGATTAAATTTAATCTTGAACAGCTTCTATTGAATCTTTTGATTACCATGTGGATTTCCATTTCGATGTGTGAGTAATATAAAATATTTCCGGATTCAAAAAATTCATTAACAGCAAACAAGAGAGGAACATCTATAATGAATCCCAAAATTCTACAATAAAGAGATTGATTGAACTCTTTTATTCTTTAATTTATTTGCACTTCTAAATGTTGCCTTCAATTGTACTACCGGTTTTGTATAAATGAATTTAAATACTATATACATTTAATTAAAAGAGAATACGAAAAGGTAAAAATTCAAAATGAAGATCTTTCGAGCAATGATTCTTTGTAAAAAAAATAACTGAAAGCTGGAGAAAAAAATTGTCTTCACTAAAAACTGGAAAATCACTGAAAACTTGAAAAAAATGACTTTAATATTTATTTATTTTTTTTTCCATTTCCAAAGTTTCTCTAAAAAATTAATTTATTTATATTAAAAATTCTTTAATCACAAAGCAATTCATCAGTTTTCTTATAAATACTCTAATAAGAAATCTACAATTTAACACACAACGTTCAGATGCAGATGATTTAAACATATCGCATTATGTTATATGATATATCTCCGTAATAAAAGATGTAATACTGTTACGTTCCTGGGACCCTGATCTATGCCATGCTTTCTGTACTTAAATATCGTGAAGAAAACAGCATTGGCATTTTGTCGCATGTAAGATGCCATGAGATTCAGAGCTGTCTGACTTCGAGAAAGGCGTAATTGTCGGATATCAAAGAAATGACCGATCCGTAAAGGACATATCTGATGAAGCAATCTAGAAAGTGGAAAGTGAGTGGGGATTGTCGGAATGTGCTTTGACCTCGCAGACCCACGTAGCTAGGAGACAGAGACCGACAAGTGGTGTCCAAAGAAAACAAGCATCCTGAATTGCTTTTCGATAATTACCAGGAAGCATACTTTCTTAGTTTCCACGGTCGTGTTGTTGCCCATCTGTCTTTGATTACAAACACCAACGGCGCTACTTGGTTGAGGTTTTTTATCTTAGATGCCATAAGTCAAAGGGAATCTACAGTTACCTTAATGAATACCAACGGAAGAAACACAATTGATAGTCTAATCATTCAATTTCATTGAAAATAGGAAATCTTTATTTTTCATAAAGATGCAATGATAGGATTTTTTCAATTAAGATATATTTTAATATTTCAGGTTTTCTCTACAAACTGAGGCACAAAAAACAGAAAGTCGAAACAAGATGTAAATAATAACCAAAATATATATATATATATATATATATATATATATATATATATATATATATATATATATATATATATATATATATATATATATATATATATATATATATATACTTACAATTGCCTAATTCAAATAATATACATAAGTTTTACTATAGAGGAAAATATACTGATAAAGAATTATTATAGACCTTATAAATTATATATATATTGAAAATGAATTCCTGTGTTTTTTAAAATTTTTATTGTAACTGATTAATCGAAATATAATGTCACAAGTCTGAGAAAAGCTGTTGTTCATGAGGCTATATTAAACTTAAAAACGTCTTAATAAAATTATTCAATAAGAAGGGCTTGCAAATAAAATTCAAGAAGAAGTGGATGCAAAAACTTTGAAATATGTGACAACCGATATATGGAGAAAAAAGTCTTGATTTTTCATCACAAGTTAACATAGCAACTGCTTGGTTGAACAATTTCTGTGATAAAAAGAAAAGCAATGATTTATTATGCTTCTTATACCTTAAGCAAAAATTACTCACCGTATAAGGAAAATTTCACAATATTGTTTCATTTTTGTTATTTTAGTGCATTTAACCTTTTTATAGTTAGTTTTGGTAGAGAAAAATTGATTGTCGCAGAAGAAAAAAATAAGAATAATAAATAAAAAAATAGAAATTGGATGGAAAATAAAAATGAGTCTTCCATTAATCAAATATATGAAAGCAATTTTCAAATCAATGACAGAATAAGCTGTTCAAAAAGGTGTTAATCTTCTCCAAAAATGATTAATTTCCATTGTTATATTTCTTACTTCTTGAATAATATTTGTTTCAATTTATAATTATCTATAGTATAAATATCTATAATTTATAAATATCTATTTTTTGAGAAGTTTCCTTTTTCTACATAATTTTGACCAAATTCTCAAATTGTTTCTGTTCTAGGAAAAGAAACATATCATGTTAAAAAATATTTAAATTTGTTATTAAAACAATTTTTTGTACTGGAAATAAATATGTTTAAGATTTTACGATTTTTAGATAGGAATGTAAGAAATTTCAAGAAATTATTCCGATATTTAATATATTTCAAGATATTTCTAATCCTGTGAATCAAAAGCCAAAGAAAAAATTGATGCGATTATAGCTTTATAATAATTTAACAGTCATAGAAATTTTTCATGAATTTTTGCATTTTTTAAATACACTTCTCTCTATCTTCGACGATGTATTACCTTTACATTACAAAGCACATTGCCATTCAAAGCGTTTTCATTGCTTCATAAATTAAACGATTGATTTTTTTTCATTATTATAAGCTCAGATAGTAGAATTCTTTTTAATGTATGTATATGTTAAAATACAAATGAAAATTGAAGTTGTAATACCACAAAATTTAGAAAAATAGATGAACCCTACTTTACATTTTAATAGCGCTTTGATGTCGTAGAATTGATCTTAATTAGAAAGGTCCATGTACACAATCAACAAAACATATGTAAGACAATTAAAATAACACATCTTTAATGTCTGGCAATTGGAGGAATCATAGAAATGAAGCAGCTATTAGTGACACGAAAAAACAACAATCTACTTGATTTAAGTGAAACTTACATTGAACCACAATAAGCGGTGAACCAATTGCGCTTGAAATTTTCTGAAATATTTGACGGTAATGGCATTCAATAAAAATCCGAGCATAAAAATTGGTTCTTCAAATATAGCTATTTCCAAATGCAAACGAGTTGCACTTTGCCAAAATGAAAGCTACAAACACAGGTAAAATAAAATGCAAGAGGATGAAAAGAGATTAATTCAAATTAATTCTATTTTCATCATCTTACAACATATTCTTAACAGATGTAATTTTAACATGGCGCTTTTCCATTTTATTTAAAGCAACTGAGGAAGGGTGTTTTGCTGAATTGCGTTAAAACATTCACGGTAAGAATGTAATTAATTTTGACATTGTGAGTAAAAATACACAAATTTTTTTGTTAAGGGTAAAAAAGAAAAAAAGTTAAAAAAAAATGATTTGTCATTTTGCTGAAATGGGAAATTTATTATAATCCTTAATTTCTTTATCATGAGAATGATTAAATGATGCCTGAGAAAATTAAATCAAAAGTAAATAACGTAAAAGAATAAAATGGATTTTTGTCAAGGATGGATGGATCTCAAGTTTGTCCTTAAAGCATTTTGTCTGGAATGCATAAATGCATGCAGTTATTAAATTGATGTATGTAATAATTAAATGGAAGTCATTAAATATTATTTTCTTTTGTTGATCGGTTTCAATTATTTAAATATCATGTGTCTATGAATATTTAAATGTTACATGTTTTTGATGATATAAATATTTCTTTGAAACAATGTTTTGTTTTATTTTACATTATATTAAATATGTCGTAAATTATAAAAAAATATGCATGTTTTTTTTCTGTAAATTTCACTAAATTTATAGAAGAGGTATTTTGAAAAAGGTTAAGAAATATACTTTAAAAACATCTTATTTATTATAAAATGCATTATATTACAAAATAATGGTTCTGAATAGCTGGTTAGATAATTCTTTTTAATCTACATAAGAGGGTTTTTTTTATTCCCTTGATAATATATGGTTGTCAAAAAAAAAATTATTATAGCACGATACAATGTTGACAGCTTTAAGGTAAATTGTTCAATAGAACATGAAATATGAGTTTATAGTTCACTTATCTCATTACAGAAAAAGAATTGAAGTTGTTTATGATAAGCTAACATAGTTGTAGCTGGTATTTTTATACAAAGCCTGAAATAGCTTAATATTTAGTTGTATCGAATTGGATTTTAGCTTAAAAAAGGTTTAACAGCGTCTAAATTTATAAAAACAATTTTTTTTAAAATAAGCCCTTATGTTTGTTCCTCGATATGCCACCAGGGAAAGAGGAAGGAAATTTGCATTAAAAAGTAATTTTTTGCTTTTAAATTAAATTCTATCCATCTGATTAGTGGAATTAAAAAAATGGCGGAATAAAAAATACCCATGAAATAAGATGTTAAATGTTATGATTATTTAATTAGGTTTCCACTTAAAAAATGTGAAAGTGAAAAATATTCCAAATTTTTTTTAATGAGTGAAATTTTTGGAATTCATTTACATACATGCTATATATAAGAAAATATCCTGTAAAAAAATCCAGCAGTATTTTGTAAAGTATTTGCTTTTGCCTAAACATTCATTTAAGTCTTTTTCTATCAGTTGGAATTCCCAAATAAAAAAATATTTTTAAGAAAATTTTCATACTATTTTAGATGTTATTGTCGATTTTCACAAAAAATCTGTAGAAACTTAAAGTAAACATTTGTTTGAAATCACAAACCTGACAGCAATTATTTAATGACCATTACACTTGCCAACTCTGTTATTTAATGTTTTTAGGGAAACGATTTCCAGAATGTGAGTCTTTTTTGGAATCTTTTTTCAATTTAATTTTCATGTTTTGTTCTCAAATAGACCGTATTGTATCTGAAATTAAAGTGCCACGCGTTTTGAATAAGACTTTGTCGTTCCTTGAATTTTGACCTATATATAAGAACTTAAACATATTTTACAACGAAAATGTTTTGTTTTTTTGGCAACGTCAAATTTTTCAAAAAAAATAAAAAAAATAACGAAGATAGCAATCTGTTATTTATGCTACTGATTTGCCTCTTTGTGGCATGTACTTGAATGCAATTCCGAGAATTTCTTTTTATTAAACATTATTCCTTCAAAATTACATTAAAGATATTTATTGATGATCTAACTGAGGTATCCTAAGATTTGAAACTTGTAAGCCTTTTGGAGACCAATAATTTTTTTTTAATTTAAATTTTTGAACTAAGAGTTGTAGTGTTTTATTTAAACGCGACAATTAGTATTTCTATTGCTTTCCCGCACCTTTATCTGGAAGCTTTTCCAGGAACAAAGTTACAAGACCTGTTTTGGATTGCCAATTCAATAAATTGAAACAATGAAATTGCCATTATGTATATTTTAAAAATTCTGATACTTTTTAATTTGACTGGAAATAATAATTTGGTCGGGATAATATTATCCGAATTACTTATCGCTAATCATTATAAGTGAAATGCTTTCCTTATAATAATTAGTAAACAGTTCTTTATGAATTACTGCATCAATCATCAAGAAAATTAAAACATTATATCTATTTACTGCTTTAAAGAAATTTTAGTATATTTTCTAAGCAAAAATCAATATATAAAAAATTGCATAGCAACTTAAATTATGGAAATATTGACAATTAAAGTTTGTTTAGACATTAAATAATCTGTTAACTAGTTTTAATTATTTCAGGTATTTAAAACTCTGCATTGTCGCTATTTGAGTCATTAATATTAAATTGTTATTAGGTGACACTTGAATCATCAGTATAGTGCCATATCTTTCGCCGCCAAACTATCAAATGGATGTTTATTCTATGTCGGATAAGCTAGATGGATTGCGCTTAGATAAATTTTCGGCAGAATCTATTTTCGAATCTACAAACGTCTCAAAATCAAGATTTTATCTCATCCATTTGTGGCAAGAGATTGATATTTTGGGCTTATAATAAATGCTTGTAGAAGAATCATTGCATGGAAAGCCAATCCTAGTATAAGAATTTCTAAAAAAAGAGGAGAAACACTATTTTATAAAAAGTATTATGAAACTTCATTTTCTAATAAAATAAAATTACTATTTAGCCCAAGAAAAATATATATAAATGGATCAATTATGAATCACAAAATTTGAAATAAATCATAAAATATGATAATGAAAAAAAAATTAAGTTGAAATTCCAAACTATAACATTTAAAATGCATTTATGATATATGCAAATACATAAATAAATAACATCCGAAAAAAATAGGATAATCGGTAATTTATATAAAATGGCAGAAGTTGTTTGCTAGGCATATTAGCTTATGACTGTGAAAAACCATTGGTGAATCATTCTTTCTTTGAAATCGTTTCTTTCAAATCTAAAGTTTAATGAAATAGAATTTTAAAAGAAATATCTGGTTTTTGTAATTTTCAACCAAGCCACTTTTACTGTAGTAACTTTTAAAAATACTCATCCAGTAATTGATAAAAATAAATATTTAAAAGTCTATAAGAAAACAAATTAGGCCACATACGAAAGGATTCTTATTAATAAGTGAAATTAATAATCATTAATTCAACTTTTTATGTCGTTATTCATTGCTTTATTCTTGATCTATATGAAAAAGTGACGAGTTTATCATTTTTTCCACATCATATGTAAATCAGAGAGAAAATTGTTTTTTTTTTATTATTACGATTAAATGCAAATATTGAAACAGCTTGTATAATAATACAGTAAACAGTAACCGTTAGGGTAAAAAAGAAATTTGTTCGCATTTAAAATCCATGATTACATAAATTGACAAAAAATATTTATTTAAATCTTAAATTAAGCGTATATATTTCATACAAATATAACTAGATGTGACTACAAATATATAGATGTGACTAAATTTTGCAATCATTTCACAGTACATCAAAATTAATATTTGATTCTAGTCACACCTTTCATATTCCATGGAACAAACTTCTGTTTCAGAAGCCTTGTTTTCATCCTAAGACATATTTATATTAAGAACTTTTTTATTTAATTTTTGAGAAATTTTAAAAGAAATTGAAATTGAAAGAGAAAATTTTATTTTCTTCTTGCTGATGCAATTTCTCTGCAGTTCTTTTTACCTAATATTCTTTTCTCTGCATATTCTTTTATATCTGATATTTTCTACAAAATTAAATTTGCCTTTTCCTATCATGCATTTCATATCAGCTTAGAATTTCAAGCTCAGTACCTGGCTGCATATAAAATTAGGACGCAAGCCATTCTTCTCTATGAATGGCTTAATTACTTACTTCACATTGTTCGTCTTTAAAATCGTCGTGTTTATCTCCACACGTATAATAAATGTTTGAATTTAAATCAAAATTAAGCACTGAAATAAAAACATATTTAAAGAAGGCATTTCTTAAAGATATTTAAATATTATTTTGTGATTTTTAATATTTATTTTTAATCAAATTATCGACAGATAGTGCTAATGTATAGATAAGATATCTTAAGTATAACAAATCAAATCTTTAATTCTGATTTTTAATTTATCTAAATTGTTAAACGTTTATAGAATCCTTTCAAAACGATTAATAGAAAGCGTTTATTTATGCTATAATAAATTAATAAAAAAATCTTAAAAAACCATTATTATAAATAGCATTTTAATTTTGAAGTGAGGCACAAATTTTCCAAAATTGTTTATACCAAAAATATGATGATCTCAGCATTTGATTTTCTTGATTAAATTTTTTGGAAAAACATTTTTAACTACAAAACATGAACATACATTTAATGTACAAAAAGAATTTAGAATTTGTTTAGAACTTGTGAAGTTAAGCGTCTATAAATATTTGGTAATTATTTGCCACTTTATCAATGTAATAATATCCATATATTTTTCCGCTTTACATGAAAGTAAAACATTTAAGAGCATGTAATAGACTAAAGCAATTGATATATTTATTACATGAGAGCAGATTTGGATTCAAGAAGGAAATATTTGCCACTTTATAAATGTAATACTCACATTTGCTTTATTTTATAAAGAAAATAAAGCATTTCAGTGCATATATCAGACTGACATGTTTGTTAAATCATACTAACGCAGATGATATATTATTATTAGGAGTCAAGAATGATTATAAATATTTTTTTTTATTTTTTACCATATTTAGAAATATTGAATTTGTTCATTTTTCTATATATTTGTGCATTTATATCTGCACTGAAATACAGTTTAGGTATTGAATGTTTTTAACTTCCACTGATTTTTTAAATGGAAATTCAGTTCCTTTGAAATCTAATATTATAAAAATAAACAGGAATGAAAATGTCTCTATTTTTAATTAGTTTAAAAAATAAATTAGGCACATTTTACAGTAAAATCTTTAAGTGTCCAGGACAATCTCTGGCATTTACGATGTTTCTCACAAATGTTTCATCTTAGCGTCTTAACCATTGTTGATGATCAAGATTTAATGATACGACTTATTTTCTCCTGCTAAGTATAAATATGAAAATAAGATTCCAATAGATGAAGCAATTTAAATACAACTTTTTAATTCTTTTATACGTAAAAGTAAGCTTTAAATTTCAAATTATAGTATGACGAAAAATCTTTTAAGTATGATCATTTTTAAATACTGTTCATCTTTCCTGTGAAATAATAGAGATATAAATATATAGATAAAAATCGTGGAAATGAATTATGCAATGATTAAAATGGCAGAACAATTCTAAAACAGTTTGTTTTATATTTCTGCATCTTTGGAGCTGAAAAACATTTTACTTAGGCTTAGATGAAAATCAAGTTATACAAAACATTTAATTAAAATTTATAACAACTATCGATCTCAGCGAACAGACTTGTCATCAAAGGCGTAATCAACTAATCACATTGGCCATGTCATTAGCAGAGGAATTTTCTTGAACTCATGGCACAAAAATAATTTCAATGTGCTGTATTCCTCCCTACAAAGAATTTGTCAAAATTTGCATTAAATGTATTTTCTTTCTAACTTCTATATAACTATAACTTGAATTGAGATTTCTCTATAAAACAACACATGTCTGTCTTCTGTTTTCAGTTCCTTAAAGTACAGCAAGACAATTTTCTGTGAAATTCTCTATTTTCTCTCATTGTATATATAGATTGTCATCTGATCCCTATGATCACTCGGAATCCGAAAAAAAAATCTCTTTGGGCTTTACAGACCATTATGGAGGTCAGAGCTTCTCTGATGTATTTATTTTCAGTCTGTATGGACAGTGAACCTCAGAAATAATTGGGTACTAGATCTAGATTTATTAGGAAATGTGTATCTTTAGGGATAGATGATGCGGCTTTAGATTTATCTTCCGTCTCCCACAACGGATAGGCAACCGGAAATTCCCACTGACTCAGATTTAAGATTGATTGTTGCATTAAAGCCTATTGAACCAAGGATCACATACTTTACTCCTAACCCATGCTGATAGGTAATTTTCAAATTATCTGTATCAAATAAAAAATCCATTTACTGATTATGATTTTAAAATTTTGATTATCCTTACATCATACAATTTTTGATCATCAATTTAATTTTGAAGATAATTGATATATTAAAGAAATGGAATGCATGCTCTCCACATGCGATATAATAATAATATGTATTCAGAACTTAAAAAGATTAAATCTATTTTTTGCATCCTATGAAAAAAAACACCTCTAAATTCACAATGCATTCAAGTAAATATTCGTCGAAAAGTTGCAATTATAAGTTATATTGTTTTGAAATTTCAAAATATACAGATTCTGTGTAATGTAATGTTAAAATTATCATGAAAAATTGAAATCAACATAAAAACAAAATTATAACGCGGAATCAAAACCTCCAACAACTTTTCAATGAAGTATCATAATCCATTCTTATAATAACCCTCCAAATATATTTTTGTTGCACCATTAAAAAACTAATTAACTTTTTGAAATGAATTATTGTTAACTGATATTTTTAAAACATATATAATTTCAAATTTGTGAAATCGTTTCCGTATTTTACACAGTGAAGAATCTGTTTTCAGAAATTCAATTCTTTGACAAATATATTTTTTATTGAATTTAACTTCAAAGATCTAAAAAAAACCAAAAAAAAATGGAAAAAAAAGTATTTTACATTTTAGAAAATACTTCATCATGACTAACTGGGCGCAGTTTATCAAAAGAGTCACATATGAGAGTAAAACTTATTAATATATTTACTGTACATTAACATATTGGTTCTGAATGGGAATTAAATTAATGCATTAAAGTGGAGACTATGCTAGTGATAATATAAATTTTAAGGAAGTGAAATATATTTTATATATTCAGAGTGATTTCAAATGTGAAGTCACCATCATTGAATTATTTATGGCAAAACAGCCCACTAACTTCACAACTTCAGACTTTTTTAATATTCTAAGTTCATTAGAAAATTACTATAATATGGAATCTCTCAGGAAACATGCAATATGTGATAGGAATTCTGTTACATTCAGATCTCGAAAACAAAACATGATAAGAAAAAATGTCAAATCAAAATCAAATTTTCCACTATAGATATTTTACCATTACCAACTTTTTCACTGTTAATTTTTTAGAAGAAAATACATTCTTGAAAGAAATTATAAGAAATTATAAATTAAACGTTTTAAACATTTCCCTTATTTCACAAATATATTTTTCATAGTTTTGTAAAAGATACGATATTATAGAAAAATCAATTTTCTGAACACATGTTAAAAAATAAAGATAAAATTGAGATAAAATAAAGGGGAAAAACAGATTGCGGGAATCTATTAATTTAACATTTTCACTCATTATTTGGAAATTTGAATTACTAATGAAATAATTTACGATAGCGTATTCGAGCAGATTCTGTATTGATATATTATTTCTAATTATAATAAAACATTATACTGAAATTAATATATTTTAATTTCAAATTGATTTCTGATCAAATTTTAGCAGGCAATACCATTGTTAGATTTATATATTTTAAATATTAAATTTCAATTTATAGGACTCTAATTTTTTAAATTATTAATTTTAAAAATATTTTAACCCCATTTAAAGCATTTTAATCAGTTACGATATTTTCATTATCATTACTGAAACAAGACAATTATGATCACCAAAAAATCATATAATAAGCGATACAGATGCAAATACTCTTCATTGATAGTAAAAAACTTATCTTAAGACAGAAAAATTCTAAGTAAGGATCAATTATTTGAAGAAGAAAACATTTTTAAGGAAAATGAGTAGTCCTCGGCAAAGAGAACCGTTGCATTTCAACTGTAAAAGAATTGAGTGATTTTTAATTAAATATTGTATGTCACCCAATATCTTAGAACACTTACAAGTAATATAGTTATTTTAACTAAGATAATTAATTATGATAATAAACAATTTTGTGAAATAAGGAATTTGCGATAAAAGTAAAATTATGTTGTTGGAAAAAATAAGCATGGAATAAATATTGATTATAAGGTTTATTTCCAGGAAGTTAATTTATATTCCAGAATTGTATCATAAAAATAAATTCCTTATTGCTCGTCGAATGAAAAAAAAAATGATGTAATAAAAAATGATAATCAATATCAAAGTTACTTATAAGTCTGTTGATAATTTCTTAATTTAATTCTTTTTGTACATATGTGTTTATAACAGATTCTTTCATTCAATCTGAATAATAAATTGTCCTCTCTTAACAAGCAACGCTATCATAAATTTCTTAATTTTAGAATTTCCTTATTTCGCAAACAGAAGGTAGTGAATATTTCTATTTTTTGTGTTTTCGTCTGGGAACATACGGTCTCATGCTCATTTAGAGATAAAAAAAATCTGAAATATGCATAACTGTCTTCGAAGAATTCATCTTTTTCTTTCTTTTATAAAACGTGAAAAACTGAAATAGATGGTATTGTTTGTTAAATAGCGATACGCTCAAGGCATCAAAAAAATTCTTTGAAAACAATGTTTCAAGAGTTCTTCAATGGAAGTCATTATTCAATTATTCTACACAAAGCCGTTAATTTGGTACACTAATTAAGATGTAACTAAATAATGGGCAAAAACTGAAATGCTTATTTAAAAAAAAAGTAGTATCTTAGATCGTAAGAAATCTTTATTGGTATTATAAAAAATTGCATACTTATATTTCATAACGATTAATTGATTTTTATTTCAATCAAGAATTATTCTGTTTTATGGAAATGAGCGTAATGTATACATCTTACCTAAGGCAATTTTCCAGGATTCTTTTGAAACAAAATCTAATATGGAATTATTAAAAAAATATTAAACATTAAATTACTTAAAAGTATTTCTTAAAGTCTGTTATTTAATTTTTTATAAGCTGACCAGTTTTTAAGCCTTAATTCAGTCTTTTAGTCAAAAAATAGGTGTTTCAGTAAAAAGTTTGAAATCATAATTTCATAGAAACTGTATTTATGCCATTATAAATAAAATATCATTAGACCCCGATATTTTGCTCATCATCTCCCATGTTTTGAGAAGTGGGAAAAGAAGCCTTTTAGCAATCTGTATAAATATTAATAACTAAAGAGTTTATGTTTTTACAAATTCAGTTTTAGTATTTTAATCACTTCAGTTTGGGTACAATATGAATATATAAAAATTTTACACTCAGGCAATGTGAACTGTAATTACTTAGTGAAAAAGTGTGAAGTGAAATAGTGTAATTTTTAACTCTTCCTAGATAACCAGAAAACATATATGTAATTTTAAAAGTGACCTGCATAAAAGCTATGGAGCAAAAAAATTATACTAAAAATGAATACTGACTTTGCATATTTTACTGCAGAAATGTAAATAGACTAAAATTTTAAATATTCTGATCAGTTTTCAAAGAAAGAAAAGGAAATCTTGTTTATTTAGAAAGATGACGCACAAGTCAAAAGAAGAATATGCGTATTGAACATTTTATATTAAAACACACAAGCACACACACACACACACATTTATATATATATATATATATATATATATATATATATATATATATATATATATATATATATATATATATATATATATATATATATATATATATATACTTGATAGAGGGTTACAGCTGACATGCCCTATTCAATTGACTGAGCTCGGAATTCCCTGAGTATCTAAGCATTCTAAGGAATAGAAAAGTTTAGACATACCAAACGATTTTAAATTGTGCAAAGCAATTAAATCCATGCTTTATTAACAAGAAGTCTTCTTGTAGAAAATCTCACACAATATGTGAAAAAACTGAAGGCAGTTGGGAATCAGTTATTTAGTGAAGTTTTCATTGTTCTTTGAATTGAGAGATGCTATTTTTAAAAAAAGTGACTTAAAAATGAATCGCGTTCTAATTTCTTTTGCATTACAGGTTTAATTTTTAGTTTTCACTATTTTCATATTATTATTCATGCAGTTCATATACCAAATATTTAACTTTAATATAAAAAGTATTTTGAAATACAAAGAAATGTAATTTAGGAAAGCCTAATTTTTTCAAAAAATTTTATTAGATAGAGAGTACATAAATCACATAACTTAATTTTAATATTTTGTGTTAATAAAATTATGTGCTATTTTTAATAAAATTAAGAAGTACTTTGAAGATTTTTTTTTTGATTAAAATCTTTGAATGAACCATACACTCATAGAATAACAGTAATATGAAGAATGGTATGAATTATTAATATGTTGCCTCAGACTACTATTTTTTTTCAATAAATATAGACATCTTCATTTAAGGTTTCTAAACATTTACAACTTACTGTACAACTTCAAAAAATATATGATCTTTTTGCAACAATTTTTTTAATAATAAATGAAACTAGCAACATTCTAGATTTTGAATTTAATTAATTCTGCTATTTTTTTGGATGAAATTGTAATAGAGATTATATGCTGCAATCAATGTATGATATTTAAGTTAATATATTTGATTTAAGTAAACTGGTAATATTACGAGCTTTATTGTCATTTATTAAAAGTAACAGTCAATAACAAGAAAAACTAAGATAAATTATTAAATATAAAATTAAAATGATTAATTTTAATTTTAATTTTGTATATTGCAAACCTATCACCAAAAAATAATTCTAGTTATATTTATTTATTGATGACAAGAAGTCGCTACCAGCAAAATAAATCTTATGCTTATATAGAAAAATTTATCAAAAAAGTAAGAAATCTTTCTTTAAAAATTCAACTGATTCGAAGAATATTTAATTATTCTCATAATATTATATAAATTCGAATCGTAGAGGAATTCGATTCATTATTTATTTCACATGGCTGATAAACATTAGTCCTATGAGAATAAAAAAGCCTTGTCTTCCAACACAAAAAAAAGTCTAACGTTCTACGCAGAGACAAAGACTTCCTAGTTTACATTTCCTTCAATGGGATAGAAAATAAGTTATTTATATTCAATCTTATGTGCGCAGAGCACTTTTCAATAAAACGAAAACGTGGAAATCATATTTTAGAGGTGGGTTTCCTCTGTCGTTGGTTTGCCTAAATGCTTCGAAAATCATTTTTAGAGAAGAGCAGTGGTGTATAAAATCAATGAGGAGCAACAGCTTTTTCACATTTCTCCATGGAGACATGCATACAAATGGATAGAAGTGCTGAAATGTTTCTGGATATATATAAAAATATATTCTTCCCAATTCACTTCCACACAAACGGGAGGGAAATAAACATAGTATCATTCTGAAAAAAAATAGGATTAATTTTGAAGCAAAAAAATAATAATCCTTAACGATAAAAACGAACAAATTATTCCGCTTACACAGCTGAAAAACTGAACCGCCAAAGCACTTAAGCTGCTAAAAGCAGTAAAAATTCAACAAGAAACGTTTGTCATTAATATCTTGGCTTCTTTTTTATTTATTTGTTTTCACTTTAAGTCAGTTAGCCCATTCAATTTCACGAATTATTTAAAATCAAATAGTTCGGATCCGAAATGAAATTCTTCAGACACATTATTTACCAATACCTCTGACACTGACATTCATCGAAAGAGTTATTTCAGAGCAAATAATTGATTTTTGAAACAAAAGCTATTTTTTGTAGCTGTTTTTTAAAGCTGTTGCAACTTTGAGAAATACTTTCTTGGTATTTTAAGAAACTGTCCTGAGGTATTTGTTCCACCAACAAGCGAATAATATTCTTCAAAGTTTAGAGAAAATGACTTTGATGTTAGTGAATAATTTCATATCACATACAAAAGAGGGATTTGAAATGATTGTTTTTGATAAAAGAAATGGGGAAGAAGAAGACTTGTAAATATTAATAATTAGTACTTATTTCCTAGCAATTGTTGAAAATTTGAAATTTATTTAATTATATATTTCAATTATTTCAATCTATAATATAATTATTATTCTAATATACTATATAAACTAATCTATCAATTTTTTTACCGGAATAATGATTGGATTTAATTTTGAGTATATCTTTAAACATAAATTGATATTCAGTGATTAACTCACGACGATTTGTGCAAGCATCAAATTGAAATCAGTATTGAAATCTAACTTTTCAAAAAGAATTTTACATTTATTCTTTTTCCTTGCTTTCATAAACACCGTCATGCACCGTAAAATCCAAGCACATATATTTCCATGATTACTTTGATTCATAAATGTGTAAATTCTTCATTTTTTAAAAATATTTTCACTATTTGTAACTTTTTTATATCGGCCGATATTTATTAATATGGAACGAAATTTTCTCCTTTCATTATGACATTATAAAAAAGGCATCTAGTATTAATGGGTTAAAATTATTAGTCAAATTTTACATTACCTGATATTTTTTATAATTAATATTAGAATTATTTTAAAATGGCTGCAGTTACATATGATACACTGTTTTTTTTTAAATTATACTGTTGGGATTTTTGCTAAATTTTAAAACAATGTGAGTTCCTTGGAAGCACTTTCCCATCTCAAAAATCGAACATCCTGTTGCCCTGGAAATTTTTAGTTTCTTAAGTACTCTGAAAAACAGAGACTTTGAAACATTATTTTGTTGGGTTCCGAGTTATGTTGGAATTGGTGGGAATGAGATGAATCAGCAAGAAGAGCATCTTTGCTTCTGAAGAGAGGCATTCCATGCAATTATGTGAAACATTATTTAATGCATCGTTTCTGCACAATGTGGAATCATGGAATCGTCATGATTAGAATCCGCATTGGTCATACCTGTTGAAATCATAGACATCTTTTATTCATCGAAAGAGCTCCTACTTGTTCAAGCTGCCCAGCAAATTTAACTGTTGTTTCTTTTCCAATTGAACGTCTTAATTTTCGATTTCATCTTTATAAAATTTCTAATTGCTCATCGCTGGACGAATGCTAATAGATGAACATCCTCATTAAACATTTTGAAATTTTTAAAAGCTATTGGTGTTTGCCATTTTATCTTATATTTTACCATAATGTAATTTAAGCATCTTGTGTTTTTTAAACAACAACATAAAAACATTTTAAGCATACTTTACTGCAAATTAAAAATTATTTTCCCGACATCTGTAAAAAGTTGATGTAGGTAAAATAAAGTTGATGCATTGTGTATAGCATCTTCTTTTATGGTTCTTCTTCAACAAACCTTTTTCTTACACAACTATAATAGTTTAAAATATATTTTAAATAATTTTGCAAGTACATTTAACGGGTACAAAATAGTAACCACAGCATTTAATTTTAGCTATAAAAATTTGTCAAAAATGGGAACAATGGCTCAAAACTCATTTTTACAGCAGATGCTCTAATATAATCACTAGAAATGATGCAACAAATCTTAACTTAGTTGAATTCGGGTAATAAAAATGTATTGTATAATTACAAATGTTCTTCACTCTCTGCAGCGAGAATAAGATATTTGGAGGCACAGTCAAGGCTAGTAATAAAGGTAGCACTTCATTTACAATATAACTCATGTGTAATGCATTTTTCTCAGGAATTATAACATGGTTGCCATAATTAATACTACAAAATTAAATTTTGCAATTAATGGCAAAAACAAGCATTTTCGTTATTGTTACTGAAATAAGAATTGTCAAATGAAGCCTAATTTGTTTTGAAGTAGCCACACTTCTGAGAATTGCATGAAATTTTTACAAGAATAAGATAAATTTTTGATAAGCCAGAGAACTATTAGCATTTATCTTTATTAGAGATCAAAGCACTATATTTAAAATAATGTCTTATATTTCGATGAATTTTGACAGTAAATTTTATTGTTTGCATAGATTAAAATCATTAAGAATTTAAAACCTTTACCATTATAGAACATATGGAAGCACAATGTTGTTCATTTTTTAGTTAAATTAATTAATCAATAAATCAAAGGGAACTAATGAGATAACATAAAGTAACATAGTTTTTCCAAAAGCTGGGTATTGTTTTTCCGACATGGCTTCAAAATGTTTTAAAAATGTACTATTTTATGTGAAAGTAAAAAAATGAATTCCAATACACTCAAATGAATACTTTCTCAACATTCCATCAACAACGAACCATTATAAAGCATTGCTTTTTTTGTATTATCTATAAAACATTTTTGACGAAATAAAGCTCAATACATAAGATTGTAAAATTTATTATTGTTCTTGCCTATATAAATCATAATTCATTTTCTTCTAAAGCTCATAGTAAAAAGGATATAATTTGGATTGAATCGAAATGATTGAACATTCCTAAAGTATATACTTTTATAAACAAAATTAAATGCCAAAGTACAATTTTCTTTCGAGTTTGCTTTAGAGGTCCAATGGTATCTATTAAATGTATAAATTCCTCTTCAGGGACAGGTCTTATCCAGTAATTGAACTATGGCATAAATCATCAAAATAACTTTTGTACTTCCCATATAATACTGTTTTTAATATTTTTGTAATCTCCAACGAAATTCCTATAGATTTTGAAGAAAAAGTAGCTCTATAATAGCATCGTAGTCTATTGAGAAAAATATTTGGAAAAGTTTTCTTAAGAAAATAGATTGTGCGATTATATAGAATTTTTCAAGTACATTAAAAATCTTGATAAAAATCGAAGAATTAAATAAAAGAAGAATTTTATGGATTTTTTTTAATAAATGCAAATTAAGCAAACAAAAACCAACAATGTTATGAATATCCATATAAGAATATAAAACTTATTTTTATAAAGAAACATAAAAAAAGGCCTTATTACATATACTATGAAATCAAAATATTAACATTTCTCAAATAATTCTTTTTCAATATTGCATTCAGGAAAAAGCTAGACAGAAATTCAAATTATAACATCAAAAATATAATATTTTAAATTTTTTAACTTGCAAAGATCTAGTTGGTGCAATTATACTTTCGGGAGTTGCCAAAGAAAACATCAAAATATTGCTTTTTTTTTTTTTTTTTTTGTCATTCAAAATTAACACATAAAACAAATCACTCAGAGGTCCACTGTTCCATTCTCCAAAGTATTTCTGGATGAAATTTAAGTGAAATGATCTATCCTATCTAGGAATATCGCCATACGCGTACATACCTTATCTTTCATTATTAATTAAGATAATAATTAAGATTTCATAATTAATAAAGATAATAATTCTAGCATCTAATCAATTTAATATTATCCTGCAATATGTTTAAGCAAACGCATCGGTATCTGTTGCCATTACTTAATTACATTCTTTAGCGATTATCTATTTGTTTATTTATCGTTGGTCCTCTGATGCTTGAAGAAGAGCCTTGGGACACTTTTTCATTACTTTTAGTTTCAACAAAAGGGTAAGTATCTCTCCTTTTTTTAATTCAATGGTTCTGCACCAGATATCAAGAGGCGGAATTATCCCGTTTTTTTCTTAATATTAGATTAATGCGGAATAATCAAATGGCTATTTATTTCTTGGAAAGAAATAAGATGAATACCAGAAATTGTTTTTCATTTTCCTTTTGCAACTAAAGAAGGGAAATGATGTTTGGATTTAAAAAAAAAGGGAATGAAAGTCTGATTCAAGAATTATTTCTCATTCATGTTTTCAAACTTCAGAACAAGTTATCTATTTTTATTTACTAAATAATTAAAAGTTTTCAAGACTACATATACACATGCCGGCGTCCTGGCATCGAGTTAGCGTGTCTACCCCATAATCTGGAAGTCCCGGGTTCGACCCTTGGTTCGAGCATGGTTGTGCGTGAATGTACCTCCCTGTAAAAAGGTGTTGTTCAAGTGAACGCGTCGCATGAAGTAGCTAAGTCGCACGCTTGGCCCTAGTTGGAGCTACTGAGAAAACAAGAGACGCTCACTCGGCTTAAGTCCACTGACAGATAACCATCAGCAGGCTTGCAAAGTGCCGTAAGTCACAACTTAACGTATGAACATCATTGTTTAATTATGCACAATTTTTCGTAATTATAAATTGTTTATTTACATTTGAGCAATATTCTACTCTGGAAGTGCCTTGAGAATTGTTTTATTAGTCCTGGATATATTGAAAATAAAATGACTCTCGCTTTTAATTTAGTATTTTAGAAACAATGTTGTATCAGAAGGATGACTTTATACTATTTTATTTTTAATATTAGGAAGAAAAGTAAAATAAAACCATAACATATTTCATTGAAAGGATATCTAAAGTTATTCTCACTTTCTGCATTTGCGACTAAAGAAAGAAAAAATTACCTGACTCGAAACAGGTTTTGGTAAATCGATATAAAGAAAAGGGGATTGATGCGCAATTTTCTATTTTTTAAATGAATCCTAGTCATTTCAAATTTAAATTTGTTTATATTTACCCATGTTCTTTATGGAAGCTTATGATTGCTTCTAAGTAATAAAAAATAGCTAAAATGTATTGCACAAGAAATTAAAGTTAAAAATTGTATACCTTCTTTTTAATACAATTCTTAATCTTCTTTTTAATACAATTCTTAATCTTCTTTTTAATACAATTCTTAATAATAATTAATACAATTCAAATATCTAATAACACCTCAAGAATTTATTGTTGTGCTTCATGTCAGATCTAAAAGATCATGTAATCTTTATATAACATTAATATATTCTGATGGAAATGAAGGCAAAAATATTAATACTAATATTTAAAGAAACGATAAGTTAAAAAATATTTAAATGAGCAGCACTAAATATTATTTTAATTTATTCGAATTCACTTTTTGTAATCAAAGCATTTCATCGTTTTCGATAATCTATAGTGCATCCAATATAGTGCAAACAAATTTCCAAAATAAATAAATAAATATAAAATCGTATTAGTATTTTGATTTAAAAGTTATAATGATTTAATGACTTAATATCTAAATCCATCTATATGTATAGGTGTGATATTAAATACAATGATTATGTTAAACAATATTTTTTTTCATTCTTATACCAGTTTCCAGTGAATTATCAAAAAAAAAAAGTTTGTTTCAAAATATAAGTGCAATAGTTTACTCAATTTATGCCTGCTTTTTAAATATAATATTTTTATGGTCAATATTACAATAAAATTAAGAAACATATATCAAATTTAATCTACACTATTAATTTCATATCAGCTGACCTCATCATTCGTAATATACTATAATATGCAATCCATCGCTTAATTTATACCGGGCTTGGATTGGTGGACTATTATAGGATGAAGACATTTGCACCTGTTATGGCCGAACAGCCTTGTTTGACAATTTGCTAGCTTGGTTCACACAATAAAATAGTTAATAGATGTTTTGACATACAAAATTTAAAATAAATTTTATTATTACAGATGAATACAAATGGCGCATATAGTAAAAAATTACTTTTAGGAACATTTGCGTCGGATAATATGCACGCTAATTTATATTTCTGTAAATGCCAAAACGCGTTAATGGGTTTCCATGAGAATTACATATTCTTGACGAATAACAGTTTAATTCAGATATGCACATTGTGAGATTTAATAGTGAAGCGATGCATGTGCAGTATTATTTTGCTGTTATATATGTTACATATGAAGAAATTAACAAACTGTGTTTGGTTTCCTTTCTAATGAAAATAGATATAAAAAAGTTTATTAAATAATCGTATGTGATTAAAACAATTATATGTCATTCCATAAATTATTAATATTACAAATTTATTATCGCTTGCTAATTACATAAACAATCAAAATTTAAAATTTTGCGAAATGAAATCAAATAATATGCATTTGAATTAATTATTGAAATAATTTGGCTAAAATTTCAGCATCTGAAAGTAACAGTAAAATACAGAAATAAACTAGTATAAATTATAAAAATAGATGAATTTTATTTGATAACATTATACATAAATTTTAAAATATCATTAAAATAATATTTAAGTATGGTTTAGTATTATTCATAGCTTTTGTATGATGAAAAATTTTTGATGTCATTCCTGAATGTTTTTCTTCAAATTATTAAATACATCAATATTACAATATTAAATATATACAATCGACTTAAATTCTTCTCACATTTCATAAACCTGACATTCAAAAACTTATTTTATCACAAACTGATATACGAAGAAAATTTATAGAATATAATTAACTGCATAGTAGCCAACTTTTAACAAAACATGTAAATCCATTTTGGTAGTGTTAAATATATGGTTAAATGTTCACTTTTTAGATATTCTTAGTCCTCAAAATTGCTATTCTTTAAAACATTGGAAAATTATTTAAACACTGTTTAATTTATATTCTCGTTATAAATATCTCCATAATGTATTTAAAAATATACTGGCATAAAATAAAACTATGTCATAAAATAGTTAATTTTTAATACAAAAGTGGCATCTACTTTTAAGGGTTTTTTTTTCCTTTAACTGGCCTTGTTTTCACAAAAATCTCAACCCGTTCAAATAATATTTTAGCAATCATTAGCTACAAAGTTTCAGACTTTTATAGAAATTATTTTAATACACTTTTGTGGTTATTTTTATACAAGGAAAGAACGAATAACGGAAAGGAAATTTCAGTTATGGGAACTTAATAAATATTAAAGAAATCTTTAATCATGATTTATTAATCATGCTTTTGACGAACATTTCTGCCACAACAATAAGCTATAAATAATAAAAGAAGCAAATTCCAAAAATACACAGAAAATCTTCAATTTCTTTCAAGTACTCTTTAGATGCTAGTAAATAAGTTTGACCATCATCGACTGATGAAAAATTTTACCTTCAAAGAAGTTTGAACATCATTTATTTTGAGTTAAAATTTCTGCTTTCAAACACATACATTTGGAACTAAAAATAGTTTAAGTATTTATTTTTTGCTGTAATAATATGGTTTTTATGTATACAACCCTTTTAAAAAGGTATATATAAAATGTCCTCGTTTTATGCAGCAGGTGACTTCAAAGTGGTTGCTGTACGGTTTCTCGGCAATAGATAATTGTTATTGGTTATGAGCTGGGTCATTCAGCACCACAACAAACAAGATCATAAATATGCTGATGAGTTTCTTGCGTGTGTGTCACGAGATTCTAAAAACCTTTTCTCGTCCATTCCACGATAGTTTATGCCGTAATACAAATAAATGAGTATTTGAGTCAAACCTAAAAATTACTAGACGATCTATTATTGAAAGAACATGTAATGAAAGCGATGTTTGCGCTTCTAAATGCGGCTGTTTGTCATACTGCTTTCAAATATTTTTTCCAGACAAATTCTTTTTTCGTTTATGGTTGAGAAAATATTAATATTAGGACAACTTTTCTTCAGAACTAGTTTTTTTTCCTTGCTTGGTGAATCAAGAAATTTCTTTTTTTAAGTATGTGAATTAAATATGTATATTTTTATAATAAAGCGTATCAAATATGTATATTTTTATAATAAAGCGTATCAAATATGTATTAAAATGGAAATATGTATAAAACAATAAAAAATTATAATCATCTTTAGCTTATTTTAATAAATTTAAAAATAAATTATCATACTACTAGAACTAAACGATTCACAAGATAGCTTGTTTATATTTTGTGTTGTCCTTACAGTCATTTTAGTTACCTTCATGGATATTTATGAAGTAGAAAAACGAATTTCTCCTTCAACCATTCACCTATAAATGTCTTAATATGCAATTGCACATTTGGCAACTTTTTCATTTTTTTTTCTTCATATATTATGTAGCATATTATATTGTATACTGCCATAACTGTTTAATGCAATTTAGTTGATTTCAGAATGTATTGTTACGAAATTTCCGGGTTCAGTTATATGGTTATATATTATACGAGACGTGCACACAGCAGCACACAACAAGACTCTACTGCAGACAGTAGCGCACAGCTTAGTTCAGCACTAGTTTGACTCCGTCGCTGATCTGCTAATCTTTGGAAGACTTGCTCTTCACCGTCGATTCCGACTACTCTGCTCTGGCAGCTGCAGACTGCCTCCTTTTATAGTTCTCAGGAGGCGGGGCAAGAAGCCTCTCAACCAATCAGGAACTTTCGAGGCGTATCTCGGTTCCCAATGGACGGATCGGGAAAATTGTCGATGTTTCGGGTATAATCTATTTTGGCGCCAAAGTCACCAATTCGTCGCCAAGTTTGTCGCCAAGCTCTGGGACCTCCGACGCGACACCCGAACTCTGTCCAATACATATGACTGTAAAACTGTCTTTCTGATGATGGAACCAACTATGCTGGGAAGCAGCAATACAGATTCGTAACAGTATATTATTTTAAAAAATCAGGAAATACATCATAAAATTTAAAAGACTGGTACTAAAACACTTAAATAAAATAAAGGCCAACAATAATATACCCATTTAGAATATGATGAAAATCAATTGAATAAACAAAACGTGATCTTCTTATAGTGTCGATATTGATGCTTCACAAAATGCTACAGGTCGCGAGAAAAGATTGTATATTATACTTATTGAGAATAAAAGGCAGTTGGCATATTTTTCGCAAGTTAGCAGCCAATCATTAAATTGACTGATATTGCAAATTTATTCGTTAGAATGCCGACAAAGGCATCTTAATCAGAATATTGGCTTGTCATTTTGTTTCACTATAATCTTGAAAATATCATTGACGAAATTGATTCTGTTTGTTCTGGGCATGAAAATCTCATCCAAGCACCAAATTAGGATGACTGTCAAAATCTTTACTTTACATCCACGTCGTTTATTTATCTTTAGGACATTGTAATTTCAGATGCAAAACTCAGTTTCAGAGCAAACTGGCGTGCAAAAAATTAAGTAAGAATTTTTATATTTAATTCCATTTTTTTTTTCATTTTATTTGTTAATATTTTTACATATACATAAGTTTATTTACTACGAAAATCAATATCTTCTCAATCTTTGCTAAATCTAAAATTTTAATAACTCCATCATTAAAGTTGTTGTTTTTTTCCTTTATTTCTGATAATTTATTTCATTTAAAGATTACCATAACGTTAATAATATATAAAAAAAGGATTGTAATTTTGGTATTTAAAAACACAATAAATCAGACATAAACTTTATTGAAGATAAAAAAAAAAGGAACGTGTGATCTGAGAGATTGCTGCGTCTAATATGAGGCGCAAGATAATCCTATTTAACAAGAGTTATGTTCTGTTAATATACGTTACATAGAAAATTCTAACTCAGTACTTACTGTTGCAACGAATGGAGTGTTAGAATTGTATTTTTTTTTCCTTTCGAATACGCTCATACCTTTATTCTCACGCAACTTACTTATAAATTTTACTATTTAGTTTTAGAAATTGCAAGATTAATTTTTATTACGAAGACTAAACTTTTGAAATTTTTCATTTCCAATCTTTTTGACAGTCTTCTAAAATGTTAAAAAAGAGAAAATTTCATTTCAAATTATCAAAGATTATTTCCATTGTCAACAAAGGAATCTCATTTCAATCATATTTGAAATCTGTAAGTTGATTAAATGCCTTATTTAGAGTCCCAAAATTTATCTTCAAGAGATTTTTTTTTCCTTTTTTTACTCTTAAATTATATTTTTATATTCCAAATTTGAAGCCTAAACAAAAAACATACTATGGCTTTAATGACTTTTTTAAATATTTTATTACTCCAAACTAAATAAGAAATGTGATGCAACAAATACTTTGCAAGGCTCATATATTTCTGTTACTTAAAATAATAAATTTTCAATGATGAGCTAAGAAAAAAATCTGAATTAAGTTATTCAATTTTTCTAAATAAAATAGAAAACGGTTTAATAGTATAACAATAATTCAGACTGAGGCATTATATTTTTAATTGGATTATTTAACTGATAATTATTATTTTTAACCTTTTTCGATAAAATTTTAAACTTTAAAGTTTCTTAAATATTTTTTTTGATTAATGATATCAAGAGTTTAGATGTATTCGATGTGATATCAAGATTTTTGACAAAAATAGGATAATGTATATAAAACTACTTAAAATAACATTTAGTATATATCCATTTTCTAATAAAAATAATAATTTTCATTGTATTTTTCAGATTGTGAATCATTTTTAAATATTATTAACAATTAGTACCTAATTTTTTATTTAAGTGAAAACAAAACACTACAAAAAATTCCATGAAGGATAATACATATTAAAATCACAAACAAATCCACATCTGCGTTTAGATACTTTTATAAATATACTTTACATTTAATTTGAAATAATGATGGCTCTATTACTTTATAGATTCCAGCCACCTTATTATTTATTAGAGCTTAAGTTTAGAAGAATAAAATAAAAGATTTTTCTTATTAATACCGTTAAAGACAAGGCATTAACTTTTTGTTTTCTGACTTCTTGGAAATCCATACATCATATGTCTTTTGATATCTTTAATTTAAAACATATTTCTTCGATAGAGAAAATAATAATTTAGAATTTTGGTTTTATCTTTAAGCAATGTTTTTAATAATTATCGTATAATTATAGCGAAAAATACCAATTTATCTAAGGCCGTTTGATCAAATTTCCTTCAAAAAATTATTTACCAAATTGCAGATCATGGATAAAAGATAATTTCATTTGTATCAAATAAAATTATATTCCTTGCCTTAAAATAAACATGTATAAACTGTAACTTCATCGGATGGAAGGATGTTTATTTAATTTATTTTATAAATCACAAAATCTTGTTTAAAAAAATTTTTTCCGAGCTGCGTGAAAATTATTCGTGCAGTGATAACGCCACAAACTGTTGAATTAACACAAACAGCCGACTAGATTGAAAAAATTCTTGAAACTTTTAAGCAATAAAAAATTTTATGGTATTTTCCTCTCAGGTTTAAAATATGCTGTGCAAAGGCCATGAAAGAATCTCGAGCCCATTTCAGACTTGCCTGTTTTGATGTGTCTTGCGAGATTTTGGTTCAATATCGCTGGCAATGAACCTCCGAAAAAAAAGTAAATAAGAAAAACAAGGAAACGAAAAAAAAATGAAATCGATAAATAGAAAACTAAATATTCTCCTTCTGTAGGTAACCGTTGAATTCCAGCGCAAGACTAAATTAGGAATATGAATACAATGTTATTTCTCATAATTGAGATCATAGCGTGTGTTCTGCTGACAATATGCAATTGATATTATTATTATTATTTTTTTTTTTTTTGAAATTCTGTAATTAATATTTTTTTTTTCTGAAATGACACATTGAGTTTATTTTACATTTTCAACTTTTTTTTTTTTTTTTTTTAACTTTTAGGATTTTGAGTTTGATCACATTTTTTGTCAGAAATCTTAAGAAACATCTCAAGAAAATATATTTTTTTAATGAAAAACTCCCAATAAATCTTTAAAAATAATCAAAGAAATAATCATAAAATGCTTCTGGAAATTTTCGGAAAATATTCTAAAATAGATTTAAAAATATGTACTACAAGAAAAGTACTATTGAAAGTGTTGGTATATCTTAATTTATATTCATTTCAGCTATAATGACTGTCTAAAGTTCCAAATAAAAGCATTTCAGAAGAATAGATTCTTCTGAAGGATTTTAAAATTTCTAATTATATATAAAAATATTTTTAAATGCACAATTTTATTTTGAAACATGACTAATTCTATTAAATGCAAGACATCATCGAATCAATTGAATCAATTCACTAAATCAAAAAGTGAACTAGCAACGAAACTGTATTTTTTTTTTTTTTTGAAAGACCAAAAATTGGTAATATTATTGCTTGAGAAAACTAATATTACATCTCTTTTAAGAAAAAAAAAAAAAAAAAGAATGTGTGCATGCATGTTTCTAAGTGTATCTGTATGTCAGGGCTCTATCAAAATCAATCATTACACTTATGGCTGACATATTTTGAAGAGATGGAATGGATGTGCATCCTGTATTACATTGTTGAAGTGAAATTCAAATAGTCTTCTTAGTTTCTGCAGATACTTCATTTTGAATATTTCTTCAATTGGCAATAATGAAGATATAAAGACAACGAAGTTTCCTATGATAAAAATTTTTCTATTTAAGATATGCTTTTATTAAATCTTTTAAAATGAAACATATTTATAATAAATATTTGAATTCGGAATCAAGCAATGATGATTTTTTTTAACTTATTCATTCTTAAACACTAATAGCTTAAATATAATTGGATATAAATTGAAATAGTTAATAAAAAATATAATTTAAAAAACTGAAAGGGGCTAGATTTTAATGTTTCCGTATAATATTTATACTCCCTTTTTCGAAAGAATTTGTATACAATTTGTAAAAATGCGTTAAAACCTGAAAAATAAAATGACCATTTTAGTATTGAAGTAACTTTTTTTTGTATCAAGCTAGGATGGTTACATAGATTTATACCAATACAACCATTTTTATTCGATTAAGTCAAAAATCTTCAGTAATAAAAATATATACTTTTCTAAAGTAATGCTATAACAATCGCTGCAATTACAAAATAATTTTAAGAAATGTAGTGTTGTTTTGCAATGAAAGAGTGATAAATCGAGAAAATTAAATAAAATTCTTAATTAATTTATTCTGAAAATTAATTAGAATATCTCATATCAATAAGAAAATATTCGTTTTGAAGGATGTGATATCAGTCAATTTAGTATGATTTGAATGAATTCAGCATTATTACCAGTTTAAATTGAATTTTGAATTTTATTCATGCTTACAATCTATAAACTTACACTTTTTGATTCACATTTAATATATTGTTATCAAAATATAATATTAATATTATCTATATATATGATATATACTATATTATATCAAAATATAATATATTATTATTATTATTATATAATATAAATTGTTATCAAATGTAATATAATAACTCGACAGGTTAGCTGTAGTGGGTATATGATGACACAGCCAACAAGCCTCAACAGCAGTTAATGATGTTTATTAAAACAAAGGCACAACAAATGACAAAACGACCAAATTTAGTCAAGACGTACACAGGCAAGAAACAGTAGTGCTTAGAAAAACAGCAGAACTCAAGCCGCTCAAAATGTTCAGGTAGAAAACTCTTTCAACCATTAACTAGAGCTGAACTCAAAAGACTGCTTCCAGCTCGGTCTCACGACCTTTTATAGTCCTCGAGACAAGGCAGAGAAGCTTATCGAAAGATCACCTTAAATCGTGTCTTATTGGTCCTATCACCAAAATTCCTAAGGGTTCCAGCAGCAACCATTTTGTCGCCAAAGTCGTCTCCAAGTCATCACGTTTGTCACCAAGGTTGGGGCTCATTGATCCGGCAGTCATACAGCAACCGATAGAACTCTCTCTTAAATTGTTTTCCTTGTGGTGGAACAATCTGCACAGGAAAGCAACATTTCAAATTCGTAATAATGCATATTCAATAAATTCGGAAAAAGAAATAAAGTGGTTGCATGCCATATTTCCGGATCGAACGAGTATCCTAAATTTGACATCAGAAATTCATTCTTTGAGTGGTAGAATACAAACCCGTGTAAAAGCGACATTTTATTAATAAAATAAATGCTAATATTTTCACTTATGCTTATCACTAATAAGTGTTGATATTTCAATCACATCGAGAAGTAAATAACATGTAATATCAGACAAATATAAATATCGTATAAAAATAATAAATTAAATAAATAATATATAATAATTAATAATAATAGGTAAATTAAATTAAACTATTAATTTTTTTTTTAAAGTTTGCTCTCAGTCACCTTATGCTGAGCTTTTGTTTAACCCATTTTTTAAATGTCTACAATTTGATTAAACATTTCACTTCATTCAGAATATAAAAATATATTTTACATTTACCTAAATTATTGCTGTAATACACTTCAAAAAATAGTTTATTCGTTACGAAATTAATTTTGCCAGATAATAGACATCATTTTCATACGTTTATTTGTGTTTCAGAATCTGCATTGCAGATTTAAGAGAAAACTCTTTTGGCAAAGATGGATTTTTCCTTTCTACTCAAATTATAGAAACATAAATATTTTTTTTTTAATTTATGGTTGAGAAATATTTTTGATGGTGTTGAAATGAAATACAGTCTTCACTCTTACCTGGTATCCTTTCCAATGTTTTAATATCTGAATATATAAATATGTTTTCCTGTAAAATAAATTGTATTTCATCTCACTTAATTTTGTTCATTTAACTTGAATTACAAATTTATGATTTGAGAGTTACGGAATAAATAACATCTGTAGCAACTAAAAGAACATTTCAACCTAATTTATAATGAAAAACATGAAACATCTATTTAATTTCAAAACACTGACAATTTTAAAAATCGTTTTCAATATCAGTGAATATAAAATATCTCAAGTTATATGAAGCCATGTAATAAAAGGAAAACCAAATCAATCTTTGAACCTCTGGCTACTATTCAATAAAACTTTAGACTGATTAAAAAGTATTTTGCACAAATATATTCTGATAGTAGAAGATTCTGCGTAGACTTTCTTCTCTCCAAAGTTACTTGTTGATTAAGTTGCCGCTGTTTGTAAACAACATCCTTATTTATAATAAATGCTTATTTCGTATGTAAATTACATTTTGCATTTGCTCTGATTAATGTTTTGACTGTTCTGAAATGTCAGATGGTGGTTGAATTAAAACCAATCTGTCTGATATTCAGTACATATACCATGAAATTAAATTCGTAATACTTGAATAAAATACTTAAAATGAAATATAATTTTATAAATAATTCTTAAACCAAATTAAAGACATGAGTTTTAAGTAAACTAACTCTTGTAAATATCTCTGAATAAATGTCATTTTAAGTTGATATATAGATGGAATAGTGGTTTCTGAAAACATTCTAGATTGTGTCATGTGTTATTCACAAGACAATCGCAGTCCATAAAAGTATGATGCAATATCAAAATGACATGAAGCAGTGATGGAATTTTATTGTAAATTGATCAAAATTACGTTCTTTTTATCAAGTGAAACAAATATCTATTTTTAATCATTTTCTCTTTGCATTATTGAGCTTAAGATGTCTTTCGTACTAAGACGCTTTGTAATTTTGTATTAACTTCTCACTAGGGATTGCAATACCGGACCAAAATTTCAATACCGGTATTCGGTATTTTATAGATCTTAATACCGGGATACCGGTTTTAATACCGGTATTAGAAATTTTAGAAAAAGAAAGAAAACAAGGTGTATCTTTGTTTTATTTGCCAGGTTTTATAAAAGAGTGTAATATCACAAAAAATAATATGGAACTTATAAATTATAACAGTATATAAAGTATCACAAAAAAGTAAAGAAACAACTTATTTATTTAAATCACAAAAAAAAATTGTAAATATCACTATTCAGTCTGTGGTACTAATACAAATTTCTGAAATATGATCTTAAAAAACATAATGCATCAGTTGTACTGCTCATTAAAGCTGAAAAGTAATTTTGTGTAAAAATTACCAGCTGTCTTAAACGCTCTTTCGGCATCTACGTCTACGTTCTTCAGATAGTGATTTGTGCTGTTCTTTCATGATTGCAACATGAAATTTATTGTTGCATTAGCTGTTAATAAATTAAAATCTCTCCGACATAATGCCTTTATAGTCAGTTTTATTGGAAGTAGAACTGGTATAGTTATGGATATTAAGACGAATTCACTGTCTGAAAAAATTAATTTGCAGGTTTAAGTTGATTATTGCTTTTTGGATTGGATTTCTAAATTTCAAAAACCGTTCCATCATTAGGAGTAAACTGTTCCAACGTGTCTTAGAATATATTATTGACATATATTCTGTTTTATTTTCAGTTAGTATATATATTTTTAATATGAAACTTTTTGTAGGGGAAAGTTTAAATATCTTAACAATTTTTCGAACTTTATAAATTATAGGAAGCAATTCTTGATGGGTTAATATTTCATCCTCATTAGCAATATCTTCTTCCACAATTACATTGTCATTATCTTCATTGTCAATATCACTCTCACTCTTACTCTCTTCAATGTCGGAATCCGAAGTTTCTATATCCACAATATTTGGATTCTTCTATTCTTTATTTTTTTGGTATATTTGGTATTTGGTATTTACTCCTAATTGAAATCCATGAGCAAAGCACAATTGCTGATTTGCACCAATCAACTTTCCAAATTTTTTCATAACTGTTGCTCCATGAGTCGTTATAGATACAATATCTTCTTTCAGGGATAATCCATGTTTCGCTAATTTAGATTTAAGCAATTAATTCAGCCATTCATTAGCTAATTAATTTCGCCAGTTGGGGAGACATAAAAACAAAAACATACTATTTTGTTATGTTGGCGATCCCTGTGGAGACAATTTAATATATTTCTAGTAGATACCGAAAAACCGGTATTTAAACTTGTGAATACCGGTATTACGAAATTGTAAAATGGCTCAAAATACCGGTATTCGGTATCCCGGTATTGCAATCCCTACTTCTCACCATACCTTATACCATTTTTGATATATGAATGATAAATCTGCTGTTTGCCACCAGGTGACACTGTAACCGAACTTACTGTGTAACGCATAATCACTTTAATAAATTCAAAAACCAAGTTTGTAGCGATAGTTATCGTCATTTTCAAGTTAATATAGGGTGGAAGGACTTTAGTGAGCATCCTACATAAAATAACTATCTATGAGATAATATATTGAAGTCAGCCACATCACCAATTTCTTAAAAAGAAATGCTTCAAACTAAAACACACAAGAGACCCAGACACATTAGAATTCAGAAAGGGCTTTTTTGCATAGTAATAAATATTTCAAAATGTTACTTAGATTAACGGTATGTATAATTTTAAGGCTAACCAAGCTGATATCAAAATGTACCAACTTGGCATTACTACTATCAGAAACATACACATGTAGCTGCAACTAAATGTATCAAAATTAAGTTTAAAATAATAATTTTAAGTTCAAAGCAATTCTTTATATTTCAGATCATCTAAAAATTATTATTGTTTAAATTTCCTGTACCAACTTTATTTGAAAAAAGATAGAACGTACTTAAATCATTTTATTTCTTTATGCAGCAACAATTCTATTAATATTAAAAACGAAAGTAATTTTGTGCATGTTCTACCACTTTAAAATGTGCAGCTTTAATTTTAATAACTAGTAAATGGGGCAAAATCAAAATTTCCTTGAGATTTTAATAATATTTTAAGTAATTAAAAATTAAAAAAAAATTTTGTTGTTTGCGAATATTCTACTATCATCGAACAAAAAATTACTTTAAAATTTAAAGACTTATCTTCAAAATGACATCAATCCCTAAAAAATTTGAAATAACATTGATATTTTTTTTGAATTTCTGAAATTAATATGTCATTAGGTCACGTATTAGGCAAGAGGCAGTGAAGTTGATAACAGGCAATATTGAAGTAAAATGCCTTTGTAATTACCAGAAATGCCGCAAGTTGCCATGGTGTCATCTGTAGAAAAGAGAGACGGAATAAATGTGATCATCTTAATGCATTTGTGAGCAAAATGGGGACACAAGGTGAAGGACATAAGCAAAGAAGGAAGGAAGGACGAGTAATAAGAAGAACAAAAAAAAAATGTTCTTCGATTTTATATTTAATAGAAAGTAATATTGTAAATTGCATATTGTAAATGCAGTATTAGTTAATTAATTTTTTGTATCTTAGATAATTGATTTACCATGAATTACTTATCATTTATTTACTTACCACAAAATGTAATGAGGTTGAAAAGATGAACTACACAATATTTTAATTACTTACGTAGAGAAATATCGACAATTATTTGGATTTGAATATTTATATAAAAACGTGATAGGCATATAAAATAATTTCTCTACAATATTACTAAAGCAATTTGTGAAATACTTACTTCTTTTTTCCTATAAACGTTAAAATATTTTTAATGTTCTCAACAATTAAGAATTTCTCGCCATTGGATTAATATTTATCTTTTACCCCAAAGACGTAAAATCAGAATAAATTCATATTCATATTCATATATCATTGCAAAATTATGGACGTACGAAATATATCAATCACAAATACTTTTTTAGCATTCATGATTCGACGAATAACGGTAAAATTAAAATTTTATAAGAGAAAGGATAGAAATGAATATATTATAAAAATTTCTATTCCAACAAGAATTTCAATATGATAGGAATGAAATTATCTCCATTTGAAAACCAAAAAAAAAATGTTTGTTTTTATTATTCCTTACAAATTATAGAATCAAATAAAATAATGCAAAGTTAAATATAATAAGGCACTGAGTGATATTAATTATTTATAATTTCTAAAAATAATTTCGATAAAAAGAATAATATATTCCTATTAACAGCTTCTCAAAAGAGTATTTTTAACTGATGTTGAAAAATTAATTTCATCGAAATTTCTCTTAGCTTATATAATTTTTCTTGAAATTTTAAATTATATTGTTTCTTTAAAAATATAGCCATGTTTCAATCCTGCATCTGACGCCAGGCTTTTTTGCTTTCATGAAAGCAAGTTACATAAGCGGTACTTTCCGAAATAAAAGTACTTATAGATGTCGCTATTTATCAAAAGGCACCCTTGAAACGTCTAAAGAATTTTTGCTTATATAAGCGGCAATATTAATCATACTTCAAAGTAATGCTTCTAATACGTGAGTAGAATAGTTTTATTTTTCTTCTTGTATATTTTGTGAGAAGTAAAATGGCGACATAAAATGAATGAACAAAAGAATTGTTGCTATTTTCATTATGTTTATAGTTTTTCAAATTCTTTCACTTCCAGAAAAATAAGTAGCAGTGATTCAATGAAATCATCCTGTCTATATGCTTACATCTTTTTTTATATATTCCATGTATTATTACCAATAATAAAGAAAAATATGATGGGGTTCTGATCTTTTGAATTAGAGCTGATAAATTTGATAAAGGGAAATCTGATTCTCGGAGCGATTTTTTTTAAACTTAAATTAAAATTTCATTAATAATGAGTTAATCAGATTTTAGCATTTTTCCATTATAGCAGTCGAAAATAATAGCACTGCAAAAATTATTTTATACAGTTTTAAAATATAAGAATTTTTTTAATGGTATCAATGTAATTTTTAAATTTCGGAAATTATTTTTAAAATATATATTTTTACGATTTTTAAAATATTTTTTTTTACTGTTTAACTTAAATTTACTCCTTTTTTGTTGTTCTGTCAAATAATTAATTGCATGGATTTCTTCCATTGTTGAAAACTAAGGAAGAGGGGCTTTGTTTGATATGAGGAATAAGCAAGTAAAGCTGTAATATCTGGAAAGTTGGAAAATTATGTTTCTAGTAGCTATCTCGGCAATTTTCAAGTACGTAGTGATATCATGGGACTTAATTCTATACGGACGATTCATGTACGTAATCAGCAAAGTAGATATAAGTTTATAAAAATAATATGACTAATATACATCAGAATTTTATTTTAAAAACATTTTCTTGCGAATCATGAGCATTAAGTTAATCATAAAAGGTTTAATTTTCAGCTCTATTTAATTACGAATCAATACTCTCATCGAACTATCGTCAAAAATGGCTAATATTTAAAAAAAGTAATATTATTCTTGGAGTTAAAGATATTTTAAAGAATGGATTGTAAACATTGAAATATAATAAAAATTTCATTTAAATTTAAATTTTTCAAAAAACAAGAAATGTTTTATTATAATGCTGAGATTAAAAAAATTAATTTAATAAATTTGGAACTTCCAATGCAGTTGAAAAAGTTGATTCAAATATAAAAAAGATTTACATACTATCATTTTTTTTGTTTAAACAATGTTATATCTACATTATTTCATTTAACAAATTGTTTACCAACTTATATATAGTTGTTAACCTTTGGTAATATGAAATTCAGATTTTTAAGAATGACATAAAGTAATGTCTTATTAAACATCCAAATTATGATCCTGCTCCCAAGAATATTTTTCTAGAGAAACACTTTTGTTTGAGTTTTAATGAAATTATTTATTATAATATGCCTTTAGAAATTAATGTGCCATGAGGAATGTTTAGTTAATTTGAATTGTTTTCAGAAAACAAGAATTAAATCTAACATCGTCTGTCTAAATAGATATCCTCCCACTGAAGGAAATATTTACTATCATTTCTGCATCAATGCATACTTGTTTTAAATGGCTAAAAACAGCATCGTGAATAGAAAAAAATAAGAAAGAAATGAAATAATTTCTTGAATAATCTCAGTTACTTATGCGTATATCAAAATATATTTCCATTCATTATCTTGGATTAATTTGTTTTCTTTTCTATTTTAAGATGAAAATTTATAAACAAATAAATCTCATTTTGTGTGTGTGTGTGTGTGTGTAAAGAATTTCGAATCCTGCCGGCTAAATGATATGTAACATATTTTGGTTAAAGCATAATGCAGGTTCGAAGCAGTGAAGAGACTTGGTATTTTTAATTTCTATTTATTCTCTCTTTAATCCATCTCGGGAAAGCAATTTATTTACAAGCAGACGCATAGCGGCACAGTACCAGAAGTATGAAAGAAGCGAAAAGGGACGAACAAATGATCACTAGTCTTATATAACAAGGGAATTCTGGCCAAGCCGCGATGTAATGACCTTTGACAAGGGCAACTTAAGTATCACTTTCATTTGATACGTAGTACCGATAGCGCATTACTTTTACAAAGGGATTAATTAAACCGAAAGTGGAATTGGATCACGAAATAAATGAATATTTTAGAATGAAGTTACGATGGGCTAAATTAAGTTAAAGTTTTGGATATTAATTTGGATTAAATATATATTTGGATCTATATATATATATATATATATGTGTGTGTGTGTGTGTGTGTGTGTGTGTGTGTGCAGTAAATTGTCAAATATCAATTTATCAATTTCCAAATTCCCTATGAAGGCTTTGTATAAGTTACTTATAAGTGTATTAGCCGAAAGTTTTTTCTAATATTTTATGTTCTCATCTAATAAAAAATAAAGAAGAATGCAGGAAACTAAAGCAGGATCTTCCTCACTATATTAAAAGTTAACTTTAATCATTTAGAGATTGATTGTTATATTAATTATTAGAAAGCGTGATAATAGTTTCTATTAAAACACCGTTTTATACATATAGTTTAGAACTAAAAATGGTATCTTTTGCTATATTTTTCGTAGATCGATGAACTATTTTCAAATAAATATCAAAAATAATTTATTGAAAACATTTTATATAAGAATCAATAAATCTCTTTTTGATCAATTATTTATATGCATTTTATGCATACTTAAAAAACCAAACCAAATGAAAAAAAGCAAAAAATACCATTTTCAAATATCTGATGTGATATTTAAAGGTAGATATGTAATTTTTCATGAAATCTTTAATTGCAAGATTTAACAGTATTTTCATGCATCCTATGAAAAATATCCTATGAAACAGCTATTCTAAAGGTTACAAATAAATAAAACTAAAATTTTGTTGTTGCTGTTTTCTAAAGGCATGGAATTCATTGATTTAAAATTCATCCAGATATTTTTTTTTTTTTCTTTGCTTCGGACATATTAAAGCTAAATTAAAGTAAACCACATATAATTATTTATAATAACATTTCAATAACAATTTAGGGGAAAATCTTATTTTGTATCAATACAAATAAAATAACTGCGGTTTAGTTTTTGGCTCCAAGAAGCAAGAAATTAGGTAATATTTAATGGAATTACAAAAAAAAAAAATATTTAATGCAGTACTGAAATTTTAAATACTTTGGGTCGGCTTTGAGAGCTACTCAAATAGCCTACGAAAAGAAACAGTTTCCTAGGCATCTTTTTAAGAATATATTTATATAGACCTTAATAAATCAATTTATAGGCAACACTTCAACTCACTATATAGATAAAATATATGTTTCATCTTAATTAAAGAGAAGTGGCCAGGAAACATCGACTACTCTAGATTCCCCTTACTTTATATACGATATTGATGTAATCACTTTAATGGTGATGAAATAATAAAAATGACCCTCAACCTTACATTCCTATAGAAAATTCCGTAAAATCATCTTCTCTTTAATAATATTTTTTGCTCCATTTGAATTTCTTTATATCATTGATTTAAAATTTTAGTTGCTATTTATTTATATTGAAAAAGATGATTTATAATATTGTAATGTAAACCCACCCCTATATTACAATAAATAATGTTATTTGCACATGAAATCTATTCTAAACAGAGTGCATGTTTTTTTTTGTTGTTTTTTTTTTGTTTGTTTACCCTTATAAACATTCAAATTATATCAGTTTTAAAACTTGTTAGAAGAAATATTTCAATCAAAGTAGTACTATTATATGTCATGTAATTCATAGGAAAACAATCAGCTGGAAGCAAAATCTCCTGCGATCTAAAGTATTATAAATATCCATGAAATTAAAAGTGCCCGGAAAACAAAAAAATTTACATATTTTTTTTTTGTCACTTGTTTCGTCAAGGATGGTAATAATTTAATATACTGCAAAGACATTATTTATTTATTTATTATGCTTTTTACTTAATCTTATAGTCTTAATAAATAAATGTAATTTTTCAAGGTTTCGACAAAATCACCATTAAGAAAATAAATAACAAATTTGCGCAAAACGTTACCATAAATGTCATTTATATTTAAATAAGCACTTTATTACTTTATTTATATCTTGGAGAAATAACGCTTAATATTACCCTTATTAATAGTAATTTCAGTTCAAATAATTTGACTTTCGATAAATGAAATACCCGTTCCCAAATAAATTCACATTCTTTTATAATATCTCATTCTTAAATATCAGTAACTCAAAACTACACATATGAGAATAACTGATACAATAAATATATATATATTCAGAACATCATCTTCGCCTATTGAACTTACATATAACAATTAGTGTCGGCTTTTATTTTTTTTATTCAATAACCTTCTCTGATTACATTGAGCCAAAAATTGATTTGTTTGCGTCCATTATATAATTTGACAAATACTAGCTGATACATGATTGATTGAAACTGAAACAAGTGACAAATGCCTCAAAAATACATATTTTTATTCGAAAATATTCATTGTAATAAATTTTTAAAAATTTGCTAAATACATTTTATGATACCTTTATTTTTAAAAAGAAAGCTTATCTTCACTTGAATATCAATCGAATCAATCAATTATATCAATCAATCAATCATCGAATATCAATCAATTATATCAATTCGAAAATAATTGGGTTACTAAAATACGATATCTATTCATTTTTCAAGATTACCGATTTTACATTGTACCATTTCAAAAGAAATCAACTTCATATAAAATTCATTATTATGCATATTATTACGATAACTACTTGTCAAAAGTTTAGTGAGAAATAAATTACAAAGCATGTTTAATGGAAAAAACATGCATCAGTTTAAAGAGTCATCTCTAAGTATAGAAAGAAATTAATCAATTTTGGAAGTATACTTATCAGTTGTTTTTGAAAGAAAGTTTCTTGCTGGCTACAAGATATCTAGAATCATCGCACGTTTAGAATGAGTTGGAAGAGTAAATTGACTTAATGCTATACATTTTATGTCAAATTATCCCAAAGCAAAAGAGTTCACAGACGAACTACTTGGTATTTTAAAAGGAAAACATTTGCTTCAGCCTTCGGTATGCATACATGAGCAGGAAAGATATTTTGCATATGAGCATATGAAGTTTGAGTTTGCATATGAGCAGGAAAGACCTGGTACATGTATGCTCATGTACCAGGTCTAGTTAACATTCAAAATGTCAAGAGAAATTGGATTAGCTGTAATTCGTTGATAAGAAAAGGTTTTCTTATCTCATACTTAGAGGTTCAAAACTTTCTTATTTTGGATCATTAACATTAAACGAGAGATTTTAGAAATGATAGGTGATTAATATGTTTGAGTATTTTAAAATTTTCTTCTTTTTATATTTAAAATAGAGACAAAGATGCAAAAACTTTATACTATACAAATATAAAATGATTCTTTAATTCTAGATTTAAATGCTTTCTGATAAACTTACATTATTTAGAAATATATTTTTATATCTTCTGAGGATTTATGATATAAATTAAGTTGTTACTTATATAATACTATTTTATTTATATAACGTAATAGAAAATTAATTAAACTAGAACCAGCGAAAAACAATAGGCTATTTTTTGCAGAAAAGTTTCACTTACGTGCAGGCTCTGTTTTATTTTAAATATAATTTAAGAAATGTTATCTGATGAGAAAAACTAATATTTTAAACCCCGAAATTAGATAGACCGAATTGAAAAATCATTTTCTGATGCTTTCTGGTTTACTTTGCGAAATATTAACTAATTAATCAGTGTTTCTCTGTTTTCTTCTAAAAATCAAAATTTCCATTAATAACTCAACGCAGAACCGTCCAAATTTCCATCAAAAACTCAAAGTGAGGAAAAGTAATTTACAAATTTGCAAGTAACTGATATATTAGACAACTGTTTCAGAGAAATGAAATTCTAAAAGCTGAACCTAAAAAAATTTAAAATTAAAAAAAGTCCGTTTTGTTTCTTCTAAATCAAAATAATTTCTCATTTACTTGTGAAAGATTTTTTTTTTCTGTTTCAATAATCCGGAAACTAAACATATTTTTTTCCCGAAACAAAACGAAAAACTACTCCAAAAAATGGGGCGACGTAAATTCTGAAACGTTTAATTTGTTTCAATTTTACCAGCAGCATATAACAAAACAAAAGATTTTTCCGTATCTACAAGTTTTATTTGTTCCATTATGGGATGTCTATTGTAGAAATGAAATATTTATAACTCTATGATGCTTCAAACAGACATTTTTGTTTTGCACTTGAAATTTAAATCACCTATACATATTTGTATTAAAGATAATAACAATATGCCATTAAAAATCTATTCAGTTTTTAAATATTTTTAATTATATTTCTGATAGTAGAATAATTAAAATGAATTGGTGAATGAGGAAAAGGCAAAGGACATTGATAGTTGAAAAAATTTAAAAGAATGAAAAATGATAAGATAATAATACGTAATAAAGAAAAGTGTGAATGAAAAGTATTTATTATTGTTATCATCACGAATTTTACTACCTCGAATTCCATATCATGGTAATAGAAAAGATACCTCTACCTTCTGACACTGCTGAAAATTGGTCGCAAATGTAATTTTGTCCTCAATACAAAGAGCTGAAATACTACAGAAGGTATTGTTGTACCATCAACATAAACAATTTCTCAAAAAATAAGTAAGCCTAAATTTTTATTATCTTGCTTTTCCTGATGAAAATTGTATGATGGAGAATCATGGAATTCTTCTGCTACTTTAGAGTGCTGTTTTTTCTAAGGTAATTTAATTTACTATTGATGTTATGACATCAAGTAATCATATAATTAAAAGAAGAGTGGTGGCGGTATTGGAATAGAATTACTAATGAGGGATTAAAATAAAAGTAACAATTTAAAATACGGAAAAAAAATCGGTAGAATGTTTAAAGAAAGAAATTCTGAAAATTGGTGATTGAAAAGTCTATTTATTTTCAATTACTTTCGGAATATGTTGTATTTCAGTTCATATATTAATTCACAAAGAAATTACTAACGCTTTATCAAAATAATTTCATTTTCTCTTTTATCTTAGAAAATTAATAAATTATTTCCTAAAATTGATCTTAGTTTTTAAAACCTAACCCCCTTGGTGTCCAGTGTCTTTGTCCAGATTATTGGTCTTTTAGGTTTTTAAACGAATAATATGGAATGCATTTATTTTTCTTAATTTTCCTTAATCAATCTACTACTACTCACAGAGTGTACAGATCAAAAAGTATATATATTATGACATAAAATCGGAAGTGGAGTTCCGACATTGAATTAATGATTGGCAAAAGCGATTTGATGGATGAAATTAAAATTTATCAAATCATTAAAAACATTCTTACAAAATGTGTAGCAAATTAAAATTTAAATTTAAAAAATAAAGTAAAAATTTAATGGAAATGAAACTGATACCATTAAAAAGATAAAGTAGAGAGATTAACCATCTGGTGGCGATTAAAGATATTTTGGATTTTTATTAAACTTTGTGCTTGACATTCTATTAGCACAAAAGGCTCATCAACATAATTACGATATCTTCACAAGGTTGTTCCGCATTCAAAAGGTCTGTGAAGAACATGCAGATATCATACAATATCTTGTACTAACAGAGACACCTATTTCGATTATCTTGTGCTTTTAAATTTTCTTTCTCTGCATGAATAGTGTTTTTGGTAACACAGAGAGCCCTCTACCAAGGATTTCGAGTAATATTATGTAGCTCAGTTAATTAGATAAGCAAAGCGATGAATTTAATGAAGTTCAATGAAGCAATCCAAAATTTGTTCGGGTGTTTGTTTATATTCGGCTGTTGCAATTCGACAGTAACTTATAAAAACGCTTTCTAGACCACATATGATAACGTTTTATATATGT